>NC_091982.1:37661587-38030613 GCF_044704955.1 Pristiophorus japonicus | reverse complement strand
AAGGCCATGTATAAGGGCTGGTGCTGTTCCCTGCATTTTTCCTGCACTTGTCACGCTGCAAAAATCATGTCCGTTGTGCCCCGTAGGGGACGGAGTCCCCACTGTGACTTCGGGTGAAGCTCCTCAGTCACGGGGAGAAGACGGTTGAGGTGGACTCTAGCGACGATGGAATTGACTAAGGTTGTTACCAACACACTAGTTCTATTAACTGTAGCTCAGTGGGTAGCACTCTGGTCTCTGAGTCAGAAGGTTGTGGGTTCATAGTCCCACTCCGTTGACTTGAGCACAACAATCTAGGCTGACACTCCAGTGTGGTACTGTCTTTCGGATGAACTGTTAAACTGAGGCCCTGTCTGCTCTCTTGGGTGGACATAAAAGATCCCATACTACTATTTCGAAGAAGAGGAGGGTAGTTATCCTTGGTGTCATGGCCAATATTTATCCCTCAATCAACATAACAAAAACAGATTATCTTGTCATTGCACAACAGTGACTACACTCCAAAAGTACTTCATTGGCTGTAAAGTGCTTTGAGACATCCAATGGTTGTGAAAGGCACTATATAAATGCAAGTTTAAAAAAAATGTTTTTGGTTAATCCATCATACATTGTATATAATAATAATACATACATTACCAAGTCAAAGTTAGTGACCATGAAGATTTAAAATTAAGATTGTGCCACACATTAACTTTTCAAATACACAGTACCTTGCAGTCCCTAAATTATGTAGAGTCATAATAGCATCATATATTAGCTCTTTTTTTTTTATTTTTTAGCTCTTAGACTTGGCCCACTCGCCATCATGATGGTCGTGGGTTCAAATCCCAATCCAGAGACTTGAGCATATACTCTGGGCTGACACTTCAGTACTGCACTGACAGACTTACTGCCTTTCAGAAGAGATGTTAAACTGTGACTCTCTCAGCTGGCTGAACAAAAATACCACGGATTATTCAAAGAAGAGCATCAGTTGTCTCCAGTGTCCTGGCCACCATTTTATCCCTCAAGGAACACCACAAAATAGATTATCTATTCATCTATCTCATTGCTGTGTGCAAGTTGCCTGCTATGTTTGGCTACATGATAACAGTGAATAAATTTCAGAAATACTCTACTTAGTTGTCTATGAAGCCCATTGGACGGTCCTGAGGATGGGAATATGCTATATAAATACAAGTTTTTTCTTTCTCTCTCGGTATTTTATTGAATGTCAAACCTCAGTACACAAACTTATTTTGACATGCATTATATGTAAGCTAATTACATTTGATGTCAAGTTTATTTCATATATAGGGCCTCCTAACAACATTTGACTAGAGTTGGAAAATAAACTCTTCATGTCAATGACAACAGCATTTTCACTAAATCACTCAAAAGAGCCTTTGATGATCAGCAACCTGACTCATAACTACAGCAGAACGCACCAAGTTAGCCTGAGGCTCTAAGTTTCTTTTTATTAATGTTCTTCAAAGGCATTTTTTTTTAGTCATTGTTATTTTTAGTCAAAGAAAATTATCCAGCTGTTTCTTCGCATTCATTCAGATCACTTTTTAAAGTCACAATCCCCTTCCCCACCCCCCCACCCAACTCCGCTCCTTGTCATACAGGCCAGGAGATCTTTAGACTTTGCCATTTAAAGCGACCCCATCATTAACCAACTAACTGAAATAAGATGTGCACAATGTAAAACAAAACAACTCCCTGGTGACTCAGAGGGTTAATGTACTACTTGCTGTGATACCGAGCTGGATGAATCAGGAAGGGCACAGGCTCAATCGCAGCTTTTTGCTGTTGGCTGATGTCAGCAGAGGTGTTTCTAAACCAGGGGCAGGGCAGCACAGAGAAGTCAGGCAAGTCTGTCTTTCTGACTGCTAATGACTCCCCCCATGCTGGATAATGTCATTGTCTGGTTTACACATGAAGAATGGCCACATGTGTGAGGTACCAGAAGCCAGCTGGCACTCGGCCCTAAATGAGTCAGTACTTTCATGTAGCAGTAATGGAGGAGGCAGTAGCAAAATTGGATGGGATAAAAATAGATAAAGAGGATGTACTTAAAAGGCTGGCAGTCCTCAAAGTAGAAAAGTCACCCGATCTGGATGGGATGAGGATTCTGAAGGAAATTGCGGAGGCTCTGGCTACAATCTTCCAAACCTCCTTGGATATTGGGGTGATGCTGGAGAACAGCAAATGTTACATCCCTGTTCAAAAAAGGGAGAGTGATAAACCCAGCAATTACAGCTCAGTCTGCCTATCATCAATGGTGGGGACATTTTTAGAGACAATAATCTGGAACAAAATTAATTGGCATTTTGAAAAGTATGGACTAATAAATGAAAGTCAACATAGATTTGTTAAAGGCAAATTGTGTTTGAATAACTTGATTGAGTTCTTTGATGAAGTAACGGAGAGGGTTAATGAGAGTAGTGCAGTTGATGTTGTCTTTATGGACTTTCAAAAGGTTCTTGACAAAGTACCACATAATAGACTTGTTAGCAAAATTGAAGTCCATGGGATTAAAGGGACAGTGGCAGCATGGATACAAAATTGACTAAGGGATATAAAGCAAAGAGTAATGGTGAATGGTTATTTTTCAGATTGGAGGGAAGTGTACAGTGGGTTCCCCAAGGGTTAGTATTAGGACTACTGCTCTTTTTATACATCATCACTCATATATATTAATTACCTGGACTTGGGTATACAGGACATAATTTCAAAGTTTGCAGATGATACGAAACTCAGAAATGTAGTAAACAATGAGGGGGATAGTAACAGACTTCAGGAGGACATAGTCAGACTGGTAAAATGGGCAGACATATGGCAGATGTAATTTAACGCAGGGAAGTATGAAGTGATACATTTTAGTAGGAAGAAGGAGGAGAGGCAACATGAACTAAATGGTACAGGTTGAGCATATGAAATCCGGAAACCTCAGGACTGAGTCCATTCCGGATTCTGTGCATTTCCAGATTTTGGAACGTCTTTGCCTGGACCGAGGTAGGTGGGGTCGGGCAGCCGGGGTAAGGGGGAGAGGGCGGAGAAGGGGGGGAGCCGGGGCCGGGGCGAGGTCGGGCCACCGAGGGCCGGGGCGGGCGAAGTCGGGCCGGAGATCGGGCCGCCGAGTGCCGGGGCGAGGTCGGGCCGAGGGCCAGGGCGGGCGAAGTCGGGCCGGAGGTCGGGCCGCCAAGTGCCGGGGCGAGGTCGGGCCGCCGAGGGCCGGGGTGGGCGAAGTCGGGCCGCCGAGGGCCGGGGCGAGGTTGGGCCGCCAAGGGCCGGGGTGGGCGAAGTCGGGCCGGAGGTCGGGCCACCGAGTGCCGGGGCGAGGTCGGGCCGCCGAGGGCCGGGGTGGGCAAAGTCGGGCCGGAGGTCGGGCCGCCGAGGGCCGGGGCGAGGTCGGGCCGGCGAGGTCGGGCCGGAGGTCGGGCCGCCGAGGGCCGGGGCGAGGTCGGGCCGCCGAGGGCCGGGGTGGGCAAAGTCGGGCCGGAGGTCGGGCCGCCGAGGGCCGGGGCGAGGTCGGGCCGGCGAGGTCGGGCCGGAGGTCGGGCCGCCGAGGGCCGGGGCGAGGTTGGGCCGCCGAGGGCCGGGGTGGGCGAAGTCGGGCCGGAGGTCGGGCCACCGAGTGCCGGGGCGAGGTCGGGCCACCGAGGGCCGGGGCGGGCGAAGTCGGGCCGGAGGTCGGGCCGCCGAGGGCCGGGGCGAGGTCGGGCCACCGAGGGCCGGGGTGGGCGAAGTCGGGCCGGAGGTCGGGCCGCCAAGTGCCGGGGCGAGGTCGGGCCGCCGAGGGCCGGGGTGGGCGAAGTCGGGCCGGAGGTCGGGCCGCCGAGGGCCGGGGCGAGGTCGGGCCACCGAGGGCCGGGGTGGGCAAAGTCGGGCCGGAGGTCGGGCCACCGAGAGCCGGGGCGAGGTCGGGCCGCCGAGGGCCGGGGCGAGGTCGGGCCGGAGGTCGGGCCACCGAGGGCCGGGGCGAGGTCGGGTCGGAGGTCGGGCCACCGAGGGCCGGGGCGAGGTCGGGCCGGAGGTCGGGCCGCCGAGGGCCGGGGCGAGGTCGGGCCGGAGGTCGGGCCGCCGAGGGCCGGGGTGAGGTCGGGCCGCCGAGGGCCGGGGCGAGGTCGGGCCGGAAAGGGCTGGAGCGAGGTAGGGCCGGGGCAAAGTCAGGCTGCTGAGGCGGGGGGAGTCCGGATTGCGGAACATTTTCTGGTTTCCAGATGACCCCGCCACAGATCGGCCTGGTGTCCGGATTCCGGAACATTCCGATTTTTGGAACTCCGGATCTCAGATGCTCAACCTGTACAAGTTTAAATGGGGTGAGGGAACAGAGACACCTGGGGTGTATGTGCACAAATCTTTGAAGGTGGCAGAACAAGTTGAGAAGGCTGTTAAAAAGGCATATGGGGTCCTTGGCTTTATTACTGGAGGAATACAGTAAAAAAAACAGGAAGTTATGCTAAACCTTTATGAAACACTGGTTAGGCCCCAGCTGGAGTATTGTGTTCAGTTCTGGGCACCGTACATTAGGAAGAATACCAAGGCCATGGAGAGGGTGCCGAACAGAGTTACTAGATTGTTAGCAGGGATGAGGGACTTGAGTTATGTATAGAGACTGGAGAAGCTGGTGTAGGTCACCTTAGAGCAGAGAAGACAGTATTGCCAACCTCACCGCCTCATAAATCAGGAGACAAACTCTTAAAAATCATGAGATTTGATACAGAAATCATGTGTTGCTATTTTTTTAAATAAAACTCATAAGTGGCTTTATTCCCCTTTCTCATCCTTATTTTCAAATCCCTCCATGGCCTCGCCCTTCCCTATCTCTGTAATCTCCAGCCTCACAACCTCCAGAGGTGTCCGTGCACCTCTAATTCTGCCCTCTTGAGCATCCCTGATTGTAATCGCTCAACCATCGGTGGCCATGCCTTCTGTTGCCGAGGCCCCAAGCTCTGGAACTCCCTCCCTAAACCTTTCCGCCTCTCTTTCCTCCTTCAAGATGCTCCTTAAAACCTACCTCTTTGACCAAGCTTTTTGTCACCTGCCCTAATTTCTATTTGTGCGACTCAGTGTCAAATATTTAATCTCATAATACCGTGAAGCACCTTGGGACGTTTCACTACATTAAAGGCGCTGTTGTTGTTTCCTTCAACCATCTATCCTTAAATGTTGCATTCCACAGCCACACAATGCTTTGTGTAAACCTTGTGTCCCCTTGCTCTAGAAATCCCCCCCGCTCCCCCGCAACCCACACCCCACACACACCACCAATCACTGGAAATACTCATCTTTTCACCTACATTGTCCCATCTCTTCATTATTTTAAAACATCTCTGTCAAATCAAATTTAATCTTTGTTTTAACAAAAACAGTCCTATGTTTTCCAAGCCTTTCTTCATGTTTGTTAAGATAAATTTATTTGCACAGAGGGCTGTTGGAACATGAAATGCTTTGCCACAGGGAGTGGTTTGAGGCAGAGAACATTGCATCTTTGAAAGAAACTCTGTATAAATATTTGAAGCAATTGATAAGACCGGGCAGAGAGCAGAGGGGTTAGTTTTTGGATTGCTCTGGCAAGGAGCTGGCACAGACATGATGGGCTGAATGGACACCTTTATGTGCTGTGAGCTTCTGTGGTGAAAATGACAGAAATGCTGACCTCGGCCAAAGATTAAAGCCGATACATTTGAGGGTCCGCGAGTTACTGAACACTGACAGGAGTCAGAACAAGGGTCTCACGACAAAGCTTAACCTGTCATTCTGAACACCTGCTGCGTTTCCGGCTATTGAGCACTGTTATCGAACTTGTGTTGACCCAAATGACCAAGGGATAACTGTAGTGCCCAGCAATCGGGACACCGTGTAACATGGCGACAGCACCACTGTACCCACTCCCCGCACATGCGGTCCCGGGCAGTCGGGCGATACTCACAGGGTCCCCGAGCACAATGTGTAGGCGAAGATACCAAAGGTGATGTCGATGTAGGTCGGGCCACGCTGCTCGCACTCAAAGCACTGTAGTCTGTGGGGCCGGGTGCCCAGCTCCTGCACCAGCTTCAGGTAGCTAGTGTCAGCCGTGGCTCAGTGGGCAGAACTCTCTCGGTGGGAGGGGCTAGGAGTGAGCAGGTGCTGCTGATTGCTGCAGGAGATGGAGCGAGTTTGTAAAGAGTTGGTGGTGGGTTTTTGGGTTGTTTGTTATTCAAACTTTCAGGCCTTTTTGGCCCAAAATGATCAGCCAGGTAGTTGTTGAGGGGTCTAGAGTGCCGGGCCCCTCAGAGGACAATGCTCCCAGTGTGAATTTGATCTGGGCAGAAAACATCTTGAGAAGGGAGAATAAAAGGCCCAAAAGATTTGGGCCGGGACCCCAAGAGGTTTGGAAAAGAAAACAAGGTGGTGGTTCACTGCCAGGATAAGGAGATGCGGGCTTGGGATATCCTGCAGGCAGTACATGAGGACTGCAGTGAGGGAAGTTGCTTTGCTTGCCGACCAAAGCCGAATGTTGGATTCGAAGTGACATTCAGTGGCCGAGAGGAGATGGAAAGACTTTTACTAAGCTTGAAGGTTGGTGAGAAGTTCTTGAATATATCTTTGCTGTATTCCGAAGAGGTGGTGGTTTCATTCTTAAACCTGCCAGTTTATGTTGAGGACAATGTGCTGATAAAAAAGTTGGAGTCGTGTGACATTAAACTTTGCTCAGTAATAAAGAGGAGATACTATCCTGGAACGCGGGTAGCCGATAGAACTCGTTAGGTAAAGGTGCGATTCCCAGAAGGGGTGAAGTCATTACCCTACAGCATGAAATTTGAGACAATGGAAGATGTGCCGTACTTCTGGGTTCTGCATGATAACCAAGTGAAGGTTTGCTATTACTGTAAGAAGCTGTCCAGACCTGTACTGTTAGAACTGTGGCAAGTCTGGACACATCGCTCGGAATTGCAAGGCAGCGAGCTGTGCGGTGTGTTGCAAAGGCCCGCTGTAAGTGTGAGGCAGAAGGAAGCTCCTTGAGCAATGAGGAGATGGGAGATGGAGCAGGAGGTGTGAGTGGAGTGGCCAGAAGAGCGGAGCAGGAGGAGGACACAGCCACCGAACGAAATGAGGAAAGAGCACAAGAGGCAGAAAATTGCAGAGCAGAGAACAGGATGGAGATGGTGGAAAACACCAAGTATGGTGGAAAAAGACAAAGTCAGCGGAGGACATCACGGGTCAGGGACAGAATCAAGCCATAGAAACATAGAAACATAGAAAATAGGTGCAGGAGCAGACCATTCAGCCCTTCTAGCCTGCACCGCCATTCAATGAGTTCATGGCTGAACATGAAACTTCAGTACCCCCTTCCTGCTTTCTCGCCATAACCCTTGATCCCCCGAGCAGTAAGGACTTCATCTAACTCCCTTTTGAATATATTTAGTGAATTGGCCTCAACTACTTTCTGTGGTAGAGAATTCCACAGGTTCACCACTCTCTGGGTGAAGAAGTTTCTCCTCATCTCGGTCCTAAATGGCTTACCCCTTATCCTCAGACTGTGACCCCTGGTTCTGGACTTCCCCAACATTGGGAACATTCTTCCTGCATCTAACCTGTCTAAACCTGTCTAATATGGTTCGCCTTCAGGTGTCCGTGAGGGGAGCAGAGACGGGTACAGGGTGTGGGGTAAGTGTAAGTACTCCAAAGAGAGACGGGGAGTTGTACATCTTGGGGAGCAGGAGGTGGCAAGACCAGAAGAGGGTGCAAGAGGCAGGAGCCTTAAAGGGGCAGCAGGACGGAAGAGGGGCAACAAAGATGGCAAAAGGTAGCAAGGTGGGTGGAGAGGCGCCATTGTCCCAGAGAGAGAAGAAACGGGGAGCAAAGGTCAGTGGTGGAGGTGAGGCCGAAGGGAGTGGCACTGTTGGAGAAACCAGGTTAGCAGGAGGACTCTCTAAGGGAGATTCTGTATCTGACGGGGAACAGGGATGGAAGATTACAGAAGAGCTCGAGAGTGAGGAGTCAGAGGAGGAAGGAGACATGGAATTGGGGGGTGGTGGTGTATCATGTGGAAAGGGAAAGGTTAGTGAGGGGCAGAAGGAGAGAGAAGGGGCAGTTCGGAGGCCTAAATTTAATGTAAGGAAGAAGCTGAAACTGCAGGTTAAGTTCAAACAGGAGGTGAAAAAGAGCCGGAGGCTGCAGGAGAAAGCAACAGCTGTCCAAAAGGTTGGGAAGGAAAATGAGAGGAGGGTAGGGCCAGAGATTAAATCTGTTGTGTCTGCAAGAAACCTTTTGGGATGAGAATATCCTAGAAAGAGTTCGGAAGGTTTGGAAGGGAGAAGTGTTTACAAGTTTGTACAAATAATAACCGTAGAGGGGTGGCTGTTTCAGTGAGTTCGTCCATAAAAGAGATTGTTGCATTGGTGGACAAGGACAGAGAGGGGAGATTTTTACAACTAAAGGTACAAATGGATCAATTGATTTGTGATCTCTTTAATTTCTATGCGCCGAATGACCCATTGCAAGAGTCGTGAGTTGTTTCGGTGGTTATTCACAGAAGGGGTAGTGTGCTGACGTGGATTGAGAACTGGTTGGCAGACAGGAAGCAAAGAGTGGGAGTAAATGGGGACTTTTCAGAATGGCAGGCAGTGACTAGTGGGGTACCGCAAGGTTCTGTGCTGGGGCCCCAGCTGTTTACATTGTACATTAATGATTTAGACGAAGGGATTAAATGTAGTATCTCCAAATTTGTGGATGACACTAAGTTGGATGGCAGTGTGAGCTGCGAGGAGGATGCTATGAGGCTGCAGAGTGACTTGGATAGGTTAGGTGAGTGGGCAAATGCATGGCAGATGAAGTATAATGTGGATAAATGTGAGGTTATCCACTTGGGTGGTAAAAACAAAGGGACAGACTATTATCTGAATGGTGACAGATTAGGAAAAGGGGAGGTGCAACGAGACCTGGGTGTCATGGTGCATCAGTCATTGAAGGTTGGCATGCAGGTACAGCAGGCGGTTAAGAAAGCAATTGGCACGTTGGCCTTCATAGCGAGGGGATTTGAGTACAGGGTCAGGGAGGTGTTACTACAGTTGTACAGGGCCTTAGTGAGGCCACACCTGGAGTATTGTGTACAGTTTTGGTCTCCTAACTTGAGGAAGGACATTCTTGCTATTGAGGGAGTGCAGCGAAGGTTCACCAGACTGTTTCCCGGGATGGCGGGATTGACATATCAAGAAAGACTGGATCAACTGGGCTTGTATTCACTGGAGTTCAGAAGAATGAGAGGGGATCTCATAGAAACGTTTAAAATTCTGACGGGTTTAGACAGGTTAGATGCAGGAAGAATGTTCCCAATGTTGGGGAAGTCCAGAACCAGGGGTCACAGTCTAAGGATAAGGGGTAAGCCACTTAGGACCGAGATGAGGAGAAACTTCTTTACCCAGAGAGTGGTGAACCTGTGGAATTCTCTTCCACAGGAAGTTGTTGAGGCCAATTCACTAAATATATTCAAAAAGGAGTTAGATGTAGTCCTTACTCTAGGGGGATCAAGGGGTATGGCGAGAAAGCAGGAATGGGGTACTGAAGTTGCATGTTCAGCCATGAACTCATTGAATGGCGGTGCAGGCTCGAAAGGCCGAATGGTCTACTCCTGCACCTATTTTCTATGTTTCTATGTTTCTATGTAAGTGGCAGAGGTGGAAAATCCTTGTATAGTGGGGGATTTTAATGTATTTTTATCTCGGATGGGCATTTCAGCCCAAATGACCTTTAAGGATGATAACTCCAGAGAGATGATTATAGAAATGATGGCAAATTTAAATTTGAGATCCTTATGGAGGGATTGGAACCTCATAAAAAGGGAGTTCTCCAGAAGAGGTTGTGTGAATTATGTTTTAAAACAGCCGAATAGATTTTGTGTTTGTTGTGTATGTATAACATAAGTATATACCCTGTATACTCAATGTACAATTACATAAGACCACTGGATGTATCTTCACACTGTATACACTATGCCTGTACCACCAGAGGGTGCAACTGGTGGAGACCCAGGGGGTCACCTGTACACTACAGGTAACCAAGTATAAAAGGGCACTCACCTTACTGTACCCTCACTTAGGAGCTGCAATAAATGGACTAACAGTTCAAGTACTATACCTTACCTCATGGAGTCATTACTAGAGTGCTTACAGACACAATAACTGGCGACAAGATTACAAATTTCCACGAGGAAAATGGCTAACCTTGGCAACTTTCAACAATTCGTCAATGGGGAAGATTGAGGGGCCTTTGTAGAAAGGCTCAAACACTTTTTCATTGCGAACGACCTGGCGGGAGACACATCGACCTCACTGGCTGATAAATGCAGAGCTATCCTGCTCAGCAGTTGTGGACCCATCATCTGTGGCCATGTCAGGGATTTGCTAGCCCTAGAGAAGACAACAACCAAAACGTATGCGGGGCTCGTAATGATGATGCAGGAACAGCTCAAACCTAAAGAGAGCATCCTCACAGCCAGACACCGGTTCTACACCCACCGGCGGCCAGAAGGCCAAGAAATCGCAAAATATGCTGTAGACCTCAGACGATTGGCTGCACCGTGTGATTTTGACGACCACCTCACCGAAACACTGCGGGACATCTTCGTTATCGGAATCGGCCACGAGGGCCTTCTCCACAGGCTGCTTTCTGCGGACACCACGGTCATCTTACAGAAGGCAATCAATGTCAGCCAGGCGTTCATGGCCTCGGCCTGTGATTCTAAGCGGATGATGACTCATCCCCAGGGCTTTAACCCAGCAAGTACTGTGAACCGACTGCCGCCTTTTAGAGGCAAGGCTGCTGCAAGCGGTCTCTCTCAAGGTAGAGAGAACAGAACCCCGAGTCCCGCAACCTTGAGTTTGCCACATGGGGCCAACCGGCCAGCCCCATGCTGGCGCTGTGGAGGAAATCACAGGGCCCACCAGTGTCGCTACAAAGACTATACTGGCAAAGACTGTAACACGAAGGGCCACCTACAGCAAATGTACAAGAGAAATTTTACTCACCGAGTCGCTGAAGAGTTGGCCGATCATTTGGCCTCCAGCGCTGATGAAGAGGAAGAGAGAGTCCATGAGGCAGCTCAATCCCACGAAGAAGTGTACGGAGTGTTTACCTGCTCCACCGAGAGTTCTCCATTAAAAATGGAAGTTGAATCAACGGCGTTCCAGTCACAATAGAGGTAGACACAGGGGTGAGCCAATCGCTGATGAATCAGACGGCCTTTGAGAAACTCTGGGACAGTCCAAGCGAATGACCTAAAATGATCCTGATCCAGGTGAAGCTGCTCACCTACACAAATGACACCATCCCAGTCGCTGGCAGCGTAGATGTCCAGGTGTCCCACAGCGGCGCAATGCACAACTTACCTTTGTGGATCATTGATGGTGATGGTCCAACGCTGCTAGGAAGAAAATCCAAATCTGTTGGAGCCGGGAAAACCACCAAGGCCCGGCGATCGACGTCCTATGTGGTCCCAAATTTGGATCCAGCACAACACCTGAAAATCCAACCATCCAACTCAACTGCGTGGAGATGACACAGACTGATCAACCCAACAGCGAGATGATCCAGCCCAAACGACCCAACCTCACCTTCCAGGCTCCAGTGGCAGGACTCCGGAGGAAGAAGATCAGCGCAGAAGATAATTTCCCTGTTTCCGTGGCAGAACCTGGGGAGAAAAGGATCGCCCGGACTACCTCGTGGAGAGAAAGAAGATGGCGCCTGCACCACGAGGTGAAGCGCCTGAAGTAAAGATGGCGGTGGCCAGACCACGAGGGGCAGCGTTGAGGGAGCAACATGTGATGCCGAGCGGCGAACCGGATTGGGGTAAAGATTGCAAGCTCTCTTAAAGGAGACCGGCAACCCATCACAATTAAAGGGACAGTTCCACTCTTTGTACAGTGATGCCGGAAATACACATGTAAAAGTTGTAATTGACAAGTGCAAGTATGTAAATGTAACTTTGTACAGCATTGCCGGTAGTACACATGGAAAAGATGTAATTGACAAATGCGAATATATAAAGGCAACTAACAGTGTCGAGTCGGGTGATTGCGGTCGGAGCCAATGTATCATGACTATAAATGAAGAAATGATGTGCGATGCCAGGTTCTACATGTACGCCGACAAAACAAAGGGCAACCTCCCGTCGGAAGCACCCAGGTCCAGCGGGCTACCCGATCATGTAGCCTGATGCCCCAGGGACTGTGGCCACACACAGAGAGAGCAGAACAGCTGCAGGACCAGCGATCAGTGAACGGCAAAGGCTACTGGCACCCTGCCCCAGATCGGCTCTACCTCTTTGGCCACCAGGGCTAGTACCGGAAGCAAGAGGCTCCAGCCCTCCCAACGGGACCTGGAATGACCAGGCTCCCACTATCGCTGAAGAGCAGCAGGGAGACACTGCAGTCCTCAAAGGAGGACAGGGAGGCCACACATTCCTGTGACTCTGCCCACCACTGGGCAACGGCTAAGGCCCTGAGACTCAGCCAGGTGAGCGATCTGAGCCCACCCAGCTGGCAGGGGGCACAGCGCCGCCATCAGACAACCTGGACACAGTCCGGTTACTCTGGAACTAGCGTCCTCACCCACCTGCATCTAGACCCTAGGGGCAAGACGGTGATACCACCTGTAAAATGTACTTGTTCCACTACTGCAAAACCCAAACAGTGCTGTAATTAACCCCATTTCTTTTTTTTTGGGGTTCTATCTTTCTGTACATGTATGCACATGCAGATGTTGAGCCACACACATGGTCTATGTATGGATGGGGGGGGGGGGGCGGGCAATGGATGTATGTAGCCATGGACACACATGGATCACACCCAGACCCCACTCAACTCCCACTGCAACCTTCAACCGTCCACTGCTGACCATTTCTCAATGTTGTGGCAATAAGGACTTGGGGGTTTACAGGGAGAGAGCCAAACCAAAGCATAGACAAGGTGCAAGGGCTTTGGGCACTCAAGTCTCGGGCCAGAGCACACAGTGCAAAGGCCAGTGGCACAAGACTTAGGGGGGAGTGATGTTGTGTATGTATAACATAAGTATATACCCTGCACACTCAATGTAAAGTTACATAAGACCACTGGATGTATCTTCACACTGGAAACACTATGCCTGTACCACCAGAGGGTGCAACTGGTGGAGACCTAAGGGTCACCTGTACACTACAGGTAACCAAGTATAAAAGGGAGCTCACCTTACTGTACCCTCACTCAGGAGCTGCAATAAATGGACTAATGTCACAACAGCTCAAGTACAATACCTTACCTTGTGGAGTCATTTCTAGAGTGCTTACAGACACAATAATGTTAATGCGGGACAGGTTAAATTCTGAGGTGATGGAGAATTATTATAAAAAATTATTTTTTAGTGACCACTTGGCTTTGGTTCTTAAAATTAAGAACAGCAGAGTTAAAATCGGTCCGAGGTGTGGATTTTAAACAATCAGTACCTGAAAGAAATTGCTTTTAAAGAAAGGATTTTAAAAATAATGAAGAATGCTTGGAAGGAACCTTTATTCTTGAAAGAAAACAAAGTTTAGTGGGACAATTTCAAATATGAGGTAAAAGTTTTTTCAGTACATTATGGGTAAGAAAGAGCAACAGTTAACCAGCATCAAGAAGAGAATATAAACAGAAGGTTTATAGATATCTGTAAAGCAGTTGACAGAGGGGATAAGGGAGCAGAGACTAAGTGGACGGGTTTAAAGGAAGAGTGGGAATTATTGCAAGCTGAAAAATGCAAGGGGGCCATTCTCTGCGCAAAGGCTAAAGATGCATTGGAGGGAGAAAGATGCACTAGATACTTTCTGGAGCAAGAGAAGTTGCGACAAAGGTTATCATTAATTGGAAAGTTGAAGGTTGGGGAAAAGATCATTAATGAAATTGGGGAGATTATGGAGGCGGCTAGTAGCTTTTATCAAGAGTTATATACAAAAGGGTGGAGAGACGTGAGTCCGGGGTCGGTGAGAGGCCTACAAAAGGCAGCGAGAGGCGTCGGGAGGTGCGTGGAGAGATGTGAGTCCGGGATCGGCGAGAGGCTTGTGCAGCTACAGGGAGAGGGCAAAAAAGAAGTAGAAAGAAACAGAACGGTGACGTCACAGCCAAGGGGATAAGTGATTGGCTGTTGATTGGTAAGTAGTTTTTCTTTTTTCTCTTCTATAACAGTGAGTAAACTTTAACATTGTTGTCGCCAATTTAAGTTAATCTAAAGGTTAAGTCATGACAGGAGAGCTCGGTCACGTGATATGCTCCTCCTGTACCATGTGGGAACTCAGGGACACTTCCGGTGTCCCTGACGACTACGTGTGCGGGAAGTGTATTCGCCTCCAGCTCCTGACAGACCGCGTTGCAGAGTTGGACCTATGGGTGGATTTACTCTGGAGCATCCACAATGCTGAGAATGACGTGAGTAGCACATGTAACGAGTTGGTCTTACCGCAGGTGAAGGGTCCACAGCCAGCTAGGGAATGGAAGACCAGCAGGAAGAGCAGTGCAAGGAAGGTAGTGCAGGGATCCCCTGCGGTCATCCCCCTGCAAAACAGATACACCGCTTTGGGTACTGTTGAGGAGGATGACTCATCAGGGGAGGGCAGCAGCAGCCAAGTTCATGGCACCGTGGCTGCTCTGCTGCACAGAAGGGTGGGAAAAAGAGTGGGAGAGCGATAGTAATAGGAGACTCTATTGTAAGGGGAATAGATAGGAGTTTCTGCGGCCGCAACCGAGACGCCAGGATGGTATGTTGTCTCCCTGGTGCAAGGGTCAAGGATGTCTCTGAGCGGCTGCAGAGAATTCTGGAGAGGGAGGGTGAACAGCCAGTTGTCGTGGTACATGTAGGTACCAACGATATAGGTAAGAAGCGGGAAAAGGTCCGACAAGCTGAATTTAGGGAGCTAGGAGTTAAATTAAAAAGTAGGACCTCAAAGGTCGTAATCTCTGGATTTCTACCAGTGCCATGTGCTAATCAGATTAGAGGGAGCAGGATAGTTAGAATAAATACGTGGCTTGAGCAGTTGTGCAAGAGGGAGAGATTCAAATTCCTGGGACATTGGAACCAGTTCTGGGGGAAGTGGGACCTGTACAAAAGGGACGGTCTGCACTTGGGCAGGACTGGAACTGATGTCCTGGGGTAACATTTGCTAATGCAGTTGGGGACTGTTTAAACTAATATGGCAGGGGGATGGGAACCTATGCAGCGAGATAGGGCGATGTAATATGGAGTCAGAAACAGATGGTAGAAAGGTAAAAAGCAATAGTGGAAGGCCGAGTAAACAAAGGCAAGAAACAAAAAGGGCCACACTACATCATAATTCTAAAAGGACAAAGGGTGTTAAAAAAACAAGCCTGAAGGCTTTGTGTCTTAATGCAAGGAGTATCCGTAATAAAGTGGATGAATTAACTGTGCAAATAGATGTTAACGGATATGATGTGATTGGGATTACGGAGACGTGGCTCCAGGATGATCAGGACTGGGAACTCAACATCATGGGTATTCAACATTCAGGAAGGATAGAATAAAAGGAAAAGGAGGTGGGGTAGCATTGCTGGTTAAAGAGGAGATTAATGCAATAGTTAGGAAGGACATTAGCTTGGATGATGTGGAATCTATATGGGTAGAGCTGCAGAACACCAAAGGGCAAAAAACATTAGTGGGAGTTGTATACAGACCTCCAAACAGTAGTAGTGATGTTGGGGACGGCATCAAACAGGAAATTAGGGGTGCATGCAATAAAGGTGCAGCAGTTATCATGGGTGACTTTAATAGGCATATAGATTGGGCTAACCAAACTGGAAGCAATACGGTGGAGGAGGATATCCTGGAGTGCTTAAGGGATGGTTTTCTAGACCAATATGTCGAGGAACCAACTAGGGGGGAGGCCATCTTAGACTGGGTGTTGTGTAATGAGAGAGGATTAATTAGCAATCTCGTTGTGCGAGGCCCCTTGGGGAAGAGTGACCATAATATGGTGGAATTCTACATTAGGATGGAGAATAAAACAGTTAATTCAGAGACCATGGTCCAGAACTTAAAGAAGGGTAACTTTGAAGGTATGAGGCGTGAATTGGCTAGGATAGATTGGCGAATGATACTTAAGGGGTTGACTGTGGATGGGCAATGGCAGACATTTAGAGACCGCATGGATGAACTACAACAATTGTACATCCCTGTCTAGCGTAAAAATAAAAAAGGCAAGGTGGCTCAACCGTGGCTATCAAGGGAAATCAGGGATAGTATTAAACCCAAGGAAGTGGCATAAGAATTGGCCAGAAATAGCAGCGAACCCGAGGACTTGGAGAAATTTAGAACTCAGCAGAGGAGGACAAAGGGTTTGATTAAGGCAGGGAAAATAGAGTACGAGAGGAAGCTTGCAGGGAACATTAAGATGGACTGCAAAAGTTTCTATAGATATGTAAAGAGAAAAAGGTTAGTAAAGACAAACGTAGGTCCCCTGCAGTCAGAATCAGGGGAAGTCATAACGGGGAACAAAGAAATGGCAGACCAATTGAACAAGTACTTTGGTTCGGTATTCACTAAGGAGGACACAAACAACCTTCCGGATATAAAAGGGGTCAGAGGGTCTAGTAAGAAGGAGGAACTGAGGGAAATCCTTATTAGTCGGGAAATTGTGTTGGGGAAATTGATGGGATTGAAGGCCGATAAATCCCCAGGGCCTGATGGACTGCATCCCAGAGTACTTAAGGAGGTGGCCTTGGAAATAGAGGATGCATTGACAGTCATTTTCCAACATTCCATTGACTCTGGATCAGTTCCTATGGAGTGGAGGGTAGCCAATGTCACCCCACTTTTTAAAAAAGAAGGGAGAGAGAAAACAGGGAATTATAGACCAGTCAGCCTGACATCAGTAGTGGGTAAAATGATGGAATCAATTATTAAGGATGTCATAGCAGCGCATTTGGAAAGAGGTGACATGATAGGTCCAAGTGATCATGGATTTGTGAAAGGGAAATCATGCTTGACAAATCTTCTGGAATTTTTTGACGATGTTTCCAGTAGAGTGGACAAGGGAGAACCAGTTGATGTGGTATATTTGGACTTTCAGAAGGCTTTCGACAAGGTCCCACACAAGAGATTAATGTGCAAAGTTAAAGCACATGGGATTGGGGGTAGTGTGCTGAAATGGATTGAGAACTGGTTGTCAGACAGGAAGCAAAGTGTAGGAGTAAATGGGTATTTTTCAGAATGGCAGGCAGTGACTAGTGGGGTACCGCAAGGTTCTGTGCTGGGGCCCCAGCTGTTTACATTGTACATTAATGATTTGGACGAGGGGATTAAATGTAGTATCTCCAAATTTGCGGATGACACTAAGTTGAGTGGCAGTGTGAGCTGCGAGGAGGATGCTATGAGGCTGCAGAGTGACTTGGATAGGTTAGGTGAGTGGGCAAATGCATGGCAGATGAAGTATAATGTGGATAAATGTGAGGTTATCCACTTTGGTGGTAAAAACAGAGAGACAGACTATTATCTGAATGGTGACAGATTAGGAAAAGGGGAGGTGCAACGAGACCTGGGTGTCATGGTACATCAGTCATTGAAGGCTGGCATGCAGGTACAGCAGGCGGTTAAGAAAGCAAATGGCATGTTGGCCTTCATAGCAAGGGGATTTGAGTACAGGGGCAGGGAGGTGTTGCTACAGTTGTACAGGGCCTTGGTGAGGCTACACCTGGAGTATTGTGTACAGTTTTGGTCTCCTAACTTGAGGAAGCACATTCTTGCTATTGAGGGAGTGCAGCGAAGGTTCACCAGACTGATTCCCGGGATGGCGGGACTGACATATCAAGAAAGACTGGATCAACTGGGCTTGGATTCACCGGAGTTCAGAAGAATGAGAGGGGATCTCATAGAAACGTTTAAAATTCTGACCGGTTTAGACAGGTTAGATGCAGGAAGAATGTTCCCAATGTTGGGGAAGTCCAGAACCAGGGGTCACAGTCTGAGGATAAGGGGTAAGCCATTTAGGACCGAGATGAGGAGAAACTTCTTCACCCAGAGAGTGGTGAACCTGTGGAATTCTCTACCACAGAAAGTTGTTGAGGCCAATTCACTAAATAAATTCAAAAAGGAATTTGATGTAGTCCTTACTACTAGGGGGATCAAGGGGTATGGCGAGAAAGCAGGAATGAGGTACTGAAGTTGCATGTTCAGCCATGAACTCATTGAATAGCAGTGCAGGCTCGAAGGGCCGAATGGTCTACGCCTGCACCTATTTTCTATGTTTCTATGTTTCTATGTTTCTATGTTAAGACATTTCCAAATTGGCGATGGAGAAGGTTAGTGCTTTTATTGAAGAGGATTCAAAGGAGGATGTGTGACAAAGAAGTAGGAAAAACGGAAATAAAAGTAGCGATAAGTGGAATGAAGTGTGGGGGTGGGGAAAGCCCAGGGTCTGATGGACTAAGTGCAGAATTTTATAAAGAATCTTTAGAGATTTTAAGTCCGCTGGTCGTAAAGGTTTTTAAGAAGATTAAAACTAAGGAAAGCCTGTTCCCATCTATGAGGAGAGGTAACATAAGCTTAGCTTATAAAAATAAAGGGGATAGGAGGGACCTGAAGAATTGGAGGCCCATCGCATTATTAAATGTGGATTATAAGGTCTTGGCGAGGGTTATGGCAAATCGTATGAAGGAGGTGATACCGCATATAGTTTCACCCTCTCAGTCCCATGGAGTCAAAGGTTGGGACATCGCTGACTCTGTGGTCTCAATCCGAAATGCAAACTCATGGAAGAGAGAGGGAGGGAAGCTTATGTGCTAAAGATGGATCAAGAGAAAGCCTTTGATGGAGTCTCTCTTGAGTTTTTATTGATGGTTTTGAAAGCATTTGGTTTGGGGAAAAATTTCATTGAGTGGATCAGGATTTTTTATTCAAACGCGTTTAGCTGTGTTAAATGTAATGGTTTTTTATCCAAGTATTTTCCAATACAGAGATCAGTGAGGCAGGGTTGTCCTTGTCCCCATTGTTGTACACATTTGTAGAAGAACCATTAGTTTACATGATGTGAAAGGAACAATTCATAGTCGAGATTATGGTTCCCAGTTCCGGGCAGTTGTCGGTGATACACCAATATGCAGATGTCGCGACCTTAACGTTGAGAGATAGGGAGTCAGTGAAGGTATGGGAGTAGTGGAGGAGCCAGAGTTAATTATAGTGAGTCCCAATGCCTGGTTATGGGAAGAAGTAGAGGGGAGTGGTTCGAGGGAAGCCCTTTTAAGGTGGTGGAGGTTTTAGAAGTTCTGGGGGTGCACATGGGGTGCAAGAAGGATAGGGATGAAGTGGATTGACTAAATTGGGAACCAAAGGTTATGAAAATTTAAAAGATTTTGGGAAGATGGAAAAGATAGTGGTTGAAAGTGCAAGGAAGTGTGACAGTGGTGTCAGCTCTCCTGCTATCTAAACTATGGTACTTATTGACGATGGAGGATATTCCTGAGTGGGCAGAAAAGTCCATCCGAGAGGCTTGTGTAAAGTTTTTTTGGGAAGGGAAACCAGCCTTGGTTGCTTACAATACCATCATTGGACAGCAAAATTAGGGAGGACTCAATTTCAGAAATATTGATTTGAAGAAAAAATCCTTTAGAATTAAATGGGTGGAAGAGATTTCTTCAAAAGTCAAATACAAGTTTTTGGAAGAGTTGTTTCCAGCATTTTTTTTTATTAAGTGGGATAGGAGAAGAGGGAATATTTTATATGGAATACAACAATATGTTTCTGAAATCGATTAAACCTCTCCCTAGGTTTTATAAGGGGGTTGTAGACACTTGGGCCCAATTTTTTTAAAGTGTGCAGTTTATGCCCAAAGGTGCTGAGGAATTTTGAGAATAGCCCTTATTTTTGAACAGGTGGATCAACATTGAAAGAAAGGTATTATTTAATAAGCTTTTATAAAAGCTGATATTATTTACGTGAAAGATGTATTATATGAGGTAATTCCAGGTTGGTTGCCGGAAGTGATAGTGAGGCAAATGGTTTGGGAGTAGGATCAGGAGGTAGAGGAAAAAGCAATCAAGATCATGTATGAAAAGATCGTGAGGGCAATGCCACAGGATTGGATGGAAGAAATAAATACCCAAATCTCCAAAGGAGATATAATGCGTCCCGCTTTTCCAAGCTTTCTGCTGGAGAAAGGGGAGGAGTTGGTCCAAGTTGACAACTGTAACACTCGAGATTTCTATGGGGTATTTAAAGAATGGAGATTAAGACACCTGCTGGTCAGGAGTTTGGTAGAATATATACCTACAGCTGGACTTCAACAGGATTTGGAAGGGAGTGTGGGCGAATTTTAAATGTCTAGAGTGGATTGAACTGGATTTCAAATTGGCTCATAACCAGATTTTTACCGTGATAGTCTTATGTAAGATTGGACGAGTAGAGGTGGCAACTTGCCCAGTGGGACGCAGGGTGAGGCTCTATCCCACTTGCTGGTGTTATGTCCGCAGTTAAAGGATTTTAACTACTATGTTCGACAGTTGCGTGAGGTTTTCGTGCTGGGTGAGGACCAAAGAGCAAGAATGGAAATCCCGTGGGACTCAATTTTGAGATGGGGATTGCAGGAGAGTCTGCCCGAGTCGAGCGGAGCAGCAATTAATTTAATGTTCAGTTTGGCTAGATTTCTGATTATACAAAGAAGGCATGCTCTTTTTTTTAAGGGGAGGAATATAAACTAAAAGTGTATTTTAAATATAAACTAAAAGATCATTATAAGGCTCTGTGGATGTTTTATTCAGAAAAAAATTTAAATATAGTATTTTATGATCAATTTGTAAAGTACAATAGATTATTATATGTTACAGGAGACAAATTAAACTTCAGGTTTTGATGTTAATATGTGTTGGAGGAACGGCTATGCAGAGGGGCAAAATGGATTTGTATGATACAATGGAATGATCACAATGTTGTAAATATTCTTAATGTTCAAGAAATATTAAGATTTTTTTTAAGTGGGTAGCACTCTCGCCTCTGAGTCAGAAGGTTGTGGGTTCAGGTCCCACTCCGGGGACTTGAGTACAAGTGCTGAGGGAGTACTGCACTGTCAGAGGTGCCATGCCATCTTTTGGATGAGACATTAAACCGAGACCTCTTCTGCCCTCTCAGGTAGACGTAAAAGATCCAATGGTACTATTTCGAAGAGCAGGGGAGTTATCCCCAGTATCCTGGCCAAATTAATCCCTCAATCAACATAACAAAAAAGCAGATTATCTGGTCATTATTACACTGTTGTTTGTGGGAGCTAGCTGTGCGCAAATTGACTGCCGTGTTTCCCACATTACAACCTTGACTACTCTCCAAAAGTACCTCATTGGCTGTAAAGCGCTTTGAGGCATCCGGTGGTCGTGAAAGGTGCTGTATAAATGCAAGCTTTATTTATTTCTTTTACTTCTCCTCCTGCTTGTGGCGGGCTGTGGCTGACATGCTGGAGGGGTGGGGGTGGGGAGGGGCAGCGTCGGGAGACAAACAGCGGAGGATGGCTTCAATAATTTTTTTCGCACATGCACATATTGCGTGTTTTATTTCAGCACATGCACAAATCGTTTAATTTTTTTCACCTCAAAAAAACAACAAGGTTTAGGCGTTCCATCGCAAGTCACGTTTTATTTCACTCCAAAATGGTGTTGGAATTGCGAGTGTTGGCAATAGTGAGAAGATGAAGAGGAGAGTTGATAGAGGTGTTCAAAATTATGAACGGTTTTAATAGAGTAAATATGGACAAACTGTTTCCAATGACAATAACCAGAGGACACAGATTGAAGGTGATTGGCCAAAGAACCAAAGGTGACATGAGGAAAAACCTTTTTATGCAGTGAGTGGTTAGGATCTGGAATACACTGCCTGAAAGGGTGGTGGAGGCAGACTCAATCACAGTTTTCAAAAGGAAGTTGGATAAGTATCTGAAGGAAAAAAATTGCTGGGCTACGGCGAAAGGGCAGGGTAGTGGGGCTAACTGAAGTGCTCTTGCAGAGAGCCGGCATGGGTTCAATGGGCCCAATGGCCTCCTTCTGTGCTGTAACCGTTCATGATTCTATTTACTATGGGAAGGAGGGTTTCTTCCAAACAATGGCTGCCATGATGTATGCCAACAGCCAACTGAGTTTATAGGTTACTGATTTGCTATGTCTGTTGCATTGAAAGATTATTGACTGTGAATGTAATCACTGCAAGTTTATTAAATAATAATCAAAAGTTGTGTACGGTTAGCACAGGTAATGCAATTTAGAAGTGAAAGATGCAGGAATAGTTGCTTAGTCAAGTCAAAACCTGGATAAAATTAACTCAAAAATGTTTATTTTAGGGAGGGAAGATTTGCTACATTTAAAAATGAATAAGAATACTAAGTTTCCCAACAGCCCAGCTGGTTAAATCAATGAGTAGCTGAGCCATATACATTAAGGCAGTTTTAGGTTCAATCCCTGATCTTTGCAGAGCTACCTGATCTCAACTGGTGTGGCAACAGGGTTGCTACAGGCAGCCTCCCACTGCATGGTATAGCAAAAAGAGACTTGGCTCGGGTTCTTACTCCTGGTCGCTGCCAAACAACCATTCCTGGAGCTGTCTGTGCTTCGACTGAGAATGGAAGCAGGCCGGGCTGTGATGAAGCCCTCCATATTCAAATAGCTTACCAACACTGACTGCACAGATTCACACATGAAGGACAGCCACTTGCGTGAGGTAACAGAAATTGTCAGGTACATGTGGGGTATAGGTCAGTATGCATTAGCTGGCCGCTCAGTAGTCCTGCGGGAGTGCTCCTTCTGGTCCCGCAGCAATGAAGAGGAACTCACCGTTCAAGCCCTCTCGGGCCAGGCTGCCGACTGATACAGGCCAGCACCCGCTCCACCCAGCTCAGACCAGGAATAGCAATCGGGGTCCTACTGATATCATAGGACCCCAAATTAGGCCTACTGCCCGAGTCCATGGGCCGCTCCAGCTACCCAGCGGTAGGCCCCCACTGAACATTGCTGTGGCCATGGCGACGGCAGCAACCATGTGGTAGTTCATTGCCCACCATTTTTAGTGTGCTGCCACCCTGCTTCCGCCAGGCAGAAGGGCTGAAAATTCGGCCTTGTCAGCGCACATTTACTTAAATGTCATAAATCAGAATATTAATATTGATAACTCCTACAATGGAAATAGTAGGGAAAAATGATTTGCCTCATGGAACAGTTTGTGCCTTGAACTGAATTATTTTGTTATGTAAGTTTGAATTTTAAAATGCAGTAATGAGAACCAAAAGTCTTTTAAGGCTTATAGGCTTGCCAGCAGTATTTATTTTCTTTTTTTAATCAATATGTTTCTTGAAACTTGCGTTTAAAAATACCCAACAGGCAAAGTACTTTGGCCCACAAGTGGAACCAACACTTGCCCTGCTTGAAGAGCTCGGAATAGCCAATGCTTTTTGCGTGCACTGCACTTCAGAAGATGCCAACCGCCCCCCTCAACCCCCACCCCCGCCATCCCTTACTGCCTTCATATCAATATCCATAATACCACAAATATTCTTTCCAATAACCAGCTTCTGTGATTGCAGCACTTGGAAAACAAGGTCAGTTATTTTGAAAAATTCCTGCAGCTGATGATATTATGCAGAAACATTTTTACTTCGGTTCAGGTGCTTGTATCTCTGTGGGGTGTCAGATATAATTTATTTATGAAGTGAGGCATGCTTAGGCAACCTGTCTGGAATGACTGATATTCACTGACAGGAAAAAAACACACACGCCTCTATGTTGGGCAAACAGCCATTAAGAGACATGCTAAGAACACCATAGAAAAATTTGCCTCTGTTTATTTTTTTATGATGAGATATTTGAAGCTTAGTTTCACTTTTTTATTACATGTTGGCATGTATTTATTTTCATATTGATTTAGATCATTTAAGTTTGAGGGAGAGCCTTACTCGTATTAAATGTTGGCATTGTATGGATTGGTCTGGTGCATTATTTTTATATAAAATGATTACTGAGAGCAATAGGGACCCATTTTCGTCTCCGGTACACCCCGATTTCAGGTGCAAATGAGAAGGAAGGGAATAGGTATAGGACAGAATGTGAGAGGAAGACTGCTCCTACCCACCCAACCAAGGGTACAGGCTGCACTGAGCATTCCTACACTGTGAGAATATTGGACTTTGGAGCAAAATGAAACATCTTTTGTTTGGCCATAGTAACCATTGTGCATTGGAAATCATCTAAAGTGATATCATTTAAACCCACAGAATGCAAGTGAGAAGCTGATCGCATCATGAGGTCATTGATTAGGTTATGCTAGTATTGGCGATTGCTCGGGTCAATGGGGAAGCAGAAACAAGCAGACAGGGCGGTAACATCCCATGTGGGGTCTTAATATCAGATTGACCAGAACAATGGAGACACCGAAGCTAGCACATAGACTGGCTGCAAAATCACATTAACCATCTGAAATGGTTTCAATGTGATCTCATGTTCCTTTGAAGTGCCAGGGATGAAATTACATTTTAAGTTGAACAATAGTCAAGCAAACAGGATGGCCACTGTCTGTTGCACAGAGGTGGTAACCACAGTTATGATGGTTCAGGAAATGGGATAGAGGTATTGATAGATGCAATTGGCTCTCCAAGGGACAATGCCGTCTGCTCTTTTCTTGTTCCTTGGCTGTTAAAAGCAGCTGACAGTCTGTAGTTCAAGCTGTAGGGTCAAAACTGGGAGTCACGCTGAAGGAGTGTGCAGTCAAGACAACAGAGGAAGGTGCAACTTGACAGCGAGAGTAGAACGGGACATTCGGCCTTACCCAGAATAGGAGTGGGCAATATCAATTCTTGCCCTATTCTGTTAACTAATGCTTAAATACTTTCAAGGTGTCAAAGCCCATGGTGAAGGACACCACAAGTCGCTGATTGGAGCATGGGCAAATGCAACAGGAGCAGCAAGGTTGGGGCACAGGAACGGCGAGTGATCGTGGAGCGATGTGTTCGGGGCCCAGAAGAGGTGAAGGCCCAGAGGCAGCATGGGCCAGCCCACACTGCGATATGTGTGCACACTAGGTCAGTGCAGCAGAGCTGGTCTCCAGTTGTCCTGGTTAATCCTTGCCACTCGACCAAGACCTAGTGTTGTCAAGCCCGTGTGGTGGCTGGTGTGCAACGGTCACCACACGTTAAAAAAATCCAAGCACAGGCCTCTGCCACCTTCAACATGTAGATCGGGACCTGGAATGTCAGGTCCTTCATTGAAACACTTGTGAACTCATCCCTTTTTGGCGTGGAAGCAAGTTATCCTCGATATGACGGACTGCCTATGATGATGACTTACATGTATTTACTTATTGACAGTAGCCACTATAAACCAACTGTACTGGTGTCAGTCTCGGACCACTCGGCCTTTCCTCTGCAAATTAAGGGGAAGAAAGTTGGGAGCGACAATGTTTTTTAACTTTAAAAATATTTGGCGTTCGCGCTCCAGGAAGGAAGTGGAGAGATGAATCAAGTGTTCCACTTCATTCCGGAGTGCAAGAGGCAGCAGACAGGGCGGTAGGTGTGCAGTATTGCCGCATTGGAAGGCTCTTTCCCTCCCTTAAAGGGAAGAGTCATCGCTGCAGGCTCTGCAAAGGAAAAACTTACCCTCTCCCCGACAGTAGCCACGATCCGGCCTGATTAGCCCGATGCACTACAGCAGAGTGCCGGGCTGATCGATCGCGGGGGAAAAGCATTGAAAAAAATTCAGAGAGTATTTCATAATTTTTTTCCACCTACCTCATACACCTCACCTTTAACTTTTTCTCCCGAAGTGCCCAGCCTCCCGATGAACGCCTCCTGCACCTGCCAGTGTTGTCGCCCGGCGATGCTGCAGGGGGTGGAACTGAAGTTCAGGTCCAGGGCAATGCATTTTCAGAATAAGGGGCCGCCCATTTAAAACTGAGATGAGGAGGAATTTCTTCTCTCAGAGCGTTGTAAATCTGTGGAATTCTCTGCTCCAGAGAGCTGTGGAGGCTGGGTCATTGAATATATTTAAGGCGGAGATAGACAGATTTTTGAGCGATAAGAGAATAAAGGGTTATGGGGAGCGGGCAGGGAAGTGGAGCTGAGTCCTTGATCAGATCAGCCATGATCTTATTGAATGGCGGAGCAGGCTCAAGGGGTCAAATGTTCCTATTTCTTATGTTCTTACGTTGTGCACGGCGATGATGTCACGCTCTCCGGGCAAAGGAGATTGGGGCATAATGCCATACCGCCCCTGCAAACTTCCCGCTGAATATAGTGGGAGTCGATCTTCTCACCATGCCTGCTCGATAAGTGGTTAGTGCCCTGTATTCGCCTCACAGAGGAGGCCAATTTCTAGAATCCACAGCACTTAACTAAAGAGCAATACATGAAGGGTCTATTCTTGTGGCACTTGGTGCAAGATGTTCTGAAGCCAACCTCTTGAATGGCCTAGCCCTAATTTTAAGATTATGCCCCCCTTGTTCTGGACTCCCCCAACAAAGGAAATACTTCCTCGCTATCTACCTTATCAACTCCTTTAATCATCTTAAACACCTCAATTCGATCAAGCCTACTCTATGCTACCTGCCCTCATTATTTAACCCTTTTCACCCTCATATCATTCTGATAAATCTGTGCTGCATCCCCTCCAAGGTCAATATATCTTTGCTGAGCTGCGGTGCCCAGAACTGAACACATTATTCTAAATGGGGTATAACTAGAGCCAAGGCTGTTGTCTCAGTAAAATCAGACAATCTGCAGTCCATGCTATGATAAAACAGGCGACTGTCTCCCTCTAAACTTCTTGCTGTCTGAATTCCAATCGCATCATGATCAATCCGCTAGTTTTATATATGTGTGTATATATTACAAAGAGCCCCATTGGTCACATAACTCACAATCAATATCTAGAATCATAGCATTTTGCTGAGTGAAGGAGGCCATTTGCCCATAGAACTGTATCCCAGCATGGGTCACCACCTTCAGGAGAGATGGGTGGATAAGGGCTCCTTGTCTTGCATTTTAATGTCTCAAAATAAACAATTTTTAGAAACACTCGTATAAACCCAGATTCCGTATATTTTCTGTATATTAATTATTCAACGTTGGTTTGAATAATGCTTCATGAACTGACTGAACAAGTTGTTTGGACGAAAGAGAAATGTTGCACAAAATGATTGCTTTGCAAATATCAGTTCTCTGTTACACACAGGATTTTCTTTTCTCTGTATTAGCCTACTACATAAATCCATTCTGACAAAGGGTCATCAACCTGAAACGTTAACTCTGTTTTTCTCTCTACAGATGCTGACTGACCTGCTGAGTATTTCCAACATTTTCCATTTTTATATTATATAAATACATTGTTTGGCATTCTTGACAATCTCCCAAATAATTCAAACCTAGCCAACTAGATATCCCACTGGATTTTTTGTTGAAATAATACTGTTAGGGGGAAAATGTTTTTTATTTTAAGTATATAACATAAATTAGACAAGAATGCCCGTTTGAAACAAATGTAAAATCTCAAAAAAGACGCAATCTAATGGAAAACAGGACTGCAGTGATATGATTAAAGACACGTTTTAAGCTTTTCTTGGCTTCTTTCAAAAGCTGCAACACTTAAATATTTTACAATAAATCATATTAGCAGTAACAGAAGATGACATTATTACTCTTTCTCCAGGGGAGACAATAATGTACGTTAATGATATCTAAGTATGGCAGACAGAGAGATATTGATTACATCGGAGACGATGTTTTATAAAAGGACTTCAACTGACCCAATTCTTAAGATGCAGTTCACAGCTTATAACTATTTTTAAAATTTAATTTAGAAATCTAGACAAAGAGCCAAGGTATGTAGCGCAGGATACCACCAAGATTTAAAAGAGATGGGAAAGGGTTCCCCCAATTATTCAGCTGGCGATACAAACCAGGAAGATGCCAGCTTCATCGATGATCTATCCTGAGTCAGCCAGGGTGATGATAACCTCAGTGCCCCTGGGTTAGGAAGGCGGAAATCGGTCAAGACTCATGTTCCTAATCACCATCCAACAACCCTGCTCAAACTATAGATGCATTGGTGTTTAGTGAGGACAGGATTGGGAGATCCCCCTCCCCCCGGTAAAACAACATGTTGAACCTCTGTTTAACTTGATGCATGAAGAATGGTCACTAAGACGAAGTAGTAAGAGTGACTGTTGCCCATGAAATTGTGCCTCAGCAAGGTAACAACAACTTGATAAAAGTGAACAGGTAGGGATGACATTTGACTGAGAAGGACTGGGGGAAAAAGAGTAGAAAAGAAGATGAGAGAAATCAAGAAATGGTGGTTAAGTGACTTCAACCTTGGATTTGAATGCCCGGGCATTATTGGAGGAAGAGAAGACTTTAGCGGTGAGGCATTCCATCATTTTGAGATCCTGGAAAAGAATAAATAATAGTAGAAGACGATGCAATGATGCCTGATTTCAGCAAAATAAAGCTGCATGGAGGACGAAGGGCATGTATACGATGAGCAAACCTCACCTCTCTTGTTCATCTTGAAGTCACACACTACTCCATCATCTCGTTTCCAAATCTTCTAATTAATGTTTAATTAGATCTTGTCTTCCTGATGTCAGTAATGAGTTAACACAGAAACATAGAAACATAGAAAATAGGTGCAGGAGTCGGCCATTCGGCCCTTTGAGCCTACACTGCCATTCAATGAGTTCATGGCTGAGCATAAACACTTCAGTACCCCATTCCTGCTTTCTCGCCATACCCCTTGATCCCCCGAGTAGTAAGGACTACATCTAACTCCTTTTTGAATATATTTAGTGAATTGGCCTCAACAACTTTCTGTGGTAGAGAATTCCACAGGTTCACCACTCTCTGGGTGAAGAAGTTTCTCCTCATCTTGGTCCTTAATGGCTTACCCCTTATCCTTAGACTGTGACCCCTGGTTCTGGACTTCCCCAACATTGGGAACATTCTTCCTGCATCTAGCCTGTCGAAACCCGTCAGAATTTTAAACGTTTCTATGAGATCCCCTCTCATTCTTCTGAACTCCAGTGAATACAAGCCCAGTTGATCCAGTCTTTCTTGATATGTCAGTCCCGCCATCCTGGGAATCAGTCTGGTGAACCTTCGCTGCACTCCCTCAATAGCAAGAATGCCCTTCCTCAAGTTAGGAGACCAAAACTGTACACAATACTCCAGGTGTGGCCTCACCAAGGCCCTGTACAAATGTAGTAACACCTCCCTACCCCTGTACTCTAATTCCCTCGCTATGAAGGCCAACATGCCATTTGCTTTCTTAACTGGCTGCTGTACCTGCATGCCAACCTTCAATGAATGATGTACCATGACCCCAGGTCTCGTTGCACCTCCCCTTTTCCTAATCTGTCACCATTCAGATAATAGTCTGTCTCTCTGTTTTTACCACCAAAGTGGATAACCTCACATTTATCCACATTATACTTCATCTGCCATGCATTTGCCCACTCACCTAACCTATCCAAGTCACTCTGCAGCCTCATAGCATCCTCCTCGCAGCTCACACTGCCACCCAACTTAGTGTCATCTGCAAATTTGGAGATACTATATTTAATCCCCTCATCTAAATCATTAATGTACAATGTAAACAGCTGGAGCCCCAGCACAGAACCTTGTGGTACCCCACTAGTCACTGCCTGCCATTCTGAAAAGTACCCATTTACTCCTACTCTTTGCTTCCTGTCTGACAACCAGTTCTCAATCCACGTCAGCACACTACCCCCAATCCCATGTGCTTTAACTTTGCACATTAATCTCTTGTGTGGGACCTTGTTGAAAGCCTTCTGAAAGTCCAAATACACCACATCAACTGGTTCTCCCTTGTCCACTCTACTGGAAACATCCTCAAAAAATTCCAGAAGATTTGTCGAGCATGATTTCCCTTTCACAAATCCACGCTGATTGGACCTATCATGTCACCTCTTTCCAAATGCGCTGCTATGACATCCTTAATAATTGATTCCATCATTTTTCCCACTACCAATGTCAGGCTGACCGATCTATAATTCCCTGTTTTCTCTCTCCCTCCTTTTTTTAAAAGTGGGGTTACATTGGCTACCCTCCACTCTATAGGAACTGATACAGAGTCTATGGAACGTTGGAAAATGACTGTCAATGCATCCGCTGTTTCCAAGGCCACCTCCTTAAGTACTCTGGGATGCAGACCATCAGGCCCTGGGGATTTATCGGCCTTCAATCCCATCAATTTCCCCAACACAATTTCCCGACTAATAAGGATTTCCCTCAGTTCCTCCTTCTTACTAGACCCTCTGTTTCTAATAAGCTTTTATTTTTACTTTAAAATGTGCTGACAATCTGCTTTACAGTCCTGTAATCTGCAGTCTCCTCCCGCCATTGACCAACCGGTTGGAATGATCTGACATGCGGACCCTTCTACAACCATCACTCCTTATGGTCAACAATAGCTGCCCAAAACGAGTGTTGCGTCGTGGCAATCTACTTTTCTTCATGGCGTAACCAACAAGTGTACAACCCACAGCCGGCGGTGGTAGGAGTCCTCAGGTGGCAGGTCTATACGTATTCCTACTACAAACCAGAAAGGAAGTCTTGCTTCATCAGTCCCCGGCAGTCTATAATCACTGCTTCACTAATTGAAATCACACAATGGGAATCATTTTAACTGTGAGCGATGGTGTAAATGGGCATTATCATTTTAGCCACACATTATAAAACCTGCCCAATTGTCATTATCATTGAAGTAATTGGAAGGGATAATCGGCCAGGGTTTAAAATAGGCGGCAAATTCCATAACGCCCATATTACACCATGGCACTTGTTAAAATGAGCTCCATTATATTTTCTTTTAAATCTCAAAAATACAGTTACTGGGATGACTGGATATCCAATCCATATTTTTATTTCCCCTTATTGCTCGTGGGTTTCCAGTTGGCCTCACTTAAAGTAGAATGAAGGTGGAAAAGGGAAGACGTACAGATCTATTTAACCCCACAAAGTGTGGTTTCCATTAACTAATACAGAATGCTATCAGTGGCAACCACAGTTGGAGGGATGTGCATCCCAGACTGTACTGCTAATCAGCATCAGAAATAAGTAAGAGCCTATATAGAGGGCAAGCATGCCTCCCTGTGAAATAGGAACACAGGAACGGGAGGAGGCCATTCGGCCCCTCGAGCCTGTTCCGCCTTTCAATGAGATCATGCCTGATCTGCGTCCTAACTCCAAATACGCACTTGTGGCCCACATCCCTTAATCCTTTTAGTTAACAAAAAGCTATCAATCTCCGACGTAAAATTAACAATTGATCTAGCATCAGTTGTCATTTGCAGAAGAGAGTTCCAAGCTTCTACCACCCTTTGTGTGTAAAAGTGTTCCATAACATCACTACTGAAAGGTCTGGCTCTAATTTTTAGACTATGCCCCCTGGTCCTAGAATCCCCAACCAGCAGAAATAGTTTCTCTCTATCTACCCTCTCTGTTCCCCTTAATATCTTGAAAACTTCGATAAGATCATCCCTTAAACTCTAGGGAATATAACTCTAGTTTGTGTAATCTCTCCTCATAATTTAACCCTTAAGGAAATGCTACTTTAGTTGTTTTTCTTCCTCTTTCCCTAATATACCTCAGCCAAAAACCAGTGACATTTGCCCAAAATATTAAAACTCGTTCGATGTTGATAGCTGGTGGATCCATTGGTAACAAGGATGAGTTTGTTGAAGGAGTAACCATAATATTCAGGTACAGAACACCTTTAACAGGGGAAATGTTCCCAGGTGCTTTACACAGGGAGGGAAAAAAACAGATAAAAAGGAAAAAGGAACTGAGGCTGGCTGAGCCAACGTGGGAACATTTTTAAAGATAGAAACAGAAGTTGAGAAGCTGAGGGATTGAGGGAAGGGATTTCAGAGGCCAAGGTGGCAGAAGTATCTCTGGCCAATGGTGAAGCAAGAGGAGAGAAGATGCACAAAACAAAAGAGTCAGAGGACTGAAGAAGGTTACAGAGACCGGGCAGTGAGAAACCACGAGGGATTAGAACATGAGGACAAGAACTTTCAATTCTGTGGACAGGTGACATGATCCAATGTAGGTTAGCAAGAACGGGAGCGATGTACACACAGTGTGGCAGGATACGGACAGCTAGGTTTTCCCTTTCAAATGTAACCATGAATCTTGCTGGGGGGAGTAAACAGCTGTTGATGTCATCTTTGTCTATTTAATATTACTGCAACAGAAAATGTCTTGCTCAGAAACAGATACTTCTTCACAAGGGAAATTCGCAGTTATGCAGGGGATTATTTTTCTTCCCAAATGTATTCTTTTTTATTTCGAATTGGATAAGTACCTGAAGGAAAAAAAATTGCAGGGATACGGAGAAAGGGCAGGGGGTTGGGACTAGCTGAAGTGCTTTTGCAGAGAGCCGGCACGTGCTCAATGGGCCGAATGGCCTCCATCTGTGCAGTAATCATTCTATGATTCTATTTATCAGTTGATTAGTGCAATATTAGTGAAGAACTATACCATGGAGATAAGGAAGGTCCTTGGTTCAACCTCCAATCCCAATTTGCTGATCTCAGCTAGAGCACCTCAATTGGCTTAAATTAACCAGGAATAAGGAAGGAGAAGATCAGCACGAATTCTCACTGCTGGATCATTATCCTGTGACATCACCCATGAAGAGACTCTTGGTTACTCTACCAGAAAACACCAAGACTGGTTCGATGAGAACGACCAGGAGATCCAGGAACTAATAAACTGCAAACACAAGGCATTCTTGAATTGCAAGCAACTCCACAACTCGAATGAAAGAAAGCAGATTCTCAGATGACTGAAGGCCAAGGTCCAACAAAAAGTTAATGATCTAAAGAACGGATGGTGTGTGGGAAAAGCACAGGAGATCCAGCAACTAGCCGACAATCACGCAGTGCGTGGATTTTTTTAGTGCAGTCAAGACCACCTACGGCCCAAGCACTCAAGGTCCCACTGAGAGCTAAGAATGGAGAGGTGCTCATCAAGGACAGAAAGGCAGTCACTTCGAGGATCTCCTCAACCAAGACTCGGTCTTTGATGTGAGGGTCCTTGACTCCATCCCACAGCATGCTACCCGTCACCACTTCGGCATAATCCCAGCCCGGCATGAAGTTGAAAAGACCATCCGACATCTGAAAAACAACAAGGCCTCAGCAGAAGATGAAATCCCCGCCAAAGCACTAAAGCATGGTGGAGAAGCACTATTGGCGCGAATCCAGGACCTCATCTCACTTATCGGGAAGGAGAAGAGCGTGCCACTGGATCTCAGAGACACCGTAATCATGACTATCTTCAAGAAAGTTGACAAGTCCGATTGTGGTAATTACAGAGGAGTTTCCCTGCTGTCTCCGCAGCGAAAGTCATCGCAAGAATCCTCCTCAATCGCCTTCTCCCAGTGGCTGAAGAGCTCCTCCAAGAGTCGCAATGCGGATTCTGCCCATTAAGGGGCACAACGAACATGATCTTCATCGCACAACAAACCCAAGAAAAATGTAGGGAGCAGCATCAACTTCTGTACATGGCCTTCTTTGACCTCACAAAGGCCTTCGACTCTGTCAACCGTGAGGGAGTATAGAGTGTCCTTCTCAAATTCAGCTGTCCCCAAAAATTTGTCACCATCCTCCGCCTGCTTCACAATGACATGCAAGCCGTGATCCTTACCAACGGATCCACCACAATCCCAATACAAGTGCAGACCAGGGTCAAGCAAGGCTGTGTCATCGCACCAATGCTCTTTGCAATCTTCCTCGCTGCAATGCTTCATCTCACCCCTAACAAGCTCATCGCTGGAGTGGAGTTAATCTACAGGACAAGCAGGAAATTGTTCAACCTCCATCCCCTCCAGTCCAAATCCAAGATTGTTCCAACTCTCTCATTGAATTACAGTATGCAGACGGCACTGCGATTGTGTGCACTCAGAGGCTGAACTGCAAACCATCATCAACACCTTAATCGAAGCTTACGAGAGTCTGAGTCTTACATTAAACATCAATAAGACAAAGGTTCCCTACCAACCTGCCCCCGCCACACAGCACTGATCCCAATTATCAAGATCCATGATGAGACCTTGTCAATGTGAACCACTTTCCATACCTCAGGATCTTACTGTCAGCAAGGACAGACATCGATGACAAAGTCCAACAGTGCCTTCAGTGTGCCAGTGCAGCCTTTTGTCGCCTGAGGGAAAGAGTGTTCAAAGGCCAGGATCTCAAACCCGGTACCAAGTTCATGGTCTACAAAACAGTAGTGATACCCACCCTCCTATATGCTTCAGAGACATGGACTATGCACAGCAGGCACATCAAAGCACTGGAGAAGTACCACCAACGCTGCCTTGGCAAAATCCTGCAAATCCATTGGCAGGATAGGCGCTCCAACATCAGTGTTCTCTCTCAGGCCAACTCCCCAGCATTAAGGCATTGACCATGCTCGATCAGCTTCGATGGACGGGCCACATTGTCCACATGCCCAATATTAGACTCCCGAAACAAGCGCACTACTCCGAGCTCCGTCACGGCAAGCGAGTCCCAGGAGGGCAGAGAAAATGCTTCAAGGACACCCTCAAAGCTTTCTTAAAAAAATGTAACGTCCCCACTGACTCTTGGGAATCCCTGGCCCAAGACCGCTTAAAATGGAGGAGAAGCATCTGAGAAGGCGCCGAACACCTTGAGTCTCTTCATCGGGAGCACGTGGAAGCCAAGCACAGACAGCGGAAAGAGCGCACGAGAAAACAAAGCACCACCAGGTCCCTTCAACCACTACCTGCCCCACCTGTGACAGAGATTGTACATCCTGCATTCGTCTCATCAGTCACCTTAGAGCTCATATTAGTGCGGAAGCAAGTCATCCTCGACTCCGGGGGTCTGCCTAAGAAGAAGTGTGTGCATGTGGACATCAGTTAGGATGAAATGTAGCTTGTCTGTAATGCCCTCCAAAGACAGATAACCTGCTGCTACTCATTAATTGGGCTCACACGTGAAGAACAAATATCTGAGTACGGTATGAGAAGGCAGCTGATGACCAAATAATCATATTCCAGCATGAATCAGGTCACGAGGAGAGAAAATTGGAGAATATTTGGCCGCAACCAGGGGTTCTTATCAAAGTCTACTGCTCAGTTACTTCAGTCATCATGCCATTTGCCTGGAGTTATGTTACCTGTATGTCGTAACGTAGACCACTTCCCTTATCTCGGGAGCCTCCGATCAACAAGAGCAGACATTGACGACGAGGTCCAACACCGCCTCCAATGCGCCAGTGCAGCCTTCGGCCGCCTGAGGAAAAGAGTGTTTGAAGACCAGGCCCTCAAAACTGTCACCAAGATCATGGTCTACAGGGTTGTAGTAATACCAACCCTCCTGTATGGCTCAGAAACATGGACCATGTACAGCAGACACCTCAAGTCGCTGGAGAAATACCACCAACGATGTCTCCGCAAGGTCCGACAAATCCCCTGGGAGGAAAAATGCACCAACATTAGCGTTCTCGACCAGGCCAACATCCCCAGCATTGAAGCACTGACCACACTTGATCAGCTCTGCTGGGCAGGCCACATAGTTCGCATGCCAGACATGAGACTCCCAAAGCAAGCGCTCTACTCGGAACTCCTTCACGGCAAAAGAGCCAAAGGTGGACAGCAGAAACGTTACAAGGACACCCTCAAAGCCTCCCTGATAAATTGCAACATCCCCACTGACACCTGGGACTCTGTGACTCCTCTTTCCCTTGCTCCACCATTAGAGCCAGCGATTTTGGCCACCGCTCCTTTGCACCTTGGAATTATCTTCCTAAACCCCTTCATCTTGCTACCTGTCTGCACACCTTCACAAAAACACCTCAAAACCTGCCTTTTTGACCGTGCTATTGGGTACCTCCACTATTTCCTGCTCAGTGTCCACTGTGCCACCCTGTAAAGTACTGTGGCTGTTATGTGAAAGGCACAAAATAAGTGTCATTTTTGTTGTTATTCTATGAGCAAAGCAGAAAATGTTGATTTTATGTTTCTGAATGATTTTAGGGCAGCAAAATGTATTATATGTAACAGGACTCTATGTCCCCACCATTTTGAAGGCCATTGTTACCTAAGAGGTTTGACTTGCATTACAACAGTGAGTACACTTGAAAATAAAGAATATCTAATCGGCTGTAAAACACTTTGGGACGTCCTGAGGATGGGAAAGACGCTATATAAGTGCAAGTCTTCCTTTTTTTTTGCATTAATACAGTACATGGCAAATGACAGATTCACCACAGTGATACCGGGGCTGAAAGGGTTAAATTATGAGAAATAGTTGCATACACTAGGCTTGTATTCCCTGGAGTATAGAAGATTAAGGGATGATCTAATTAAGATGTTTAAGATGATTAAAGGAGTTGATAGGGTGGAGAGAGAGAAACTATTAACCCTGGTGGGGGAGTCCAGAACAAGAGGGCATAACCTTAAAATTAGAGCTAGGCCATTCAGAGGTGATGTCAGGAAGCAGTTCTTCACACAAAGGGTAGTGGAAATCTGTAACTCTCTCTCCCAAAAAGCTGTTGAGGCTCGGTCAATTGAAAATTCCACAACTGAGATGGATAAATTTTTTATTAGGCACGGGTATTAAGGGTTACGGAACCAAGGCGGGTAGATGGAGTTAAGATACAGATTAGCCATGATCTCATGATCTAATTGAATGGCAGAACAAAGCACGAGGTGCTGATTGGCCTACTCCTGTTCCTATGACTGTGCAAGTTTAAAATAATATTTTGCTCTCAGTGTGTGTTAATGTGGCCACCAAGTTTCTGTACTTGGAGGTCACAATAGCTACCTGATCAAAATCTAATGATATAATACTAATACACAAAACACATCATATACATATGTCAGGCTCCTAGCAGTCTTCATTCATACCATTTTGGTAAGCCTCGTAATCATCCCAGCTGTCATATTATTTGAACGGATCCATTTATCGCACTAAGGTGTCTAAAAAGAGTGAGCATTTTTATCATGTTGACAACCGTGCCGTCCCCTGTAAGAGGGCAAAGTTCAAGAGTTCTCAGTCTCCAATAATCATCCATTTAATGAGCTTTGCTGGCAAGCAACAGTGGTGGTCTGAGGAAGAGGGGCAGCAGACCATTCGTCCAATGGCAAGTGCGACAATGGTCGCGGGCTGGCTAGCAACAGTGGGGGTCAAAAGGAATAAGCACAAATTTCTTGTTGGGAAACCAGTCACACACAGATGTCAGCTCGGCAGTATAGAATCTGAGACCACCCAAAGAAGTTTTTAAAAAAAGAAGACAGCAAAGTAAGCTCCCAAAGGACTTGAATGGACACACTTTAAATCCTTTACCAGGAATTCATTGGAGGGAAAGCTTGGTAAAAACACTGGCATTCCTTGCAGAAACAGAATTCTCTGCACTACCATAGTGCATTTAAAGCTGCTGTGGTTAAAGGTCATAGTCGCTCTTGGAATTTATTTTTGGAAAAGGATTTTGTGGAATCCTTTTCCACCCAAAAAAAAAGGCAGGAGACAGCATTTTAAGCCCAAAGGACTGAAGAGTATAGTTAAAATTCTTTACAAAGAATCCATTCGGGAGAAGGCCTGGTGAGAGAAAACTAGCAGTTGCACACATAGCAGCAAATATGATTCTGTATTGTCCATTCGACAGAGTTAATTGCAGCAGATACAAAATTATTATAGTTTATTTTGTGCCTTTGAGACAGACCTCTTGGTCCAGCACAAGGCAAGATATATTTGCTTCAGGCTGCCTCTGCTTCTCGTTGTTCTCTTCAATGCTGGGATGTAGGTGCCCTGGGGGGTCCTAACATGTACTTTGGAACAATTATCAAGTGTTCACAGCAGATCAATTGCTTGAACATTCTATTGGCGAATAATAGAAAGAGTTCTTGTTCTTTTATTGCGTTGGTGGGGGGGGGGGGGGTGGGGGGGGGAGAGGGAGAGATCTTGTGCTGTATCAATCCTTTAACACTTTCATTACTGGGTCAGTTCAATGCATGAACAATGGTTTGTGCACAAAAAAATGAGTCCAATGTTATTTGTTAAAAGATGGAGTATTACACAGGACGTTTGTCAAAAGTTCAGAATCTCAGTTTTAACAACAGCTCTCATAAAATCTAAAAATTCAATAACATTTGAAACCAGGAGATTTTTGCTGATGTTGGAATATTCCAGGAATGTAACGAATATAAGACCATGTTTGTGCTTCAGTATATTTACAAGCCTACAGCTGACAAAACATAAAATTCACCAAAAATTCAACATCAAACTGATAAACACAAAATATCATTTCCTAGTGACTGTATCATGTGGCATATCACTTCAGCCTTGTAACGTACGCTTAAGGATCAATTATTCTGCATATAATAAGTAGTAGAATGACCTGGTAATCACTGTAGATTATTCCCTGAAACAAATGCAGAAAATACCTCAAATTCATTAGTCCTCTTATATGAGCATCGAGGACCCAAGGCGTTCAGATAAAAGGTTCCACCTAAAATGTTAAACTATCTCTTTCAGATGCAGACTAACTTACTGTGAATTTTCCAATATTTCTACTTTTAGCTCAAATCGCCAACATTTTGGCCAGGGTTGGGGGTCGGGTGGGGGTGGGGGTAGTGGGGGGAGAGGGTGGAGCGGGGGGGGGGGTGGAGAGATTCTTTTTACCGCAAGGACCTGGAGTGTGTTGACGGCTCTGTCATACTGACAGCTGCTGTTGGCACTAATGCAAATTAAAGTCAGATCCCCCCCCCCTATATAAAACTGCAGAATACATTATAAACTTCAGAGGGAGGGTAATGATTTCAAGGGTGTAATCTATACCCGAGTTTCAGACGACAGCTGTAAATTGCTTAAATGTTGCTCTTGTGGTCTGGCATCATTTTGAAGTCCTTGAATAGATTACTGCCATGTTACTCCCAGGTATTCATAATTATATATAATTCAGCAGCAAACATTTTTACAGAAAATTGATTCACATATGTTACTAGTCTGCTCAAGAGTTTAGGACAGTTGCGATAAAACTACTGTGCATGGGAGGGAAGAGAAGCACTTATGTCCTCAGCTATATCATTGTTTAATGATGCCAAATGGTCAAGTTATTTTCATTTGTACTGCACGCAATCCAAAGCCCGACTTTGACTTTTGTGACTCATGCTGCTTTAGAAAATCCAAAAGTTTGGATTCAGTTTCAATGAAATACAAATTCCCAAAGCTGGATTAAAATGCACATCGCTTGTATAAACTATCAAAATCACAAGATCCCCAGCATCTCTTGTGATGGTCCCATGTTGGAATGAGTGGTGAAATACAGATTCTCATATGGTCCCTGAACTCCGGTTGGCTATCAGGTGAAGATGCCTTGTGGCCAAATCTTTGGGGTTTCAACTTACCTTTGGGGTGAAACTCTGCAGTTTCATTTTATTTACTCCTATTCTAAGTCCATATTTGGTACCCTGGTTACACTTTTTTCACAACCCAAACTCCATAACAAAATCCTCTGTTGCTTGACTTCTGTTATTTCAGCAACTTAATGGACATTTCCTAGCACATTAACCCTTAGTGTGTCATGGACAAGTTTACTCATCCAGGCACACTATTATTCCCAGGGCCAGTTTGATGTGGGCAAACATGTCAAGGGTGGACAGAGCCATAAGAACATAAGAACATTAGAAATAGGAGCAGGAGTAGGCTATACGGCCCCGTGAGCTCGCCCAGCCATTCAATCTGATCATGGACTCAGCTCCACTTTCCTGCCTGTTCCCCATAACCCTTGACTCCCCTATGCTTCAAGAATCTGTCGAGCTCAGCCTTGCATATATTCAATGACTCAGCTCTCTGGGGGAGAGAATTCCAAGGATTTATGACTATCTGAGAGAAGAAATTCCTCCTCATCTCCATCTTAAATGGGCAACCCCTTATTCTGAAACTTTGTCCCCTAGTTCTAGATTACCCCACGAGGGGAAACATCCTCTCAGCATCTACCCTCTCAAGACCCCTCAGAATCTTATATGTTTCAATAAGATCACCTCTCATTCTTCTAAACTCCAATGGGTTCTGGCCCAACCTGCTCAACCTTGCATCATAAGGCAATACCCCTTCATCCTAGAAATCAACCTCGTAAACCTTCTCTGAATTGCCTCCAGTGCAAGTATATCCCTCCTTAAATAAGGAGACCAAAACTGATCCAAGTCTATCTGACCCTCAGATCTTTGCTATTTGATTGGCTAAGAAGAAGAAAAAGTTATGTGTAAGATTTGCTGGATTTTCGGTTGCCTTTTGCCTCAGTTAGCAGCCAGAGGGGGCGTTAATGGGAGTGTAAGAGGTTACCGACCGGGTGCGCAGCGTTTAGCGCCCTGACCGAAAATTCATTAGAGACTCACCAGGGGCGCAAACCAGTAGCGCCTGGCTGCTGACGATCATTCCGATCATGACGTATTCCTGGTGCAATGCCCACGCTTGCGTCCCGGTCGGAAAATTAGGTCCGGTCGCCTCATTTAGCGGTTGCCAAATACAATGTCTGGAGAAACAGTTGGTACAGGCTTGCAGAGTCGTTAACTGGTGGCTACTTAACGGGATGAGGAAGCACTTCCCTCGGAGGTCACAGTCAGTGCAACATTTACACACAGCACGGTGGTGAGCCTCCGAGTTTGCAGCGGCAGACAGACATACCAGTTCAGCTTGACAGAAACTTCTTTGTGAAACATTAATGGGGGCATTACTTGTTGTCCAGCATCACATTCTACATGCTCCAGCAAGGCATCGGCAACAGAGAAGGGCTGTTGGACATGTTAGCGGCCAAAGGAGGAGAGCCCCTAGATTTCAGGGCAGGAGGCCTTACCCCTCACAGCTTTACCGGTAGCAACGTTCATACCTGCACCTCTCCGAGGAGCAGTGTGTCAGAACGATGAGCTTCCAAAAGGAAGTCGTTACAGAATCCTGCAGGAAGACCTGTAATCTCACATCGGCAACAGGACTGCACTGCCCGTCGCAGTGAAGGTCACGGTGGTACTCACCTTCTATGCCTCCAGCTCCTTCCAGGTTGCATCAGGGGACATATGCAGCGTCTCACAATTCGCGATGTCACATAGGCACTCTACACATGCGGAATGGACTTCCTTACCTTCCCAATGACCAGGGAGAAACAGGATGAGCACACATGTGGGTTTGCCAGGAGAGCGGGCTTCCCGAGGGTGCAAGGAGCAATTGACTGCATGCACGTGGCCCTCTGAGCATCATTCCAGAATGCAGAGGTCTTCAGAAACAGAAAAGGATACCACTCCCTAAATGTGCAACTGGTGTGTGACCACACGCAACGCATCCTCGCAATGAATGTTTGCTATCATGAAAGCGCCTTTATCCTGCGGAGAGCATTGTTCCTCGACTGTTTCAGCCACCATGGGAAGGCCAAGGCTGGCTGCTCGGGGACAAGGGACACGGCCTGGCGATCTGGCTAATGACCCCCTCCGCAACCTCACCACAGAGCCAGAGGAACACTACAATGACAGCCATGCCGTCACCCGCAACATCATAGAGTGGACAATAGAGGTGCTAAAGCAGTGATTCCGGTACCTGGACTGCTCTGGAGGCTGCCTTCAATACTCCCCTCAACTGGTCTCACTATTCACTGTGGTGTGCTGCATGCTGGCCATCATGAGGGCTCAGGCCTTGCCAGTGGGTATTGCAGGCCCACCTCTTGAGGTGGAGAGGGAGGGGGAAGAGGAAGTGCAACTGAAGCCTGGCGACACCCTGAATGTCCAGCAAGACATGAGGACCAGCAGCAGCCACCGAGGAGGCAGTATGCCAATGTTGGCAGCGGCAGGGCTATTCGGTGGCGGCACATAAGGGAGCGTTTCGCGTAAATGGAGAGAGCTGAGGGATGCAGCTAATAATGACCACGATAATGCCACATCTCCATCAAAACTGAACAGTCACACACCAGACACCGAAGGAAACAGTTCAACTAACATTTTATTTAGCAAACATGCCTCAAACAACCCCCAAAACCACACAGCCTCCAATAAAGCAACATGGAGCACCTGCCCCTTCAAGAACCGCAACAGATGCTGAAACTTCCCAACATATATGCATTGGGAACACATTTATTCAGTGCGTCTTCCGCTGATATTTCCCATCCCTCTGCCTCACCTACTGCTCCACCTCAATGGGTCCTCAGTGCCTGCAGCGAGGCCGCTTGAGGGCTGCTGTGTGTGTGAGGGAGACAGGACAGATGGCCTAGCATGACGCCCTGGACCAGCTCTAGGCCTGGAAGGCCTGGCTGCTGACAGCACCGCAGGAGAATGAGTGGCAGCAATGTGGGATGGCTATGGAGGTGTACAGGTGGAATGGCAGTGGTGGGAGCCGGAATGATGTGCTCCTAAGAGAGGACATCAGGTTCCACCTTGACCGACGGTCTGCCACTCCCCCGGGGCACAGCCTCAGCATCTGGAGCAATCTGTTGGAGCACAGATTGCTGGCCTACTTCGACACCGTTACCTCCCTGTTGGACTGATGGGGACTCAGACACGATGGCAGCAGTCAGTGCTTGCGTGACATCAATTTGACTCTGCATCAGAGCACACTGCGCAGTGATGCCAGCACGCACTGACGACATGGCAGAATGCAGGTGTAGCGTCATCTCGGCCTGCCATTCAATGGCTATTGCCACGTCAGCCATGGCCTGTGCCATCATGTCAGGGATCCCATGGTCACTTCTGGCGTCCATCATCCATTGATATCTACCAAGGATGGGCTCGATGGGCTCCTGAGATGCAAATGCAAATGTTGAGGTGGCCTCCACCACACTCAAAACAAGTGCATCCACGCTCGATGGGATCCTTGCCAATGCACCCATTAGCTCGTGATGCATCTGCAGTGACTCCTTGGACATAGCTTCCAATTCCGGGTGCTCATCTGCCTATCTGTGAGCAGAACTCATGGGCTGACTTATCCTCCGAAGAGCTGGCCCCTGAGCATCCCCTCGTGCTGGGCTTTGCTGCTGGCCACTGCGGCCAGGAGCCTCAGGTTCATGCAACCCTGGGAAGATGGTCACCCCACTCGCTCCCAATGAGGACGTGTCGCCCTGTTCCGGCACACTGCTCTCCACTTCCTCCTCATCTTGCCCGTCGTCTGCAGATGTCAGCTCATGGGCAGGCTGTTGCTCTTCCAGCTCATCATCTGTAAGCACAAAGCAACAGAAGTGCGGTTATCAGCTGGGGAGGGAGCAAGAAGGCAAGAAGTAGGGGGGCATCGTTATTTTGGTTGCAACATGTTGTAAGGCATGTGGCCTCAAGGCTAAGGGGACTCACACAAAACGGCCATCTCATTCACATACCGTCACTGTCGAGCAGGGGCTCTGCCTCTCCGCCCTCCACTGCCACGACTGCAACGCCCATGAGGGCGGACACTCGCTCCTCCACCTCGGTGAGGTCCTGGAGGTCGGGCTCACCTCCACCCCTATGATGCAGCTTGTGCATATTGTGCGCAAATTTGATTTGCAATGACAAAAGCAACAAGTTGTTAGTGGCTGTGTAGGTGCTGGTGTGCCACATGTGTCTGCAGTAGGGTAATCGCGAGTAATATGGCGAAGTATGCATATCGACATATCATCCAGCGTGGCATCGCACAGTGGATGTGTGAATGGTGGGTCTGGGGCATTAACAACTACCAGTAAGTGTGAGGCTCAGGACTCGGACCGCATATGGAGAGTTGAAAGGTGCTTCTACGTGGGCTCAGACTGAGTCAGGAGCTAGAAGGTGAGAGAGGCTTGGATGGGCAGAGCATACCTGGTGAGGCGATAGAGAGGTCTCAGGTTGGCTTCAGCAAAAGGAGCATAGCCTGGTAAGAATAGAAACGGGGTCGGCATTGCAAAGTCTTTACATTGTGTGATACAGTGAAGCTCACATGAAGGCTTTGGAAGGTGAATGGAAAGTGTACTCACCCTGACGACCCTAGTAAGGTCATTGAATTTATCGCGACATTGCATCGCTATTGTGGCCACCGTGTTCCGGGCTGAAATGTAGTGTGCCACCTCCCTCCACAGCCTTGTCAAAACAATGGGCAGTGGCCTTCGTCCCCCTCTGGGCTGGAGGGCATTCCAGCGACTCTCCACTGCCTCCAGCAAGGGTGGTGGGCAAGAAGCAGGCTTATAGCTGGCGTCCTTCTTCCTCCTCCGTTTTGGTGCTCTAAAGACACTGTGGAGCTGGAGCTGCTCATGCGCTAACTTACTTTGACGTGACTTTAAAACTCAGCTGTTCCCGGCGTCTGAGTCGGAGTTCGGCGCATGCGCAATAGGTCCGCTAAATTTACCAACCAAACTTTCGTTATCGCCCCCCCCAGCTCTGGTGTGCAATGTCTAATTTCATGCCCCTGTCAGCTCATCGCCCAATTCTGACAAATTTCTGGTTGGATGGCGCAAACCTTTTCAAGGCGATAAAATTACCACTTCGTCTGGATTACCGCCCCAAATGAAGCACCACCGAATTTCTCCCTCTTTAAGTTTTAAAATAAAGTTAGAATAGTTGAAATAGAATATGTGAGAAAAACAGTGAAAATAGTGAATAAAATAGAGACATAGGTTAAAATAGATGACAGGGTAAACATGGATATAATGTTTCTCTTTATTTTTTTTACATAAAACTGTGTTTTGGAAGTTTATTTGAGTTTAGGGTTAATATTACAGTAATAAAGTTATTTCTAATAAGTAACTTGATTACTGTAATATTCGTGGGAGGGAAGGTGCAGTCTCGCAGTGTGTACTGAAAACTAAGAAAACCAATCAGTTCAGGACGTCGCAAGTTCCCCTGAATTTGACAGCTCTCTACAGAATTCTATTGAAACTGTACAAAGAACATTCTTATTCACATTTAGTAGTGAATTCCTGATAAGTTAATATTTTTTGGAGAACAAATTGTTAATTTAGCAAGAAACACTGCACATATTTCTGATCACACTGAAACACATGAAAATAACTTGACTTTAAAAAACATCTCAACTCAGATAAACTAATTATAGAGTTGTGACTGCTTAGTTGGTAAATCCTTGGGTCAGTGTGGAACTGTGCCATACAGACAAGGATTATCCCAGTTCCGATCCTTTAATTGTATGACTGTGACTATCGCTGCTCACCCTTTTCAACCTCTGTCTGCAGTCTTTGATATGGTTGACCACACCATCGCCTTCCAGCTCCTCTTCTCTGTTGTCCAGCTGAGAGAGACTGCCTTCGCAAGTCTTACCGACCCAATCATAGCCAAAGCATCTCCAGCAATGGCTTCGCTTCTCACACTTGTACCATTACCTCTGGAGTCCCCCCAAGGAGCTATCCTTGGCCCCCTCCTCTTCCTCATCTACATGCTGCCCCTTTGCAACATCACCAAAAGACATGGCATCATGTTCCACGAGTATGCTGACAACACCCAGCTTTACCTTCCCACTAGCTCTCTCGATAGCACAACTACCTTTGTGTTGTCAGTCTGCTTGTCTGATATTCAATCCGAATAAGCTCAAATTTCCTCCAGTTAAACCGAACCCATCATCGTCATCCACGATCACAAACTCAGTTCCATCCCCCTCCCTGTCTCAGGTTGAAACGGACTGTTCGCAACACTGATATCCTATTTTACCCCGAGCTGAGCTTCCATCACAAAGGCCTCTTACTTCCACCTCTGTAATATCGCCTGTCTCCAGCCTTGCCTCAGCCCATCTGCTGCCGAAGCTCTCTTCCATGCCATGGTCACCTTCAGACTCGACTGTTCCAATGTTCTCCTGGCCAACTTCCCATTTCCCACCCTTCAGCTCAACCAAAACTCTGCTGCTTTTATCCCAATCCACACCAAGTCCCATTCCACTATCACTGCTGTGCTCACTGACCTACACTAGCTCCTGGTCTCCAATTTAAAATTCACATCCTCGTGTTCAAATCCCTTTGTGGCTTCAACCCTCTCTATCTCTGTAACCTTTCCCAGCCCCACAACACTCTCCCTCCAACTTCCTGCCATTCTGCGTTCCTCCAACTTTGGCCTTTTGTGCATCCCTCACTCACTTTGCCCTGCTTTTGATGGCTGATCCTTCAACCATCCAGGCCCAAAGTTCTGGAATTCCCCCCAAACTTCTCTGCCTCGCCATCCCGCTCTCATCCTTCAAGACCCTACCGAAAATCTACCTCTGACCAAGGTTATAGTTACTCCTCTTTATGGGCTCAATTTTCCCCTGTATTTGCACCGTTTGTTTTGGAGTAGGCTGCTTTTTCTGGCCTAACTTAAAAATCCCCAGTTTTCCCAATCAATTTGCACCAGCGTAACTCAGTTAGTTACGTTTTTTTTAGGTACGTTTTTTTTCTCAAAAGGGGGCGTTACCAGCCACCTACGCCAATTCTGGCCAGTTAGGCAACTTTGGCCAGCTAATAGTTACTCCATTTCTACTTAGGCCAGCGTATGTGGCCACTTGAGAAAACCCTTGCGGAGAGTTAAAGAAATCGGCGCAGGTAAGGAAATTGGCGCAGGTAAGTGCAGCAGATACCCGGATAGCAGCAGCAGGAGAGCTAAGAGAAAGGGGGAGAGAGAGATGGGGAGGAAGAGAGATGTGGGGGAAGGAGAGAGGGTGGGGGGAAGCCTTTCGGGTGTAGTTAAGTGTGGGGACCGGGAGGGAGGAGACCACTCAGCCTGGGCTAGGGGCGGGGGAGCAGACCGGGAGATCACTCGGCCAGGGCTAGGGGTGGGAGAGCGCACTGGCAAGCCCTTCGGCCAGATACAGAAAGAGAGAGGGATCGGAGAATCGAACCAATGGGGACCGAGAATGGGACCGGTCCAGCAAGCCCTTCCAGCAGGGTTGGAGGTAAGTTGCTATTATGCGTTTTTCAATTATTTTAATGTGTTGGGAGCTGGGTGAATGCTTCACTTTGCAGCCTCAGCTTGCATTGTGTCCCTGGTTACCATGGCAGCCCGATCTTTTTGGCGCAGATCAAGGCTCCACCCCCAAAACTAAAGGTCGGGTTACACCAGGCCAAAATGAAGAAATCCAACGGGGAAACTTTAGAATTTTTTTTTGGCATACTTGGGTCCCAAATAATCGGGCGTAACTCTTCAAGTACTCAAAAATATGCTTTGGTGAAAATTGAGCTCTATATCTCCTTCCTTGCCTCTCTATCAATTTTTGTCTGATTATGTTTTGTGGAGCACTTTGGGATGTTTTTCTATGTTAAAGGTGCTATAGCAATGCAAGTTGTTGTAGTGAGATGCTATAATTGGACCTTAGGCTGAGGGGGGAGGGAAGGAATCAGGATCGATATCTAATGACGCCTTCCAGAAAGCTTGCGTGTGTGGACATTGCATGCCAATAGAATCCAGCTTGTTAGTAATGCTACCATATTTGAGAAGCCTATTGACATTCAATATACAGGTACAACGTCTTCAATCTGGCTGTCCGAGAATCGGAATTTCCCGAAAACCGGACATTTTTGAGAAAATCCCATTTGATATTCAGTAACATAAAGTCCGGAATTATTGTCCAAAAGCTGGTGGGCCAGATTAGTTATCTGCTTCGCCGCTTTGGTTTCGGATTTGAGACGTTGTACCTGTAGTGGCGGAGGCGGCCAAGATGGCAGCGGCCCAACTACCGGCCGTCTCCAATCCGGCAACATTGGGTGGTGAAGGACGAGGAAACCAGTAAAAAATGGTTAAAAATGCAGCGCCTGGGGGGGGGGGGTGTGGGCAGCGAGGAGTGGAGGATCAACGGGCGGCAAGGATCGGAGGATTGGGGAGAATCGGCGAGGATCGGTGGATCGGGGAGAATCGGTGAGGAGCATGGATTGGCGGGCAGCAAGGACCAGAGGATCAGGGAGAATCGGGGAGGAGCGGAGGATCGGGGAGAATCGGCAAGGATCGGTGGATCGGCGGGCAGCGAGGAGCGGAGGATCGGGGAGAATCGGCAAGGATCGGTGGATCGGCAGGCAGTGAGAAGCGGAGGATCGGCGGGAGGCAAGGAGCGGAGGATCGGGGAGAATCAGCGAGGATCGGTGGATCGGCGGGAAGCGAGGATTGGTGGATCGGCGGGAGGCAAGGAGCGGAGGATCGGGGAGAATCGGCGAGGATCGGTGGATCGGCGGGAGGCAAGGAGCGGAGGATCGGGGAGAATCGGCGAGGATCGGTGGATCGGCGGGAGGCAAGGAGCGGAGGATCGGAGAGAATCGGCGAGGATCGGTGGATCGGCGGGAGGCAAGGAGCGGAGGATCGGAGAGAATCGGCGAGGATCGGTGGATCGGCGGGAGGCAAGGAGCGGAGGATCGGGGAGAATCGGCGAGGATCGGTGGATCGGCGGGAGGCAAGGAGCGGAGGATCGGGGAGAATCGGCGAGGATCGGTGGATCGGCGGGAGGCAAGGAGCGGAGGATCGGAGAGAATCGGCGAGGATCGGTGGATCGGCGGGCAGTGAGGAACGGAGGATCGGGGAGAATCGGGAGGAGCGGAGGATTGGGGAGAGTCTGCGAGAATCGGTGGATCGGCGAGTGGCAAGGAGCGGCAACAGTGAGGTGAAAAATCCGAAAAAATCCGAAAAATGGCACAGTCTTGGTCCCGAGGTTGCCGCATTTGAGATGTTATACCTGTATAGGCTTATGCACAAAGAAAGGCCATTTGGCAAAGTACCTGGAGGAGACTGGTCCTCTAACTTCAGGTATCACCCTCTGGAATGGAGAAGAGAAAAAAATGCTTTTTTAAAAAAAGGGACAAAGGCCAGGAAATTCGATATCACAAGAAAACGGGCACAGGCACCGTGACGCAAGATCGGCCCGCGCCCATTCAAAAACCGCAGTCACTACATCAATTTGGTGCTGCATGCGGATTTGCTATGATTGTAGCACACAGCCTAGTGACTATTGCGCTGCTGACAGGCTGAGTACTCAGCAGGCGGCTGAAGTGAGGCTGCCTTTCCTAAAAACTAGCCTATTCATTTTCAAGGCTGTCTCTAGCCCTTAAAGCCGAACTGCCTTCTGAAAAAAAAATTAAAAATAATTCAAAACTAGGCAATCTGCAGCTCTGAAAGCTGAAGTGCCGTCTGCACATAAAAAATGCTAAAAGTGCTTCAGCACCGACACAAATGGCTCAATATGGTCAGGAAGAAGGCACCCAGGATCTCGGACGCGGTACTCAAGCTTTGTGCAGGGAATCAACACTGCAAGAGAGGTCCTCTATACACAGGGGCCGGGAGGCCCTCCATAGAAATGTTGTTGGACCCCACCACCTGGCACCTGTGCCCAAAGAAGTTTCATGACCTCAGACAAATGGTCAAGATCAGTGAATGCACCTTCAAAAGCCATCCCCTACCAACTGCACCACTAGCCTCACACATTGCTCAATGCACCCCCCTGCTCCCCAGTCACTCACCTATCAACAATCTCTACCAAACATAAGGCACACCTCACATGCATAGCTTCACCTCACCCCTTGGTGGAGACAGTGCTGGTCATTCTTAGCAAGGGCATGGTGGGACTGAAAGAATGAAAGATGCTTGTATCCTCATACTTTATCCTCCTTCTCACATTCCACTTTCCCCTTATCCCACAATCTTTTCTGAAGTGCAAACTGCACATGGTATAAGCATACACGGTTTGCTCTTCTGCCCTCCCCTCACCACAACACTACCCATGTGCCTGTCTCATTTCAGATACCCAAGTAATCCAGCCTGCCCAGCCAATGGTTCACCAAGAAGAGGGAGAGGAGACTGAAGAAGAAGAAACACTGTCACTGTATTTCACACTCCCAGCCATCCTGCAAGGCCATTTGCCATGTTCCCCACTGAAAGTCAGCAACCTTCTACCAGCCATGCTACAGGCACTGGGTAGCATTGCACGACATCAGTATGAGAGGTGAAGGCAGATGCAAGACAGTTACTAAGTGAAAGCACAAGGGTGATTAGTTGAATTTTTGATATAATATTGGCCGCATATATGGATAAAGTTCAATTGGAAAGTTTGTTTTGTGGTGACTTTTATTTCAGCACTGTGGGCAAGAGGGCGCTGCGGTGGTCAGTAACAGAGGGAAGGTAAGGTGTGGGACAAATGCTGTGTTCACTGGGATGGCAGGTGGATGATTCGATGCCAGATATCCCGGCCAGAAAGGGGCTGCCTATGCTTCCTCCTTCCTTCTGCTTCCTCATATTCCCCCTGCGAGCAGCTTGTCCTCTTTGCTGCCTCTGCTCCATCTCCATGTGATGGTTCAGCCCCAGGGGGACTATAACTAATGACCTCAGGACTGGGAGCAAAAATTGTTCTCAGAGGCCTTCCTTTACCTTCCAAAGCCTTGCAAGCGTCCAGCAGCACTTGCTGCACGCACTACATGCTTAAACAACTTTCTATTGTATTGCGCCAAGCCACTACTCCAATAAAATGTAAAAAAAAGTCCAAAAGCTAAAATTGAAACGTACCTGAAAGATGTGTGTCCCTTTAAGATGCGCCGGCAGTACCTCTGTAGTGTTGCTGCACGCATGTTTTTCTGTGCATGGTTTGAAGTGGGTGATGTCCAGAGCGGCAGCATCCAAATTCACAGTTGTGCGGCAATTCAGGCATCGCACGCCGATTGACATCACAATTTTTATATTTACATGTGAGCGGCGAGCATAGGCAACGGTAGTGCTAACGGCTTCCCCAAAATGGCATCCACCGTGTTCCACGCCAGAAGTGGGCGTAAGTGAGAGGGCCGCCATTTTTCCGCAGAACCAGCCTTAATGGCCAGCACGCGACTTCCAAATTTTGCGTCCAGTACCTTTATTTAGGTGTTTGAGAGTATACTTTTAGAACATGTTTTCATTTGAGAATCTCATGCTTTCAACAGTGATGCTACCTCAACTAGAATGCATTCTCAGAAATCCAGAAAAAGGAAGCTGGTTACCTATGTATGAAAGACACCACAAATTGTAGGAAAGCATTATTCACATATACTGGAAAAAGTTGCATATTCCAATTAACAACTGAAATATTCTTATTTTAATGGTATTGAATATATTAATTGTTTGTATTGTGTTCCCAACACAGATGCGGCTGCACACATGGAGGTTAAAATAACAGTGACCTCAGTCTTTAATAAGACACTCCAGAGTGAGGAACAGGCCTTAGGGGCCGGCTTATATACAGTGCTCCCAAGGGATGCTGGGATCCCTTGGGACTTCAGGGGATGCGCTCCCTGGTGGCGGAACATGGGAGTGCATGCTTTACAGATACACAACATCACTCCCCCCACAAAGTCAAGGTGAAAACTATTTACAAGGTGAGGCGGTCGGGAGTCTTTCTTTCCCTGGTGGACCGCCTTGGTACAAATGTCTGTTCTGGTGTGTTGGCTGTGCCCTCGCTGGGCTGGCGTGTTGTTGGCCCTGCAGGGCTGCTAGGTGAGCCTGGCCTTGCTGGGCTGTTGGGCGTGATGTGTTCGATTTGCTGGTCCGGCGTGATGTCATTGATCCTTTGGGTCTGTGTTGTGGGCTCGAAAAAGGTGGTGTCTGCTGTCGATTGCTCAGGACAGTCTGTGAACCACAGCCTCATTTAGTCCAGGTGCTTTCTGCAAATTTGTCCATTGTCTAGTTTGACTACAAACACCCTACTCCCTTCTTTAGCTATCACCGTGCCCGCGATCCACTTGGGACCATGTCCATAGTTTAGCACATACACAGGGTCATTCAGATCAATTTCCCGTGACACAGTGGCGCGACCATCGTTTACATTTTGTTGCTGCTACCTGCTCTCTACCTGATCATGCAGGTTGGGGTGAACCAGCGAGAGTCTGGTTTTAAGTGTCCTTTTCATGAGTAGCTCAGCCGGGGGCACCCCTGTGAGCGAGTGGGGTCTTGAGCGGTAGCTGAGCAGTACTCGGGACAGGCGGGTTTGGAGTGAGCCTTCTGTGACTCGTTTAATGCTCTGTTTGATGGTTTGTACTGCCTGCTCTGCCTGCCCATTGGAGGCTGGTTTAAACGGGGCCGAGGTGACATGTTTGATCCCATTGCGGGTCATGAATTCTTTAAATTCGGCACTGGTGAAACATGGCCTGTTGTCACTGACCAGTATGTCAGGCAGGCCGTGGGTGGGAAACATGGCCCTCAGGCTTTCAATGGTGGCGGTGGCGGTGCTTCCCGACATTATTTCACATTCAATCCATTTTGAAAAAGCATCCACCACCACCAGGAACATTTTACCGAGAAACGGGCCCACATAGTCGACATGGATCCTCGACCATGGTCTGGCGGGCCAGGACCACAAACTTAGCAGTGCCTCTCTGGGCGCGTTGCTCAACTGAGCACATACGCTGCATTGCCGTACACAGGACTCTAAGTCAGAGTCGATACCGGGCCACCACACGTGGGATCTGGCTATCGCTTTCATCATTACTATACCCGGGTGGTGCTGTGGAGATCCGAGATGAATGTCTCCCTGCCCTTTTTTGGTAGCACTACGCGGTTACCCCACAACAGGCAGTCTGCCTGAATGGACAGCTCGTCCTTTCGCCGCTGGAACGGCTTGACTAGCTCTTGCATTTCAACGGGGATGCTGGCCCAGCTCTCATACAGTACACAGTTTTTTACTAGGGACAGCAGAGGATCTTGGCTGGTCCAAGTCCTAATCTGGCGGGCCGTGACAGGTGATTTATCATTTTCAAACGCTTCCATGACCATCAACAAGTCTGTGGGCTGCGCCACCATCAACAAGTTTGCAGGCTGCGCCATTTCCACCCCCATGGTGGGCAATGGTAGCCGACTGAGAGCATCTGCACAGTTCTCGGTGCCTGGCCTGTGGCGGATGGTATAGTTATATGCTGATAGCGCGAGTGCCCACTTTTGTATGCGGGCTGAGGCATTAGTATTTATCCCCTTGTTTTCAGCGAACAGGGATGTGAGGGGCTTGTGATCGGTTTCCAGCTCAAATTTGAGGCCAAACAGGTACTGATGCATTTTCTTTACCCCGAACACACACGCTAATGCCTCTTTCTCAATCATGCTGTAGGCCCTCTCGGCCTTAGACAAGCTCTTGGAAGCATAGGCGACAGGTTGCAACTTCCCTGCAATGTTAGCTTGTTGTAATACACACCCGACTCCGTACGACGACGCATCACATGCTAGCACAAATCTTTTACATGGGTTATACAATACAAGCAGCTTGTTGCAGCATAAAATGTTTCTGGCTTTCTCAAAAGCAATTACTTGGTTTTTTTCCCCATATCCAGTTCTCACCTGCGCGCAATAGCACATGTAGGGGCTCTAAAAGGGTGCTTAACCCTGGTAGGAAGTTGCCAAAATAGTTGAGGAAGCCCAGGAACGACCACAGCTCCATGACGTTCTGTGGCCTGGGCGCGTTCCTGATAGCCTCTGTCTTGGCGTCTGTGGGCCGAATGCCGTCCGCCGCGATCTTTCTCCCCAAAAACTCCACTTCTGTTGCCATGAAGACGCATTTCAACCTCTTCAGCCGCAGCCCTACGCGATCCAGTCGCTGGAGGACCTCCTCCAGGTTTTGTAGGTGCTCGACAATGTCCTGACCCGTGACCAATATGTCGTCCTGAAAGACCACCGTGTGTGGTACCGACTTGAGTAGGCTCTCCATGGTTCTCTGGAAGATCGCTGCAGCCAACCGAATTCCAAACAGGCATCTGTTATAGATGAGCAGTCCCTTGTGCGTGTTGATGCAGGTGAGGCCCTTCGAAGACTCCTCCAGATCCAGTGTCATGTAGGCCGAAGTCAGGTCGAGCTTGGTGAACGCCTTGACTCCTGCCAGCGTCGCAAATAGGTTGTCTGCCTGAGGTAGCGGGTATTGGTTCTGTAGCGAGAAACAATTAATAGTTACTTTATAATCCCCGCAAATTCTGACCGTGCCATCACTTTTGAGTACTGGAACAATCAGGCAGGCCCACTTGCTGAATTGCACTGGGGAGATGATACCCTCGTGTTGCAGCCTATCCAGCTCGATTTCCACTCTCTCCCTCATCATGTGAGGTACCGCTCATGCCTTGTGGTGAATGGGTCATGCCTCTGGGACCAAGTGGATCCGCACCTTCGCCCCTGAAAAGTTTCCAATGCCTGGCTCAAAAAGGGAAGGAAATTTGTTCAGAACCTGGGTACATGAGACCTCATCGACATGTGATAGTGCTCGGATGTCAACCCAGTTCCAGCGGATTTTGCCCAGCCAGCTCCTTCCAAGCAGTGTGGGGCCATCACCCGGGACAATCCAGAGTGGCATTTCGTGCACCGTGCCCTCGTAGGTGACCTTGACCATGGCGCTGCCCAGGACAGTGATAAGCTCTTTGGTGTACGTTCTCAGTTTCGTGTGGATGGGGCTCAGGACTGGTCTGAGTGCCTTGTTGCACCACAGCCTCTCAAACATCTTTTTACTCATGATGGATTGGCTAGCGCCAGTGTCCAATTCCATGGCTACGGGTAAGCCATTCAATTTTACGTTTAGCATTATAGGTGGACATTTCGTCGAAAATGTGTGCACCCCGTGTACTTCAGCATCTGCCTCCTCTCTCTGAGACTCATAGTGGTTAGCAGGTTTTGCAGAGCTTGCAGCTCATTTGCAAGCTCATTGGAGGTGCCTCAGTGTTCCACAGCTCTTGCAAACATACCCTTTGAAGCAGCATGAATAGACTGAATGGAAGCCTTCACAACGCCAACAAGGTGTGAATTGCCTTGCATTCATCCTTTGTTGGGGACTCTGAGTCATCTGGGTCACCTGAGGCCTGCTGGCAGTTGTAGACTCATGGGTTCTGCCCTGTACATTTCTGCTCGCAAACAGAGTTCCAGTTAATTTATGAACATTGCTTGCACTTGTGTGCTGAGAGATTTGTTTGGTGTTGTCACTGGTGGACATAAACGCCTGTGCTATCGCAATGGCCTTACGGAGGGTCGGTGTCTCTTCAGTCAAAAGTTTTCGTAGGATGGTCTCGTGGCCAATGCCAGTACGAAACAGTCTCTGAGCATTTGCTCCAGGTAGCCATCAAACTCACATTGTCCTGCAAGTCGCCTTAGCTCGGCGATGTAGCTCACCACTTCCTGACCTTCAGATCGCTGGCACGTGTAGAACCGATACCTCGCCATCAGCACGCTCTCCCTCGGGTTAAGATGCTCCCGAACCAGTGTACACAGCTCTTCATACGACTTATCTGTGGGTTTCACCGGAGCCAGAAGATTCTTCATGAGGCTGTAGATTGGTGCCCTGCAGACTGTGAGGAGGACCGCTCTCCTTTTTGCAGGGCTTCCTTCTCCGTCCAGCTCGTTGGCTACAAAGTACTGGTCTAGCCATTCGACATAGGCTTCCCAGTCCTCACCCTCCGAGAACTTCTCCAGGATGCCCACAGTTTGCTGCATCTTTGCGTTGGATTCGTATTCTCATCGCCAGTTATTGTGTTCCTAACACAGGGACTGCACACAGGGAGGTTAAAGTAACAGTGACCTCAGTCTTTAATAAGACACTCCAGCGTGAGGAACAGGCCTTAGGGGCCGGCTTATATATAGTGCTCCCAAGGGGTGCTGGGATCCCTTGGGACTTCAGGGGATGAGCCCCCTGGTGGCGGAACATGGGAGTGCATGCTTTACAGATACACAACAGTTAGCATCTTGAGCTAAAGTTTGCATCCAAGTTTACAGGTACAAACAATATGTGTGTATGTGCTCAATGTACATCTGTATGCAAATCAATGAACCTTTCTGCAGTGACATGGAAAAATTAATATATGGACAATATGAGAGGTGGACAGACTTGTCACCATCTGTCTTGGCTGCATTGCTTATGGGCAAAGTAGGTTGGGAAAATTTAGGTACAGTGTGCATGCAAATAAGAAAAAATGTATTGAAAGTGTGTACATGGGAATACTGATACTTACTGTGATGGTAATTCATCCCAGTGGATCAACCATAGCATATTTACCATTTTGCTTCATGTGTCTAATGTAGTGTAATGTAGTAAATGTTAGTATTCATTTGTCTTTGTCCTTAATTTTTTTTATTTCTTATCCTCCCATCTTTCTTAAAGACCCCAGTGGTGGCAGCAACGGAGCAGTAGTTCATTGTTCCCCCCCACCCCCTTCTTCGGATATATTTAGTGCGCTACCACCCTGCTTCTGCCAGGCCAAAGGGGTTAAAATCCAGCCCAATGTATCTACAATGCAGTGGCAGTCTGATCTAACATCATTAACAGTTGCTGTTTGCTGCAACTTTATCTCACTTGTACTGCACAGACCTTCTTAAATTCCTGCTGAAATGGATGAAAGAATAGGCCGAGTAAATCCTGCTTCAATTACCCAACCCAGAGCCCCCCAAAGATGAGTTTTTTGCACATATGTTTCTATCGAGAAAGCAGGAATGGGGTACTGAAGTTGCATGTTCAGCCATGAACTCATTGAATGGCGGTGCAGGCTAGAAGGGCCGAATGGCCTACTCCTGCACCTATTTTCTATGTTTTCTATGTTTCTATGTTTCTATAATTGTATGGCAATGCCAAATGAAGAACTTCAAGTATATGAAGATGCATGGTGGACTCATCCAGTCTATGTGAACCTATTGACATAAAACCACTGGCTAAAAATATCATCTTTTCATGTCTCAAGCATCACATGTGGGACCTATCTTCAGGAGATTAAATAAGTTTGATGGAATCTATAAGAAAAAGAAAAGGTCTGTAGAAAGAATGAGATTGATGGCTTTTGGATTTTTATTATCTTAACATTGTTGCTAATACTGAAGTGAAAATTGTTCTCAATAACATGCATCTGGCAACACATCAGGTTGCCAAGCATATGTAGGAAACTGTTGATATCAATATCCAGAGAGAGAAAGAAAGTTGAATAAGAATTGTTTTTGTAGTTACGTTGCTCTAAGGAAGCCAGATATCAAAACCAGAAACTGCAAGAAGAAACCTGCATTAAAAAGATGGAAAGCCTGCAGTCTTCTGGCCAAGCATTTGTTATTGAATGAATCCAAAATACACTTGAATTTCCCTGATTTGTTTGAGATTGTGAAGGGTGTACCACCATCAGTAAAATCTTCTGAGATTGGACACCAGAATCAGGTTTTAAGGACTTGATTTTGTTTGGTGGATTAAGGAAGAGAGAGGCTTAAAAGAATGTTCTCTAGACCACATCTTCAGCCTACCTGTTGGGAAGCCACCACAAAATACTTTATTTTTTAGAATATATTGAAATTCTTGATGCAGAATATTATTTATGACTTGTTTGTGTTCATTATCCATTTGAAAATGTTAATGTAGCACACTATTTTCCTTGATATTAAGTTGAAAAGACAGTGAAAAATAAAATTAGAAGATGGCAGATAATGTTCCAATATCAGGCAATATAGAGCAGGGAATTTACTGCGTTTGTTAAATAACAGATGTTATTAAGGACACTGTTCTGGTTGCATGGACAGAACTCCCTAGGCATTTGAAGTCAGGCAGAGTATTATCCAATGGTGCAGCTCCAATATGTCCAATCTTTCAAAAGAGTTAAGTTTTCATTCTAACTTATTAAAAATTATTTCTAGATAGAATCTTCAAACTAGTGATTTCTATTGATCTCATGATTAAACTGTACAGTGCTCCGCTCAGATCATACCTTGAGTACTGTGACCCGTTCTGGTCACCAAGATACAAGGAAGTCATTCAAACACTGGAGTCAGTGTAACGAAGAGTCACAAGGTTGATCCGTAGTGTCGAAAGTCTGAGATATGAAGAAAGACTGAAAAGACGGGGCCGAAATTCATCAACTCACTGCCAACTGCTGCCGACTGCCGCCGACATTGCTCTTCTTGATCTGTCCAGTGCTACTTTCAAGGTGGCCTGGAGCTGGCGGGAGTGGAGAGCCGTCGGGAACCGCCCGCGAGTGGCGCAACTGACCTCCCGCTCGCCGAGCTCCCAGATTGATGTGGGCGGGAGTCGGCGGGACTCAGCGGCAGAACAGGGGTGGACTGCTGCGAGGAGGCTGGTCTGTCCCCGACAGTGAGTATGAAAAACTTGAAAAAAAAGGTAAGTGAACATTTTTTTTTTTTAATTTCCAGCTACTTACCTGCATGTCATCCCTGGAGGTCTTCCGATGGTTTTTAAATTATTTTTACTGCTGAATTTTTTTCCAGGTCTTCGACCCTCCGTGGGCCCGACTCCATCCTCGGCGGCACTTAGGCGCCAAGCGTCTTTGCTGCCGAGAATGAGACCTCCCGCCCACTGCCGCCCAGATTGGTGGCGTACATCACCCATTTGCTGCCCGACGACTTTCAGCGATGAATATTCCGCCCAAAGTACCGTCCGGTACCTCAGTGGCCATCGGTGGCAGTTGGACAGCACTTAGGCGGGCAGAGGCCTTGATGAAAATTGGCCCCCGCTTCAGAATTTGGTTGAGACTTCAGTCTGGAAAGGAGGCATCTGAGAAGTTATCTTACAGACATTTGTAAGAGAGATAAAATAATTGAAAATATCTTCTCTCTTCTGTGCCCAATAGCACATGAGACAACCTATCTATTCCATTGGTTTACATCCAGATCATACTACGGGTTTTTCTAACAAAGACCAGGTCATTAGCCTGACTCACAACACTCTACCAGGGATAATGCTTCAAACTAATCAAAGATACATTTAATACTGGTGTCTGGAAATTCTTAAAGAGTGATCAATGTATGGAATAGACTTTCAAGAAAAGTAGTGGAGGCAGAAACTCCAGAATCTTATAAGAAACAATTGGATGTTGAAATGGGAGGACTTTAGGTTCTTCCTAGCCTTATCCATAACTATTTTATGATCTTTTGATCAATGAATCTACATATAAGCAGAAGTAGCAGATTTCAAACTGTATCTATCCTGAACTTCATTGAATATAAACAATGTCATTGAAAGATCATATTGCCATTAGCTATAAACTTTTCAAATGTCAAAATTGAACATGTTAAAGCGATACTAGCTGTGGCTTTAAAATAAATAAAACAGCTGAAATTCAGGAATTATCCAAAGACTCTTATATTGCATTTCAATAACTCCCTAGTTACTTAAGTGCAGTATATCAAAGTGCAACAGTTTCGACCTTTAGAATTGCTTGTGAGAAGCAGTGTGCTGACTAAATTAGTAAGTCACAAAAAGCAGAGGCAGCATCACATTACTATCGATGACTCAGTAACAGTATTGATTTGTGTTCATAAAAGAACAAAGTATCCTTGTCATCTGATCAGATAAGCAGCTTTTCAGTGCGAGCTCCAAAAGCAATGGGGTTAGCTCAGTAGTTTTGGCAAGAAAATGTTGACCACACATTTGAAATATCTTTTTTAAAATCCTAGCCGACAAAAACTCCGTTCCCTAGCCTCAGACTCCGCGGGGCCGAAATTAAGTCCCGCCGGAAAGTTGGCCCTCCGACCCTTTTAGAAAAGTTTTTATCACCGTTTCAGAAGAGGTCGACTCTTGACCGATATTTGGGTCTTTGTCTTTTTTTTTCGGGCGGACTGGAAGTCAGTTATAATGGGGGTGAAAGTGCGGCGGTAAGTGCTGGTGAGGGGCGGAAGTGGAGGCGGAACGGATTCTCCGCCGCTGTCACTCAGCAGCAGAGCGGTGGTGACATCATTGCACGTCTGCATCACCACGTATCTCACCTCCGTTAAAGGGGAGAGAATCGGCCATCAGTCGCGACCAGACATTGGACCACCAGGGAGGGTTTTGGCCGGGCCAGCGGCCTGGCACACAAGAGGGGGATGCCAGGCTGCCCCCAGCCGAACCCAAGGGCATAATAGTCTGACCGACATGGAAGTCGGCCGTCAAAAAAAAAAATGGTGGCCGCGGCATTGGGCCCTTACCTTTAATGGCCGCCACACAGGCAGGGCAGAGCGAGAGCTTACAAGGTGCACTGACAGAAAAAGCTGTCGGGGGCACCACTCGGCGGCAATAAGATTTTGCTCGCTAAATTTTGTGGGAGGTGGGGGGCCCCGGCGGTGTGCGCACTGATGACGCACGCACGGCCGGTCGGCAGCGGCGGGGCAGAAGTGGGAACCACCAGAAAACCCGCCGAGCTGATTTTAGCCTGCGGCCAGAAATCAGCGGCTGCTCGACTCCGCCACATAGCCGCCGCAAACAGGTGGCAATGGGCCTTATTGGGAGCTGAATTTCGGCCCTCATTCCTCTCCCCAACTGAGGCTGAACCAGACTTTTCACAACCTTGGTGTCATACTTGACCTCAAAATGAGCTTTCGACCACATATCCGCAGCATAACTAAGACCGCCTATTTCCACTCCGTACCATCGCCTGTCTCCACGCTTGCCTCAGATCATCCGCTGCTGAAGCCCTCATCCATGCCACTGTTACCTCTAGACGTGACTATTCCAAAGCACTCCTGGCTAGCCTCCCACATTCCATCCTACGTAAACTAGAGGTGAGCCAAAACTCAGTTGCCCGTGTCCTAACTCGCACCAAGTTCCACTCATCCATCACCCCTGTGCTCGCTGACCTACATTGGCTTCCAGTTAAGCAACGCCTTGATTTCAAAATTCCCATCCTTATTTTCAAATCCCTTCATAGCCTTGTCCCTCCCTATCTCTGTAATCTCCTCCAGCCCCCAACCCCGCCCACCCCCCCAAGATGTCTGCGCTTCTCTAATTCTGCCCTCCTGAGCTCTTGAGCATCCCTGATTATAATCACTCAACCATTGGTGGCCGTGCCTTCTGCTGCCTAGGCCCCAAGCTCTGGAACTCCCTCCCTAAACCTCTCTGCCTCGCTATCTCTCTTTCTTCCTTCAAGATGCTCCTTCAAGTATACCTCTTTGACCAAGCTTTTGGTCACCTGCCCTAATTTCTACTTATGCAGCTTGGTGTCAAATTTTTATCTCATACTACTCCTGTGAAGCGCCTTGGAACGTTTCACTACATTAAAGGTGCTATATAAATACAAGTTGTTGTTGTTGTCATTCATCAGTTGATGAGCTAGGCCAAATCTCAGCTGGGTTGCTGGTCGGAATACATTCCTGTTCTATCTTGCGGGGAGGAGGAGGGATAAGAAAGGTAAGAAAATAACCCCCAAACACTGTACAAATCTTTATCTGATCACACAGCCTCATTTATTGGAAGCCATAGAGATACCTGCGAACCAGCTCATCCTGTGCCTTTGACAAAGGAGAGAATGTGTGGATCCTAGCCTCAGGGACACAATGGAAAACTTTGAGTAAAGAGGAAAAATGTATCTGCGGCTTTTACATTGGCAACCGAGAAAGTTGCATATACATGAGAAATTCAGGAATCTAATACAGGCTTTTAAAATTCCTGCTGGACATCACCACAATCACTACTTTGATTTATCTTGTCAGCTCTGCTGCTCTTTTCCACTTTGGTTACCTGTATAATGCCCCGCAATTAGTTTTTCAGCTACAAAATAGGAACCACTTACAGTAATTGATCAATTGCTGAGTAAACCATTTCTGTCCCGCTCCTAGGGTTTTTTTTAAATAAAAGGAAAATACTGAATGCATAAAGGCGAAATCACATTGGCGATAAATAAAAGAATGCTACCAAAATGGAGAATATATTGGCTCCAAACACTGTAACCCTAATTTAGGTGAGCCATAATGTTCAAACTGAGTGATACAGGCACCTCCAATACTAACTATCCCCTATAACATCCTAAATATACTTTCTTGTTTTCACTTAAGTACAAGTAAAAATGAGTTTTTGTCATCAGCTGCCAGGCAGACCACCGCATCATGCTACAAAAGCAAAATACTGCGGATGCTGGAATCTAAAATAAAAACAGAAAATGCTGGAAATCTCAGCGGGTCAGGCAGCATCTGTGGTGAGAAACAGAGTTAACATTTCAGGTCTCTAACCCTTCGTCAGAACTTCTGAAGAAGGGTCACAGGCCTGAAACATTAACTCTGTTTCTCTCTCCACAGATGTTGCCTGACCTGCTGAGATTTCCAGCATTTTCTGTTTTTATTGTACTGCATTATGCCATTTGGTAGTTCACCAAAAGTTGATGTAGCGCTGAGCTCATAGGAAAACTATACAGTCTTTCTCATCTCCATGACATACTGACATCCTAAAGACAACAGTGCAATGGGGGTAAAAATGTGACAAATATCAGGGTATGTTTAACATGTGGAGATTGGGTTGAATATCTTATATCTCACTGAGAATCTTCACATAGATACAATCAGTAACCAATCAGGCTTGTGATGTTTCAAATTTCATAGCTGAACTCATAGTTTAAGGCCCAGGAATACCAGGCGACTGTGAATTTTGACATTTGTAGTCTTAGTCCAATGTTTACCCCCATTTGCGACAGGAAGATATCTTTATAAATTCCCTTTTGAGTTTATTAAAAGGAAAATGTATTCTGTGCTCAGTTAACAAACACTAAGTAAATTTTCTGCAGAGGTAATATTTTATACTGAATGTAGTCAAATCTACTCTGCTTACAACTGCCAGTGCCAAAATGATATCGGAGCCTCTTTCTCAAATGACAGCCAAAGGTTGTCATGTTCCCAAATGAGCAATCTTTCTGCCGTGAAGTCTAAGATTAATGTTCTTATACATCCCTGATACCTCAGTGCTTTGTTATTGGTGCCACGAAGTATTTGTCTTTCTCCAATGTCTTCTACGTTTACAGTTTAGACACTTTTAAGTCACAATGACAAACTGTTTAATGCAGGCAAAAGGTTTTATTGAATTAATGAATTAAAAAGTCTAAAAAAAAATCTTGAAAGTCAGATGGCTTTGGGTCTGGCATTAAAAGAAGAAAATTACTTTTTATATGTTTGGCACTCATCTGTTACAAATAGCTTTGCACTGTGTAGATTATCACTGGGTGTGAATATATGCAAACCATTATAATGTTATAATATATACAGGAAGGTGCAGGTTTCTCTGTACTCCTGCAGCTCAAATATGCACAAAGTGATGTAGCACTTGCGATGCCATATGTTGTTCAATAACCTTTGCCTCCTCAGCTATTTTTCATTAACAGAAGCAGGGACAAGAGTGGTTTGTATATATCGTATAACAACATAAAAAAGACAGAAGGGGTATATCGCAGACATCCCAAATTTGTTTTAGATTTGCAAGTGCATTTGAAGTTCGACAAAAGACAAACCCGGAACTGTTTACACACCTGTTAAGTAGTGGGGGCAACACAATTAGCCTAACAGCACATGTCAGCCGTGGCTCAGTGGGTAGCACACCCACCTCTGAGTCAGAAGGTTGTGGGTTCAAGTCCCATTACAGGGACTTGAGCACATCAATCTAGGCTGACACTCTAGGGCAGTGCTGAGGGAGTGCTGCACTGTTGCAGTTGCCATCTTTTGGATGGGATGTTAAACCAAAGCCCTGTCTGCTCTCTCAGGTGGATGTAAAAGATCGGGTGGCACGATTTCGAAGAAGAGCAAGGCAGTTATCCCCAGTGTCCTAGACAATATTTATCACTCAATCGACAGAACACAAGAAATAGGAGCCGGCGGAGGACATTTGGCCACTTGATCTGATCATGGACTCAGCTCCACTTCTCTGCCCGTTCCCCATAATCCTTTATTCCTTTATCGCTCAAAAATCTGTTTATCTCCGCCTTAAATATATTCAATGACCCAGCCTCCATAGCTCTCTGGGGAAGAGAATTCCACAGATTTACAATCCTCTGAGAGAAGAAATTCTTCCTCACCTCAGTTTTAAATGGACGGCCCCTTATTCTGAGACTATGCCCCCTAGTTTTAGTTTCCCCTATGAGTGGAAATATACTCTCTGCATCCAACTTGTCGAGCCTCCTCATTATCTTATATATTTCGATAAGATCACCGCTCATTCTTCTGAACTCCAATGAGTATAGACCCAACCAACTCAACCTATCTTCATAAGTCAACTCCCTCATCTCCAGAATCAACCTAGTGAACCTTCTCCGAACAGTCTCCAATGCAAGTATATCCTATCTTAAATATGGAGACCAAAAATGGACGCAGTACTCCAGGTGTGACCTCACTAATACACTGTACAGTTGTAGCAGGACTTCTCTACTTTTATACTCTATCCCCCTTGCAATAAAGGCCAACATTCCATTTGCCTTTCTAATTACTTGCTGTACCTGCATACTAACTTTTTGTGTTTCATGCACAAGGGCCCCAGGTCCCTCTGTACTGCAGCACTTTACAATTTTTCTCTATTTAAATTATAATTTGCTTTTCTATTTTTTGTGCCAAAGTGGATAACCTCACATTTTCCTACATTGTACTCCATCTGCCAAATTTTTTCCGACTCACTTAGCCTGTCTATATCCCTTTGCAGATTTTTTCTGTCCTCCTCACAATTTGCTTTCCCACCCATCTTTGTATCATCAGCAAACTTGGCTACATTACACTCAGTCCCTTCATCCACGTCATTAATATAGATTGTAAATAGTTGAGGACCCAGCACCGATCCCTGCGGCACCCCACTAGTCACTGTTTGCCAACCGGAAAATGACCCATTTATTCCGACACTGTTTTCTGTTAGTTAGCCAATCCTCTATCCATGCTAATATATTACCCCCAACCCTGTGAACTTTTATCTTGTGCAGTACCTCTTATGTGGCACCTTATCGAATGCCTTCTGGAAATCCAAATACACCACATCCACTGGTTGCCTCTTATCCATCCTGCTCATTACATCCTCAAAGAACTCCAGAAAATTTGTCAAACATGATTTCCCTTTCATAAAACCATGCTGACTCTGTTTGATTGAATTATGCTTTTCCAAATGTCCTGCTACTGCTTCCTTAATAATGGACTCCAGCATTTTCCCAATGACAGATGTTAGGCTAACTGGTCTATAGTTTCCTGCTTTCTGTCTGCCTCCTTTTTTAAATAGCAGTTTTCCAATCCGCTGGGACCTCCCCAGAATCCAGGGAATTTTGGTAGATTACAACCAAACAAATTACCTGGTCATTATCACATTGCTGTTTGTGGAAGCTTGCTGTGCACAAATTGGCTGCCGCGTTTCCCATATCACAACAGTGACTACAATCCAAATGTACTTCATTGGCTGTAAAGCATGTTGAAACATTGGTGGTTGTGTAAGGTGCAATATAAATGCAAATCTTTCTTTCTTCTTTCTTAACGGCAATTTTTTGGACATTGTGGGAATCAAGAGATATGGGGATCGGGCAGGAAAGTGGAGTTAAGGTAGAAGATCAGCCATGATGTTATTGAATGGTGGAGCAGGCTCGAGGGGCAATATGGCCTACTCCTGCTACTAGTTCTTATGTTGTTATCCCGAGGGTAACAAGGAGATAGGGGGGAAGAATTGAACATTTCTAGGTGTGTGGCAGCCAGTTAAGAACTATTGACCATGACATCTTGTTCATGGTTGAATAAACTGGAGGCATTCGCTGTCTGGACTTACACATAAGAAATGACTGCTGGGGCAAATATTGGAGAGCTGCTTGTCCCCATGGAATCCTCAGCAAGATTCTCAGCTTTCAGGGGAGGAGTGGAGGATACCGATCAAAACGTTTGTAATCCGTTCTTTTTCCACTCTTCTTTGGCTGTAAAGCAATTTGGGACATCCTGAGGTATAGCACAGAAACAGGCCATTCGGCCCATCAAGTTCCATGCTGGTATTTATGCTCCATGAGCATTTTGGGGCGGGGATTGCTATCCTATGAATAACATGCAACAGGGTACTTAATATCTCATTGCAACAAGTGACCTTTACCCTTTACAATCTCCTGTAAAATGTAATTTATGTCACAGTGCTTATAACCTACCATTCCTCAGTCCAAAGACTTGGGGAAGCTTTGTGCACCAGGCAATTTTCAGGTTAAATGAATAAAATAGAGTGTCTACAATACCCAGTACAGTACAGTACTATCCTATATTCTAACAGAAACAAAATTCCCACTCCAAGGAGATCATAAAGAACCCTGATCTAACAATGGATTCAGAATTTATTTCTCACATGCAGTAGCTTCTGCAGGGTTGTCAATGACCATTGGGATTCTTGGTGGGCAATGTTTTTGCATTGCTTTATGCAAGCTCGCTGCCAGGAAAAGTTTGATTATGACGCGACTGTTAAAATCACACAAGGCGTCATCGAGTGGAGGGCGCAAATAACCATTAATAAATCATTGATTAACAATCTTGGGCTTGTTCACAACACGCTTCTGGGAAGCAGAGTTTGTTATAGGAGTAAGTTGAGAAAGCCAGTACAAACTACCAATATGGACAAGAGCCAGTTAACATAATTCTGAAAAGAAGTTCCACAGAATTAGCCTGTAATGTGTTGGGAAACAAATGGTTGCACAATGTAAGAATTTGATTACAAGGGCAGGACCTTCAATCTAACTTCTACAGGGAGATAGATTTTTTTAAATGTCAGAAATATCGACTGATGCAGTGCAGTGGCTAAGCATACAGATGTTTCACCTGGGTTTCAATCCAGCCCTGACTAATGGGATGAAAGTCCTGTTTTTCTCTTGGCTGTAAGGCAATAATTATGTGAAAGGAGTTTGGGTCAGCTCCATCCTAATGAACATCAGTCCACCGCAGAAAACTGCCGAAAATTGACGCTAAATTGGCAATTCACTCAGAGAGGCCATGGGATGATTGATGTGGGAAAAGGAAATGTCAACTGGTGCTCTTCTCAGGTTATGAGTAAGGTACATTGCTAAGGCACAGTAAAGGAAGCTTTACTCTGTTTCTAAACTTCAGTGCTATACTGAAGGAGTGCTGCATAGATTTTGCCTTTCGGATGAGATGTTCAGCTGGATGGAAAAGATCCCATGGCACCAATGTTCCCTCTAATTTGCGGTCTAAGTGCGTGGGCCGTATTCACGGTATCTTCCAACAGCAGCAGCTGGTGAGCAGCAGCGCGGGACCTCATGATCGGTGCATGGTCGCGCACCTTAGGGGGAACATTGCATGATACTATTTCGAAGAAGAACTGGGGAGTTCTCCCCAGTGTCCTGGACAATTATTTATCCTTCAACCACCACCTAAAAAAGATTATCTGGTCATTATCATATTGCTGTTTGTGGGAGCTTGCTGTGCACAAATTGGCTGCCATGTTTCCTACATATACAACAGTGATTACACTTAAAAAAAAACTACTTAATTGGCTATAAAGCATTTTGCAACATTCTGAGGACATGAAAATTGCTATATAAATGCAAGTTCTTTCTTTCTTTAGAAACATAGAACATAAAAACATAGAAATCTCATCATCATAGGCAGTCCCTCAGAATCGAGGAAGACTTGCTTCCACTCCAAAAATGAGTCCTTAGCTGGTTGAACAGTCCAATACGAGAACCACAGTCCCTGTCACAGGTGAGACGGATAGTCGTTGAGGGAAAGGGTGGGTGGGACTGGTTTGCCGCACGCTCCTTCCGCTGCCTGCGCTTGCTTTCTGCATGCTCTCGGCGATGAGACTCGAGGTGCTCAGCGCCCTCCCGGATGCATTTCCTCCACTTAGGGCGGTCTTTGACCAGAGACTCCCAGGTGTCAGTGGGGATGTTACACTTTATCAGGGAGGCTTTGAGGGTGTTCTTGTAACATTTCCTCTGCCCACCTTTGGCTCGTTTGCCGTGAGGGAGTTCCGAGTAGAGCGTGCCTGGCATGCGAAGTTCACATAGAAATCTACATCACAGAAGGAGGCCATTTCGGCCCATCGTGTCCGCGCCAGCCAACAAAGAACCACACGGCCCTCAGTCAGCTGCCCTGAAGGTTACAAGTAAACCTATGAACAATGAACAATGGCGGAAAGGTAAAGAGCACCCAGCCCAACCAGTCAGCCCCACACAACTGCGACACCACTTTCACCGAAATATTCTGCACTCTACCCCAACCAGAGCCACAACCTGAGAGTGCTTCAAAATGAAAAGGCTCCATTCTCAGTGCTACCATCCTCATTTGGTGAGCGAGAAATCAACCAACATTTTTTAAACTGTCTATCACTATGGCTTGCTGACAATTTGAAATGGATGCTCAGGACCGAGACTAGACTACTGCAGACTTGTGTATTCTCATTCTCACTGATGCCAAAACGTGGATGCTGAAGGCAGAGTTATGTGAAATGAAATTTAGTCATCAGATCCCAAAACCAACCTGACAAGATCATGTGTCGAACCAAGAAATGTAACAAGTACAGCCAGCAGACTTACTGACTGAAAGAGCAAAGATTCTGTTTGGTGAGGTTCAGAGAATAAGACCAAGAGGAAAACCACGAAGAGTGAAGTGGACAGAAGATATGTGGGACTGGTGCCAGGCATGGATATTGTGTCAGCTATAAGACAGGCACAAGATAGATCTGTGTAGAGATCCATAACCAGTCTTTATGGCAGAGCTTGATGCCAGAAAAAGATAGAGTGGAGAGTTCAGATATACAGTAACACAATCACTGGATTCACCTTATTAACATCTAAATGCCTTGATAGTGTCACTGCTTAGTAACTCCATCTAATTCTTTCATTTTATATGTAATGTATATTTCGTGTTCCAAAATAACAAACTGGAACTATTTAACCCTTAAAGCCACTATATTTGCCATGCTACCTATGTGAGATTCCCATTTATTCTGAGCAGAACAAATATCCATACGGAGATAGAAAATAATTATTTTTCAAGTGAAACATTGCCTGACAGAAATTTGTGTTAAGTTACTTCCTCTTTTCAGTCAGACTGTGACTTTACACATGTGTGTCTTTTGATTGGTGTGAAACCACCTTTATTTTAGTTAGTCTGACACATGTGGAATCCCATCACTATGTTAACGAGTTTTCGAATCAAGCTATTGAGAAATCCAAACCACCTGTGGAGTTCTGTTTACCCAATATAGAGCGCACACTCTCTCCCATTAGAGACACATTCCACTTAATCAAGTCCAGAGAAATTGGGTGCAGGTTAGCAAAACCAAGGGTTAGAGACTTCAAAGTGTGCCCAGGGGTATTGCTGGTGTATAATCAGCTAAAAGAAAATTATCAGAACAGCTTCTGCTGTTTGTACAGAAAGGGCCATCCTACTACTGACCAGGGCATTAGCTTTCAAGGTTGTCTGCAGCCAAGTGGGAAGAATCCTGGTCCCCAATGACAGGTCTAACTGTCCATGTTCCATTAGTGAGTGAAGCTGGCTGGTCAATCATCAGCTATAGCCCTCAATTTGGTATCATCTGCAAATTTTGATACCATGCGGGCGAAATTGCCATTTTTTATAGCCCCGTTAGCGCCTCCGTGGGGTGCAGTGATGTTTTTGCCCGGGATGGTTCAGACATCAGATTATCCAGTCTATCAATGATATGCTGTAACCATTCTATGATTCTATGGGGCCAAAATTGAGCCCCGCCCCAAACGGGGCACACCTACCATTTTTGAAAATATTTCTCCGCCCAGTCCATGGGGGACGACGTACTGGCCCGGGACGTGGTGCTGCTGGGACAGTACCTCCCAAACCTCTGTGGCAATTTCTCAGGAAATGGTAGTGCCCCCTCCCCAGGCAAAAACACCATTGTGCCCCACGGAGGCGCTAACGGGGCTATAAAAAGGGTCAATTTTGCCCCCACAATGTCAAAATTTGCAGATGATACCAAATTGAGGGTTATAGCTGATAATGTAGAAGACTGCACCAAAATACAAGACATAAACAGGCTTGCCGAATGGATGTGTAAATGGCAAATGAAATTCAATACTGCAAAGTCTGAGGTGGTTTATTGCTTGCAAGGTAAGAAACTATATGGGGTAGAGGGGCAACGATATCTGGGAATACCGATACATAAATTGCTAAAAGTAGCAATGCAAATTGATAAGGCCATGAAGAGTGCAAACACAATATTGGGGTTAATTTCTAAAGCAATGTAATACAAAAGCAGTGAGGTAATGTTAAATTTATATGGAACCTTAGTTAGACCACATTTGGGGGTGCCAGGTGCAGTTCTTGTCTCCATACTACAAAAAGGACATTGAAGCACTGGAGAAAGCACAGAAAAGATTTACAACGATGTTACCAGAATTGAGAGGATGCAATGAGCAGGAAAGATTGAAAAGACTGGGCTTTCTGCTCTAGGAAGAAAAGCACTAAGGAGAAACCAGAAAGAGGTCTTTAAAATTATGAAGGCATTCGACAAGGTAGCTGTGTCAAACTGATAACTAGTGAGCCCACTTTGGAATATTGAGTACAATTTTGGGCACCCTACCTTTAATGTTTTTATAGCAGGTTCTGGGTCTTGGATCCAGAACCTGCTGAGAGACTGGAACGTGGAACATAGGAATTGCTGGGGGTAAAAAAGACCAAGGTCCATCTAGTTCCCCTTCTACCATCCTGGTAATCACGTGATACAACGATAGTGGAGTGGTTGACTGATCATGGCAATCAATCTCTAGCAATGAGTCTACAGCAGACCCAAACGTGAGGTGAGGGAACCTCCAGTGGTGGAAAGCTTTCGGAACCATCGGTCCAAAGTCACCTGTTCCTCCCGAGCATGCTAAATCTACTCTCTGTCATGTCTCAAATTATTCATATACTGTAGCCCAAATATCATTTTCTAAAATAAATCTATCACATTTGCATTTGAATGCAATCTCCCTAGGGAGTCTGTTCTATAGAGTTACCACTCACTCACTGAAATAATGTTTCCCTCTTTAGTTTCCTAACAACAAGGAATTAATGCTCTAAACTTTAATGGGCACATTGGCCTCTACTTTTTTGTTCTCTCAGACCTATGGCAATATGAGTGACCTACTTCCTGCCTTGGACCTATACTAACTACTAGGAAGTGGGTGGAATCAGACAAGGAGTGACTATCCTTCAGTTTTCCCTCCCTGCTTATGGCACAGGATCTAGGATCTATTTAACAATGTGACTGAGGTCAGGAGCTTATCACAAAGGAAATTAATTCACATCCTACCAGCCCAAGCTGGTAGGCTCCAATGCATTGTACCGTAATATTGCCATTGGTTATGTAACCAAGCTCCGTTGGGCAGGTCACATCGTCCACATGCCCGACATGAGACTCCCTAAGCAAGCGCTCTACTCGGAACTCCTTGCAAGCGAGTCCCAGATGGGCAGAGGAAATGTTTCAAGGACACCCTCAAAGCTGTCTTGATAAAGTGCAACATCCCCACCGGCACCTGGGAATCCCTGGCCCAAGACTGCCCAAAATGGAGGAAGAGCATCCGGGAGGGCGCTGAGCACCTTGAGTCTCGTCGCTGAGAGCATGCAAAAATCAAGCGCAGACAGCGGAAGAACCATGCGGCAAACCAGGCTCCCCACCCACCCTTTCCTTCAACCACTGTCTGCCCCACCTGTGACAGAGACTGTAATTCTTGCACTGTACAGCCACCTGAGAATTCACTTTTAGCGTGGAAGCAAGTCTTCCTCGATTCCAAGGCACTGCCTGTGATATGATGATGATTTATATAGCTGGTCCAGTTAAGTTTCTGGTCAATGGTGACCCCCTAAGATGTTGATGGTTCGGGACCTGGCAATGGTAATGCCGTTGAAAATCACGGGGAAGTGATTAGACTCTCGCTTGTTGGAGATAGTCATTGCTTGGCACGTCTGTGCCACTTATCAGCCCAAGCCTGAAAATCTAAAACAAAATGCCAGTGTTGAAGGCACAAAAATTACTTTCTAAAAGGATTCTGAGTACATTTCTGCTAGAAAATGTTGATTTGTAACATTTTAATTGATGCATTTTCCAGTATTTTGGCACCTACAATGAAATTGGAAATTTTATTGCGTTCATCTCTACTGGTCATTTTGGACATGAATTATTTTTCCTTATAGTTTATATAAGATGTTTAACAGAATAAAATCTCCATGCACAAATCCCTTTTCTATCTTTTCCGATGAGCGCTTTCCTGTGTTAAATGAATAACTTAAATGAATAAAATGTTTAATTGCATTGCAAAAGTCTGGATTTATTCATTTAAGTGTTATATTGCCTCGCAAAACTCCTTTTAGACAATCAATATGTTAAGCTCTTTTTAACAAGTGTTTTTGTCGAGATGTGAAAACATCTAGTGATGTTTCATAGTCTTTTTCACCTCATCAGGGGTTGATGTTCACGCACTTTGGTCAATCAATATGACAATCACTTTTGTTTAGGTATGAAAACTGCCTCAACAGGTGTGAAGCTTATAACCTGTCCACATTCTAGTAGCACACAAGCCTTTTAACAACAATCTGTAGTGGAAACTTGTCTCTATGAATAATGGTAACATCACCTCTAAAGAAGAAGGTTTTTTCTCGTGCTGATAAGTTGAAAGTAATTGCAATTCCAAATGGGCCAAAAGTTTCACAGAGTGAAATCGCTAAACACAGCCTTTTTTTCAAAGATTGTGCTGCAGTGTAATGTGTACCCGTTTTTACAGTGCTGTAATTGCAATCCAGTGTGCATTCCATTGTTAGCTTCTTGCCAAACGTGATACAACAGTTATAATACATAGGAACATAGGAACAGGAGTAGGCCATTGAGCACCTCAAGTTTGTTCCGCCATTTAAAGAGGGACGTAGTTATTTGCAACAGAAAAATACTCTGACTGATAAGTGATATCATTGGAGGGGATGAAATCTGGAAGTCATGAACCTGTCACTATTCACTTCATGCCCAATAAGCCTGTTAATAATCTATGACCCACACACAATGCCCCATCTAAGATGCGGGGCGGGTAATGGTCAGGAACCTGGGCTGAGATAGGGTAGGAACTTGGGCTGGGGGGTTGGGGGCATATACTTGGGCTGGGGGAGTCAGGAACTTGGGCTGGGGTTTCAGGAACTTGGGTTGGGATGGAGCATGAACTTGGGTTTGATCACATGACCTGGTGGCTGATTGATCCCCTTGGAAGATAAGACATAAGCTGTGTAATTAGAACCACACAGCCCAAGTTCTCAGTGACTTTGCAAAGTGTAATTCGAGCCATTCTGACTTCAGACCCCAGACAGGATGAGCTACTCCCTCTCCGCCCAAGTTCCTGCCCCATCCCCCAGCCCAAGTTCCTGATTTCTCCCCCCAGCCCAAGTTCCTGATCCCCCCAGCCCATGTTCCTGCCCCATCTCAGCCCAAGTTCCTGATATTACCTCACCAACCCCCCCCCCCACCCCCCCACCCCCCCCCCTCCCCGCCGCACCATATATGGGGCATTGTGTGTGGGTCACGGATTGTTAACAGGTTTATTGGGTATGAAGTGAATAGTGACAGTGTCATGACTTCCAGATTTCATCCACTCCAATGATATCCCTTGTCACAAACACACCGTGCTTTCTGAGAAATTGGGTGTGGGTGTAAAGGGGGCTGGAAGACTGTGATCCATCTTCTGTGAGTTCCCTCTCTCCCCTCCGTTCCCCTCTCCTGCATCCCAGCTCTCTTCCCCAGTCTCTCTCTCTCCCCTCAGTCTCTCTCTCTCCCTTCCCAGTCTCTCTCTCTCTCTCCACCAGGTCCTCTCTCCCACCTCCGATGTTTTCTCTCCCACAGAAGGCTACAAAAATGTTAGTGTAGATAATCACAGCGATATTCTAGGCCAAAGTCCTGAAGATAATCCAAAAGCTAGAAACAGCTCCAGCGGGAGTGAACTCCACATGATTTGTCCCCACTTCCAGCTTCCTCGTACGTCACACAGCGCATGCGCGACTAAATCAAGCGCCTATGTGCAAAAAGGGGGCGGAATCCAATGTGCGCATGTGCAGAAGGACACTTGAAAAATTAGTGCAAATAATCACTCTTTTTAATGAGATCATGGCTGATCTGCAACCCAACTCCATATACCCGCCTTTATCCCATATCCCTTAATACCGTTGGTTAACAAAAATCTATCAATCTCAGATTTAAAATTAACAATTAATCTAGCATCAATTGTCATTTGTGGAAGAGAGTTCCAAACTTCCACCACCCTTTGTGTGTAGAAGTATTTCTTAATTTCATTCCTGAAAGGTCTGGCTCTAATTTTTAAGCTATGCCCCCTAGTCCGAGAATCTCCAACCAGCAGAAATATTTTCTCTCCCTACCCTATCTGTTCCCATTAATATCTTGAAAACATCGATCAAATCATCCCCTAATCTTCTAAATTAAAAGGAATACAAACCTAATTTGTGTAATCTCTCATAGGAATTTATCCCTTGGTATCATTCTGGTAAACCTACAATGCAGTCTCTCCAAGGCCAATATATCCTTCCTAAGGTGTGGTTCCCAGAACTGCTCACAGTACTCCAGGTGTGGGCTAACCAGGGTTTTGTATAGCTGCAGCATAACTTCTACCCACTTGTATTCTAGTCCTCTAGATATAAAGGCCAGCATTCCATTAGCCTTTTTGATTATTTTCTGTACCGTTCATGACATTTTAATGATCTATGAACCCCTAAGTCCCTTTGGACTTCCACTGTTTTTAGCTTTTCACTATTTAAAAAGTACCCTGTTCTATCCTTTTTAGGTCCAAAGTCGATTACCTCACATTTTCTTACATTGAAATCCATTTGCCACAGTTTTGTCCATTCATTTAATCTCTAAATATTCCTTTGTAATTTTATGCTTTCATCTACATTGTCGCCTATCTTTGTGTCCTCGGCAAATTTAGATACATGGCTTTCCATGCCATCATCTAAGTCACTAATAAATACCGTGAATAGTTGACGCCCCAACACAGATCCCTGTGGGACACCACTAGTCACATCCTGCCAATTAGAGTACCTGTCCATTATCCCTACTCTCTGTCTCCTGCCGCTCAGCCAATTTCCTAACCAGGACAATAATTTGCCATCAATTCCATGGACTTCTACTTTAGTTAACAGTCTTTTAAGATGGACTTTACCAAATGCCTTATAGAAGTCCCTATAAATAACATCCATAGACATTCCCCTGTCCACTACTTTAGCCATCTCAAACAATGTAATCAGGTTTGTCAGGCATGACCTACCTTTCACAAATCCATGCTGGCTCGCTCTGATCAGCTGAAAATTTTCAAGGTGTTCAGTCACCCTATCCTTAATTATACACTCTAGTAATTTCCCGACAATAGATGTTAAACTAACTGGTCTATAATTCCTTGGTTTCCTTCTCTCATCATTCTTAAATAGTAGAGTGACATGCATAATTTTCCTGTCGAAAGGAATGGTTTCTAAATCGAGGGGACTTTGGAAGATTATAGTTAGTGCATCTTCAATGTGCTCACCTACTTCCTTGACACAGTAAACCGCGAGGGACTATGGAGCGTCCTCCTACGTTTTGACTGCCCCCAAAAGTTTGTCACCATCCTCCGCCTGCTCCACGACGACATGCAAGCTGTGATCCTGACCAATGGATCCACCACAGACTCAATCCACATCCAGACCGGGGTCAAGCAGGGCTGTGTCATCGCACCAATCCTCTTCTCGATCTTCCTCGCTGCAATGCTCCATCTCACGCTCAACAAGCTCCCCGCTGGAGTGGAACTAAACTATAGAACCAGTGGGAACCTGTTCAACCTTTCAACCTTCATTGCCTCTAGGCCAGATCCAAGACCGTCCCATCCTCTGACGTCGAACTACAGTACGCGACGGCACTTGCATCTGCTCACATTCAGAGGCTGAACTTCAAGCCATCATCAACATCTTCACCGAGGTGTACAAAAGCATGGGCCTTACACTAAACATCCGTAAGACAAAGGTCCTGCACCAACCTGACCCTGCCACACAGCACTGCCCCCTGGTCATCAAAATCCATGGCACGGCCTTGGACAACGTGGACCACTTTCCAAACCTCGGGAGCATACTATCAGCAAGGGCAGACATCGCCGACGAGGTCCAACACCGCCTCCAATATGCCAATGCAGCCTTCGGTCACCTGAGGAAGAGAGTGTTCAAAAATCAGGACCTCAAATCTGGCACCAAGCTTATGGTCTACAGGGCTGTATGACTCAGAGATGTGGGCCATATACAGTAGACGCCTCAAATCGCTAGAAAAATACCACCAACACTGTCTCCGTAAGATTCTATAAATCCCCTGGGAGCACAGACGCACCAACATCAGTGTTCTCGATCAGGCCAACATCCCCAGCATCGAAGCACTGACCATACTTGACCAACTCCGTTGGGTGGGCCACATTGTTCGCATGCCTGACACAAGACTTCCAAAGCAAGCGCTCTACGCGGAGCTCCGACAGGGCAAACGAGCCCTAGGTGGGCAGAGGAAATGCTTGAAGGACACATTAAAAACCTCCTTGAAAAAATGTAACATCCCCACCGACACCTGGAATCCTTGGCCCAAGACCGCCAAAATGGAGGAAAAGCATCTGAACACCTCGAGTCTCTTCACCGAGAGCAAGCTGAAGCCAAGGGTCGACAGTGGAACCCAGCACCCCGCTCTCCCGTTCCTTCAACCACCATTTGCCCCACCTGTGACAGAGACTGTAGGTCCCGCATTGGACTCTTCAGTCACCTGAAAACTCATTTTTAGTGTGGAAGCAAGTCATCCTCGACTCTGAGGGACTGCTTATGATGATGATATGCCTGCATGCTAGCTTTCTGTGTTTCTTGCACAAGGGCACCCAAATCTCTCTGAACACCAACATTTAAAGGTTTCTCACCATTTAAAAAATATTCTGGTTTTCTATTCTTCCTACCAAAGTGAATAACCTCATATTTTCTTACCTTATACTCCATCTGCCACCTTACTGTCCATTCACTACATCTGTCTATATCCCTTTGCAAATGCTTTGTGTTTTCCTCGCAGCTTACCGTCCCACCCAGCTTTGTATCATCAGCAAACTGGATACATTACACTTGGTCCCGTCATCTCGGTCATTAATATAGATTGTAAATAGCTGAGGCTCCAGCACAGATCCTTGAGGCACCCTACTAGTTACAGCCTGCCAACTTGAAAAAGAACCATTTATCCCTACTCTCTGTTTTCTGTCCGTTAACCAATCCTCTATCCATGCCAATACACTACCTCCAATCCTTTGAGCCCTTATCTTGTGTAATAACCTTTTATGTAACACCTTATCGAATGCCTTTTGGAAATCCAAATATACTACATCCATTGGTTCCCCTTTATCTATCCTGCTAGTTACATCCTCAAAAAACTCTAATAAATTTGTCAAACACGATTTCCCTTTCATAAAACCATGTTGACTCTGCCTAATCATGTTATGATTTTTTAAGTTCCCGGATACCACTTCCTTAACAATGGATTCCATCATTTTCCCGACGACTGATGTCAGGCTAACTGGCCTGTAGTTTCTTGTTTTCTCTCTCCCTCCTTTCTTGAATAGCGGTGTTGCATTTTCTACATTCCACTCTGCTGGGACAGTTCTAGAATCTAGGGAATTTTGAAAGATCACAACCAATGCATCCACTATCTCTGCATCCACCTCTTTTAGAACCCTAGTATGTAGGCATCACTTGTTTCTTATTTCTCTCTCCTGGTTTAATCACTTTACATCTTTTAGTTTTCCCTTTACCTAAAGCACAATTTCCGATGGTTACTCAACTGTTTTCCCTTTTGTTTGCTTTTGAACTATTATTTGTACTTCAATTTCTACCTGAGTCCTCCTCCCCCTCCCCCCCCACCCCACCCCGCCCTTTTACTAGTTTAAAGTCCATGTGACCGCCATATTTATCCTTTCCACTAGGACCCTGGTCTCAGCCTGGTTCAGGTGGAGCCGGTCCCATCGGTACAGTTCCTTTTTGCCCCAGTACTGGTGCCAGTGTACCATGAAATGGAACCCCTCTTTCCCACACCACTCCTTTAGCCTTGTGTTTACCACCCTAATCAGCTTATCCCTGTGCCAATTTGCACGTGGCTCAGGTAATAATCCAGTGATTATAACCCTTGTGGCCCTGTTCATGAATTTGGCTCCTAGCTCCTGGTACTCTCCAAGCAGCACCTCTTGCTTACTCTTCCCTGTGTTGTTGGGCCCAACATGGCCCACAATGACTGGATCCTCCCCCTCCCTATCCAACATCCTTGAAGCCGATTCGAGATGTCCCTCACCCTGGCACCAGGTAGGCAACATACCATGTGGACCTCTCGATCTTGCTTACAAAGGATGCTATCTGTTCCCCTAATTATAGAATCCCCTATAACTACCACATTACGCTTCCTCTCCTCCTTCTCCTTCCCCCTTCAGACTACCTCCTGCTCCAAAGTACCATGGTCCGCATTCTGGCTGTACTGCAGATAGTCTTTATCCTTATCCTCACAGGTAACAAGTACCTGTTGGATAGGATCAGTTTCTGTGGATCCTCGTTCTCTATCTCAGCTAGGTTCCCCTTACTCTGCACACTATCAGTCACAGCAACCCTGTCCTGAACCTACACCTCTCTATATGTGACCGAGGGCTGGAGCACACTGTCCAGATACTCCTCCCCCTCCCTTATGTATTGGAGTAACTCCAACTCACTCCAGCTCAATGGGCCCAAGTTTCCACACGATAAAAAACGGGCGCCCCTTTGCAGCTCCTTGTCTGTTTGGCGCGGCGCCCAGGGGGGCGGAGCCTACACTCGCGCCGATTTTGTAAGTGGGAGGGGGCGGGTACCATTTAAATTCGTTTTTTTCCTGTCGGCAACGCTGCGCGTGCGCGTTGGAGCGTTCGCGCACGCGTAGTGTGAAGGAAACATTGGCACTCGGCCATTTTTGTAGTTCTTTGTAGCTGTTTAATTTTTGAACATTTTTTAATAAAAGCACATTGCCATCAGCACATCAGCACTGAGGCTTCTTGCAGCCTTCTCACTGTCTCCTTCCCCCCTCCCGCTCCGCAGGAACGAACGGCTGTTTCCTACCCCACCCCCCGCGGGAACGAACGCCTGCAGCATTCTCCCTGGCTGAAGCACTTTCACACAGGTAGGAAGATGGTTTATTTAATCTTTTCTTTGCTTATAAATGTTTATTCAGGTTGGATTTATTTGTATAATATTTGTAGAAGTATAAATAAGGATTTATTGTAGAATTTAATGAGTTCCCTTCCCCCCCCCCTCCCCCTCCACCTCGTTCTGGACGCCTAATTTGTAACCTGTGCCTGATTTTTTTATGTGTAGAACAGGTTTTTTCAGTTCTACAAAAATCTTCACTTGCTCCATTCTAAGTTAGTTTGGAGTACGTTTTCACTGTGGAAACTTTTAAATCAGGCGTCAGTAGCCGGACACGCCCCCTTTTGAAGAAAAGATTCTTTTCCAAAGTAGAACTGTTCTACCTGACTAGAACTGCAGAAAAAAAAATGTGGAGAATTACAATTTCTAAGATAGTCCGTTCTCCACCAGTTGCTCCTAAAAATCAGGCGCAAATCATGTGGAAACTTGGGCCTATAGACTCTGAGCCTGAGAGATTCGAGACAGAGACATCTACTGCAGACATTCTCGCTGTCCACAATCCCACACACTGCGGTCCAGATACACAACCTGCCCTGCCATATCTTATTCTAACCTTGTTTTATTTATTTAATTAGTTAGCGTCTTTATTGAAACGATTATTTATAGTTAAATTAATTAGCTTATCTAGTTAAGTTATTAATTTAATAAAGTAGCTTATAGCTTTCCAGCTGTTAGTTTATACCACTCTCCTAGCTTAGAGAGAAAAAAAAATGCTAATACTCATCAACAAATCCCCTACATGCTGTCCTGTGATGTCATTCCTTATTTTTAGATGCTGTTTTTGAATTCGCCGAATTTGTATTGCTGCCTTTGCTGCTGCCACCGCTCAGGTCCACGGCGTCCTCGGCCTCCCGCTCCGGTTATATTCTGCCGCCTCCCTACTGTCTCCGCCTGGACAATGGACAAAAGAATAGAATGGTTAAGTGAATAAAAATGAATTGCAAAAATCATTATTCATTTAACAGTTTCCCTCTGTATTTTGTACTTTACAATTGCTTGTTTTTCCTTTTTAAAGTTCAATATTGAAGACATTTTGGTTTTCAAGAGACCAACCAGACTGTTTCCAAACCACCACTCCAAGTTTCCTTCAACCTCACCCCTCTCAAACACTTCTGTGGGTTTCTATCTAACCCCTCCTCTCAGATGCTGTTGTCACTGGCTTCTCTTCCACCCCTCCCAAATGCTTGTGCTACTGTCTTCTCTCCTTCCCCCACCCCTCAAGTTCAGCTGCTGGGTTCTCTCTCCCCCCTCAAAAGCACAGCTATCGTCTTTCACCACTCTCTGTCTCCACCACCAACACCACTGCTCCTCCATCTCCCAATTCTGGCCTCTTGTGCATCTCCAATTTTCATCACTCCACCATTGGCAGCCATGCCTTCAGCTGCCTAGGCACTAAGCTCTGGAAATACCTCCCTGAACCTCTCTACCTCCCTCTTCTCCTTTAAGAAGCTCCTTAAAACTTACCTCTTTGACCCAGCTTTGGTCATCTGTCCTAATATTACGTGGCTCCTGTCAAATTTTGTTTGGTAACGCTCCTGTGAAGCACCTTGGGACATTTTACTACATTAAAGGCGCTATATAAATGCAAGTTATTGATGTTGCTGTTGTTCCTACCTGCTGAGACTCCTGTGGTGATTTTTTTTTCCGTTCCAGCATGTGGGCATCACTGGCAAAGCCAGCATTTATTGCTCATCCCTAATTGCCCTTGAGAAGGTAGTGGTGAGCCGCCTTCTTGAACCGCTGCAGTCCGTGTGGTGAAGGTACTCCCACAGTGCTGTTAGGGAGGGAGTTCCCGGATTTTGACCCAGCGACGATGAAGGAACATTGATATATTTCCAAGTCAGGATGATGTGTAAGCTGGAGCAGAACTTGCAGGTGGTGTTCCCACGCACCTGCTGCCCTTCTCCTTCTAGGTGGTAGAAGTCGCGGGTTTGGGAGGTGCTGCCGAAGAAGCCTTGGCGAGTTGCTGCAGTGCATCTTGTAGATTGGCTGTACACCATGAATCGTGAGAGATGTAAGACAGGTTACAGCTTCACTATTGCCCACTTTAAAATATAGCACTAAGTCAAAATCTACCCCTGAGTTCCCAAAGGGGGAGATTCCATTTTCGAGTACTAACGTCTCTCATCTCGAAGACCACAAAAATTCACCAAAACAGTATAGATTTCAACCAACAGACAGAATATTTTTCATAGCTGTTTTAGTGGAATTCAGCTTCAGTTGGGACTGGCTTAGTGGGTTGAATAAGTGGTGTTTATTCAGGAATGCAAACATAATTTTCAGCACTCTTCATAACAAATCACTATTTCAAGGACAAATTTATAAACAACTAGCAATCCACTTTCATACTTTGCCATAATGCATAAAGTGCTCAGCTCAACAGCACACTATAGCGAGGGTGGCATGTATAAGTTTCTAATTCCCCTATGACCTTTGAAAATCCGTACAAGATGTTGAGTTAATGATTGCACCATCTGTGTAAAAGCACTGTGTTGACAATTCTATTGCTAATATAGCAGGGAGTGGAATACATATAGGACAATGGATAGAGTAGAAGGTAAGGAATTCAATCAAGTGTCTCTGATGACATCATAAAGTGCAAGAATAAAGCTCAAGAAATTTATAAACATTAGCACCACACCAAGATTGTATTACTATCTTAAACTCTTTTTATTTTTCTTTATAATGTGGTGTATATTAGTTCATGTCTTCCAGATTTCCCTGGTGTTATGCAGCAGCAACATGTTGAGCATGCTTGAGATGGTGTGATGTCAGTAAAAATACAATAAAGATGACTGCAATGAAAAGCTTGAACATATGCCAGTGGAGCCATTGCCTTTTACAACAGCGTATTACTGGAAATAAACCGCACTGTATTCAAATATTTGATTAACTCTTTGACATTATCATAAATACAACAAAAACAAGTGAACTTGTAAAATAACAATGTGTAATAACTGTGTACAAGTCATGTGACATTATATCACTTCAGTTAAGTTGTCAAAATAAATGACAACTAATCATAGAATTATAGAATAGCACAGAAGGAGGCCATTCAACCCATTGAATCATTGCCGGCTCTTTCAAAGAGCAATCCAGTTAGTCCCACTCCCCGTCCCTTTCCCCATATACCTGCAAATTTTTCTCCTTTAAGTTTTCATCAAACTCCTTTTTGAAAGCTACTATTGAATCTGTATCCACTACCCTATCAGTCCGTGGGTTCCAGATCCTAACCGCTCATTGTGTAAAAAGGTTTTCCCTCTTGTCATCTCTGGCTCTTTTGCCAAACATCTTAAATCCATGCCCTCTGGTTATTGACCCTTCAGCCATTGGAAACGGTTTCTCTTTATTTACTTTATCTATCCATAATCCTCCTCTACAATATGGGACTCTAACTACCAATCATTCTCCCTCCAGTCACTATTCTGTGCACTGTTAAACCCATTGGTCAGATTCCACTTTCTCTCCTGAAGGTGCTGACAAAGCCAAGGTATTGGTCCATTGTGGAAACCAATCTCTAATGCCTCGCCCAAGTGGCCATTCTTCGTATATGAGCCTAGGCAACATTGAGTGTCAACAGGCTATTTTATCATGGGCAGCATTGCAACTAGAATCATCTTACAGCACAGAAGGAGACTATTTGACCCATCGAGATCTGTACCAGCTCTTTAAAAAAAGTGCTATCCAATTAGTCACGCTCACCCTCCTTTTCCACATAACCCTGCAATTCCTTTTCCTTTTCAGGTATATATCCAATTCCTTTTAAAAATTAAGGCCAAGCTTTCCCAAGTTCCAGACATTGGGGGTCAATTTGACTTTGTGGGATAGTGTAAAACGGTCGATAGTGAATTGGCAGCCCATTTTACATCCTTCCTGACTTCAGTGGAATTAAAATGGCTCCCGACTCGCTATCACCCATTTTACACTATCGTACAAAGACAAAATTACCCCCCATAGACTTTGCGGCAGATGTCACTGGATATAGGTCAACAGTTTGTCTGGTTAACTCCTTCGCTCTTTAGCCCAAGGGCAGCGAGGTCAATTATAGTCTTAACATGTTGAAGTACTCTTAACTGTTTATAAAGTATAAATTAACAGCTAACCACACGTTTATGTGACACAGAATTCTGAGGTTAAGTTCTGTAACAGGTATCATTAATGTTAAGCTTCAACAGTTTGCCATATAACTTGCATCTGTTAACGTATAAAGATCTTTTTTTAAACCAAAGAAACAAGGCTAAACCACTGGATTTGCTGGTGTAGTTTCAGATCACTGCATAATATGAAACATGCAGGCAGTGTGGATTTGTCTACCCGTGAGCCAGATTCATTTTCTGTGAGAATTAGATTTTCTGCAGCAGGTTTTTTTTGCAAAAATATTTTGGAAATTATGGGCAGTTCTGTAATTCCTCCATAATTAACCAACTTGACTGGGATCCCCTTTATTTCCAATTGTGTAGTTTTTTCTCCTTATCAAAATGATTGAAAGTGCATGTCTGTAATTGTGTTATTGTGTGTCTGCGATACTTTAGTTTCGGACTGAGTCTTTAATGAGCTGATTGCTCTATCCTAATTATGCACATTACAGACAAATTGAGTGGCACCATTGGCCCATGTTAACCACTCACACTAGACCAATCAGATCGCCTCAGGAACACATCATGTGGCCATTTTTCCCAGTTTTATTTTTATCTTCCGATATATTTTATTGTTTTTACCTTTGCAACTAGTTTTATTTTTTTCTGTCCTATACAGCCAAGTCCCGACCCACTCTGCTTCTCAGCTCTGAGCTGAATCTCAGGGAATTCTGCGGTCCAGTGAAAGTTCTGTGCACTATCACAGCTGGTCATCCTTTCTATGGGAAACATGTCGAATGTGTTACCCTGGCACGCATAGCAGCCATCGCTTGCTTGATACATCTATGGACTACATACTGGCTGGTCAGGCAATGTTAAAGATATGGATCAGCCACGATCTCATTGAATGGTGGAACAGACTCGAGGCGTTGAATGGCTTACTCCTATTCCTATGTCCCCTGTGGTGGCCTGGAAAGATTCATTGGCATAAAAGTTAATGGCTTTAATAACCTTCCTAACCACAAATGATCACTGTTTGTGTCTTCCTGTCATATTATGCCTCCGTGAAGCGCCTTGGAATGTTTACTGTGTTAAAGGCACTATATCAATGGAAGTTATTGTCATTCAAAAGTTGTCTCTAGATCAACCTGTAGCAGATGGCAAAACTCGGTAATAACCTCTCCTGTGAAGCAGAGGGTGCAATCACGGGTCCCCTCTAACATGCTGATGTCGGAGTATTGGGTCTGTAATTCTGGGTTCCGGAGTAGTGAAATCCCTCCTTAAAACCTACCTCTTTGACCCAGCTTTTGGTCACCTATCCCAATAACACCTCGGGTATCGCTGCACCTGCACTTGTCCCCGGATGAACTTATTATTCTCATCTAAACCATAAAGCACAAAAGGAACTGCCAAAGCAAATCCCGTCCTCAGCTCTTTCTTTGTAGCAGCAATCTTTGATAGTGCAGAAATATGCCGTGAACAATGTTAAGATGTAGAAATGGATAATAAAGAGAGCTAAATGCAACCAAGTGTCAATGTTTCTTCCCCCCCAAAAAACAAAAGTTAGGAATAGAAACCTAGCTTTAAGAATCAAACTTCAGCAGGTTGGGTCAGTGGATTAGTCATGCATCCATTTGATATGGACAAAGGGTGGAGATTGCTCAAAGAACATGCATTTTAATATGGGACCTCATTAACATCCTCCTAATTTGAAAAGAGACTGTGGCTGGTCAGAAAAATCTCTCTTTTCCCCACTATTTTGTCTGCTGAAAACTGCCTGGGTAGACAAGGAAGGGAGGCGGTGGGGAAGAGACTGGGAAGTCGTGGGGGCAGTTTCGTCGGGAAAAAGAAAGAAAGACTTGCATTTATATAGCACCTTTCACAACCACCGAATGGCACATGCCACTTTACATCCAATTAAGTACTTTTGGAGTGTAGCCACTGTCGTAATGTAGGAAACGTGGCAGCTAATTTGTGCACAGCAAGCTCCCACAAACAGCAATGTGATAATGAGCAGATAATCTGTTTTTGTTACGTTGATTGAGGGATAAATATTAGCCAAGACACTGGAGATAACGCCCCTGCTCTTCTTCAAAATAGGGCCATGGGAGCCTCAGTTTAACTCTCATCCGAAAGACAGCACCTCCGACAGTGCAGCACTGCCTCAGCACTGCACTGGAGTGTCAGCCTAGAATTATGCACTCAAGTCTTTGGAGTGGGACAGCCCACAACCTTCTGACTCAGAGACAAGTGTGCTGCCCACTGAGCCACAGTTGACACTAACAAGGAAGGAAGCGGTGGCTGAGGGGAGAAGCAGTGGTGTGCTCCCCCCCAACTCCATGTGGAGGTAAGTATTTTTTACAAACTTACCTTGTTGTCATGGACCTGGTATAGCTGAGTGCAGCTGACACCAGTGCCTCACTTGGCCTTGCACCATCACCACTTTTGTTATTGAATCACTCCTGCGCTTCACCCTATCAAAGGCCTTTCCCTTTTGTTCTTTCCTCATACCCTTTTCCCTGGTACTACATTTGCTTAAAAGCTGTTGTATTTCTAAAATCTTCCAGCTCTGACGAAAGATCATTGACCTGAAACGTTAACTTTGTTTCTCTTTCCGTAGATGCTGCCTGACCTGCTGAGTATTTTCAGCATTTTCTATTTTTATGTCAGATTTCCAGAATCCGCAGTATTTTACTTTTGGCTTATACTTTAATGATTTCATATTTAAATATCTCCCACTGTTGGAGAGATCTCCCTATTTGCTCTGCCATATTTTCCAAACAATAAATCTGTGATAGGTCCCTTTTCAGCCCATGGAAATTAGTTAATTTTCCAATCTAATGTTGTTTATTTTGATTCCTCTTTCACTTTATCTGCTTCCAATGTGAACCTAATTAGGTTATGGTCATTATTTCTCATCAAATTCATAAATTACATCCTTTGTGACTGTGACAAAGGCAAACTATCCTTCTTCGTCCTTCTTGACTTGTCTGCAGCCTTTGACACGGTTGACCACTCTATCCTTCTCCAACACCTCTCCACTGTCGTCCAGCTGGGTAGGACTGCACTTGCCTGGTTCCATTCTTACCTATCTAACCATAGCCAGAGAATCACCTGCAACGGCTTCTCTTTCCGCCCCCGCATCATTACCTCTGGTGTCCCCCAAGTATCTATCCATAGACCCCGCCTATTTCTCATCTACATGTTGCCCCTTGGCGACATCATTCGGAGACACAGCATCAGTTTCCACATGTACGCTGATGACACCCAGCTCTACCTCACTACCACTTCACTCGACCCCTCCACGGTCTCTAAATTGTCAGACTTCTTGTCCAACATCCAGTTCTAGATGAGCAGAAATTTTCTCCAATTAAATATTGGAAAGACCAAAGCCATTGTTTTCGGTCCCCGCCACAAACTCTGTTCCCTAGACACTGACCCCAACCCTCTCCCCAACTCCTGTCTGAGGCTGAACCAGATTGTTCGCAATCTTGGTGTCATATTTGACCTTGAAATCAACTTTCGACTACAAATCTGCAGTATAACTAAGACTGCCTATTTCCACCTCTGTAACATTGCCCATCTCTGCCCTTGACGCAGCTCATCCGCTCCTTAAGCCCTCATCCTTGCCTTTGTTACCTCTAGACTTGACTATTCCAATGCACTCCTGGCTGGCCTGCCACATTATAACATATGTAAATTAGAGGTGATCCAAAACACCGCTGCCCAGGTCTTAACTCGCAGCACGTCCTGCTCACCATCACCCCTGTACATTGGCTTCCGGCTAAGCAACGCCTCGATTTCTCAGTTCTCAAAATGATTTTCAAATCCCTTCATGGCCTCGCCCTTCCCTATCTCTGTAATCTACCCCAGCCCCACAATCCCCCGAGATATCTGCGATCCTCTAATTCTGCTCTCCTAGCATCCCTGATTGTAAACGCTCAGCCATTGGTGGCCGTGCCTTCTGTTGCCTAGGCCCTAAGTTCTGGAACTCCCTGCCTAAACTACTCTGCCTCTCTACCTCTCTTTCCTCCTGCAAGACACTCCTTAAACCATACCTCTTTGACCAAGCTTTTGGTTACCTGCGCTAATTTCTACTTATGCGGCTCAGTGTCAAATTTTTATCGCATAATACTACTGTGACGCACCTTGGGACATTTCACTACCTTAAAGAACATAAGAACATAAGAAATAGGAGCAGGAGTAGGCCATTTGGCCCTTCGAGCCTGCTCCACCATTCAATAAGATCATGGCTGATCTGATCAGCTCCACTTCCCTGCCCGCTCACCATAATCTTTTACTCCCTTATCACTCAAAAATCTGTCTATCTCTGCCTTAAATATATTCAATGACCCAGCCTCCATAGCTCTCTGAGGCAGAGAATTCCATAGATTTACAACCTTCTGAGAGAAGAAATTTCTCCTCATCTTAGTTTTAAATGGGTGGTCCCCTTATTCTAAGACTATGCCCCCTAGTTTTAGTTTCCCCTATGAGTGGAAATATCCTCTCTGCATCCACCTTGTCGAGCCCCCTCATAAGTTTCAATAAGATCACCTCTCATTCTTCTGAACTCCAATGTGTATAGGCCCAACCTACTCAACCTATCCTCATAAGTCAACACCCTCATCTCCGGAATCAACCTAGTGAACCTTCTCTGAACAGCCTCCAATGCAAGTATATCCTTCCTTAAATACGGAGACCAAAACTGTATGCAGTATTCCTAGTGTGGTCTCTCCAATACCCTGTACAGTTGGAGCAGGACTTCTCTGCTTTTATACTCTATCCACCTTGTAATAAAGACCAACATTCCATTTGCCTTCCTGATTACTTGCTGTACCTGCAAACTCACTTTTTGTGTTTCATGCACAAAGACCCCCAGGTCCCTCTGTACTGCAGCACCTTGCAATTTTTCTCCATTTAAATTATAATTTGCTTTTCTATTATTTCTGCCAAAGGGACAACCTCACATTTTCCCACATTATACTCCATCTGACTCATTTTTGCCCACTCATTTAGCCTGTCCTTTGCAGATTTTTTGTGGCCTCCTCACAATTTGCTTTCCCACCCATCTTTGTATCATCAGCAAACTTGGCTACATTACACTCGGTCCCTTCATCCAAGTCATTAATATAGATATTGAGGGAGGTTCACCAGACTGATTCCAGGGATGGCTGGACTGTCATATGAGGAGAGACTGGTTCAACTGGGCCTTTATTCACTGGATTTTAGAAGGATGAGAGGGGATCTCATAGAAACGTATAAGATTCTGACAGGACAGCAGTGGCAGAAAATGGGCGGAAGCAAATTGAACATTGATTATACACCCACCTGTTGTACAACCCGCCCGTTACACACCCATCCATTATATACCCCGCCCATTATATACTTACCCGTTATACACCCCACCCATTGTATACCTACCCATTATACACCCCGCCTTTTATACACCTACCCGTTATACACCTCTCCCGTTATACACCCCGCCCGTTATACACCTACCCGTTATACACCCTGCCCGTTATACACCCACCCATTACACACACGGTCTGTTATACACCCCTCCCGTTATACACCCCGCCCATTATACACCCACCCGTTACACACAACGTCTGTTATACAACCCTCCCGTTATACACCCCACCTGTTATACACCCACCCGTTATACACACCGCCCGATATACACCCATCCATTGTATACCCCGCCCATTATATATCCCGCCCTTTATATACCAACCCGTTATACACCCCGTCCATTATACACCCCGCTCGTTATACACCCACCCGTTGTAAACCCATCCATTATACACCCGTCCATTATACACCCCGTCCGTTATACACCCACCCGTTATACACCCCGCCCGTTATACACCCATCCATTGTATACCCCGCCCATTATATATCCCGCCCTTTATATACCCACCCGTTATACACCCCGTCCATTATACACCCACCCGTTATACACCCTGCCCATTATACACCCATCCATTGTATACCCTGTCCATTATATACCCCGCCCATTATACACCCACCCGGTGTATACCCCGTCTGTTATACACCCCTCCCATTATACACCCTACTCATTATACACCCTGCCCGTTATATACCCTGCCTGTTATACATCCACCCATTATATGCCCCGCCCATTATACACCCATCCCATTATACACCCTACTCGTTATACACTCTGCCCATTATATACCCCGCCCGTTATACACCCATCCCATTATACACCCTACTCATTATACAGTCTGCCTGTTATATACCCCGCCCATTATATACCCCTCCCATTATACACCCTATTCATTATACACCCTGCCTGTTATATATACCACCCGTTATACAGCCGCCCGTTATACACCCATCCATTATACACCACTTCTGTTATACAAAACCCTCCATTATAAAATTTGTACATTATACAACCTGCCCACTAATAGTGTGGAGGACAAATTAATGGAATGTATACAAGATTGTTTTCTAGATTAGTATGTTGAGGAACCAACTAGGGAACAGGCTATTTTAGATCTAGTATTGTGCAATGAGAAAGGGTTCATTAATAACCTTGTAGTAAAAGAGTCTTTAGGGAAGAGTAACCATAATATGATTGGATTTTTAAATTGAGTGAACATAAGAACATAAGAACATAAGAATTAGGAACAGGAGTAGGCCATCTAAACCCTCGAGCCTGCTCCACCATTCAACAAGATCATGGCTGATCTGGCCGTGGACTCAGCTCCGTTCCCCATAGCCCTTAATTCCCTTATTGGTTAAAAATCTGTCTATCTGTGATTTGAATACATTCAATGAGCTAGCTTCAGCTGCTTCCTTGGGCAGAGAATTCCACAGATTCACAACCCTCTGGGAGAAGAAATTCCTTCTCAACTCGGTTTTAAATTGGCTCCCTCGTATTTTGAGGCTGTGCCCCCTAGTTCTAGTCTCCCCAACCAGTGGAAACAACCTCTCTGCCTCGATCTTGTCTACCCCTTTCATTATTTTAAATGTTTCTATAAGATCATCCCTCATCCTTCTGAACTCCAACGAGTAAAGACCCAGTCTACTCAATCTATCAGCATAAGGTAACCCCCTCTCTCCAGAATCAGCCTAGTGAATCGTCTCTGTACCCCCTCCAAAGCTCGTATATCCTTCCTTAAGTAAGGTGACCAAAACTGCACGCAGTACTCCAGGTGCGGCCTCACCAATACCCTGTACAGTTGCAGCAGGACCTCCCTGCTTTTGTAATCCATCCCTCTCACAATGAAGGCCAACATTCCATTCGCCTTCCTGATTACCTTCTGCATCTGCAAACTAACTTTTTGGGATTCATGCACAAGGAACCCCAGGTCCCTCTGCACCACAGCATGTTGTAATTTCTCCCCATTCAAATAATATTCCCTTTTACTGTGTTTTTTTTCCCAAGGTGGATGACCTCACATTTTCCGACATTGTATTCCATCTGCCAAACCTTAGCCCATTCGCATAACCTATCTAAATCTCTTTGCAGCCTCTCTGTGTCCTCTGCAGAACCCGCTTTCCCATTAATCTTTGAGTCATCTGCAAATTTTATTACACTACACTCTGTCCCCTCTTCCAGGTCAACTATGTATATCGTAAACAGTTGTGGTCCCAGCACCGATCTCTGTGGCACACCACTAACCACCGATTTCCAACCCGAAAAGGACCCATTTATCCTGACTCTCTGCTTTCTGTTAGCCAGCCAATTTTTGATCCATGCTAATACATTTCCTCTGACTCCGCGTACCTTTATCTTCTGCAGTAACCTTTTGTGTGGCACCTTATCGAATGCCTTTTGGAAATCTAAATATACCACATCCATCGGCACACCTCTATCCACCATGCTCGTTATAACCTCAAAGAATTCCAGTAAATTAGTTAAACATGATTTCCCCTTCATGAATCCATGTTGCGTCTACTTGATTGCACTATTCCTATCTACATGTCCCACTATTTCTTCCGTAATGATAGCTTCAAGCATTTTCCCCACTACAGATGTTAAACTAACCGGCCTATAGTTACCTGCCTTTTGTCTGCCCCCTTTTTTAAACAGAGGATTTACATTAGCTGCTTTCCAATCTGATGGTACCTCCCCAGAGTCCAGAGAATTTTGGTAGATTATAACGAATGCATCTGCTATAACTTCCGCCATCTCTTTTAATACCCTGGGATGCATTTCATCAAGACCAGGGGAGTTGTCTACCTTGAGTCCTATTAGCCTGTCCAGTACTTCCCCTCTAGTGATAGTGATTATCTCAAGAACCTCCCTTCCCACATTCCCGTGACCAGCAATTTTTGGCATAGTTTTTACGTCTTCCACTGTGAAGACTGAAGCAAAATAATTGTTTAAGGTCTCAGCCATTTCCACATTTCCCATTATTAAATCCCCCTTCTCATCTTCTAAGGGACCAACATTTACTTTAGTCACTCTTTTCCGTTTTATATATCGGTAAAAGCTTTTACTATCTGTTTTTATGTTTTGCGCAAGTTTACTTTCATAATCTATCTTTTCTTTCTTTATTGCTTTCTTAGCCATTTTTTGCTGTCGTTTAAAATGTTCCCAATCTTCTAGTTTCCCACTAACCTTGGGCACCTTATACGCATTGGTTTTTAATTTGATACTCTCCTTTATTTCCTTGGTTATCCACGGCTGGTTATCCCTTCTCTTACCGCCCTTCTTTTTCACTGGAATATATTTCTGTTAAGCACTATGAAAGAGCTCCTTAAAAGTCCTCCACTGTTCCTCACTTGTGCCACCATTTAGTCTGTATTCCTAGTCTACTTTAGCCAACTCTGCCCTCATCCCACTGTAGTCCCCTTTGTTTAAGCATAGTACGCTCATTTGAGACACTACTTCCTCACCCTCAATCTGTATTACAAACTCAACCATACTGTGATCACTCATTTCGAGAGGATCTTTTACTCGGAGATCGTTTATTATTCCTGTCTCATTACACGGGACCAGATCTAAGATAGCTTGCTCTCTTGTAGGTCCTGTAACATACTGTTCTAAGAAACAATCCCGTATGCATTCTATGAATTCCTCCTCAAGGCTACCCATGCGATTTGATTTGACCAATCGATATGTAGGTTAAAATCCCCTATGATTACTGCCATTCTTTTTCCACATGCCTCCATTATTCCCTTGATTATTGTCCGCCCCACCGTGAAGTTATTATTTGGGGGCCTATAAACTACGCCTACCAGTGACTTTTTCTCCTTACTATCTCTAATCTCCACCCACAATGATTCAACATTTTGTTCATTAGAGCCAATATCATCTCTCACAACTGCCCTGATATCATCCTTTATTATCAGAGCTACCCCACCTCCTTTCCCTTCTTGTCTATCTTTCCGAATTGTCAGATACCCCTGTATGTTTAATTCTCAGTCTTGGCCACCCTGCAACCATGTTTCTGTAATGGCTACCAAATCATACCCATTTGTAATAATTTGTGCCGTCAACTCATTTACTTTATTTCGAATGCTGTGTGTGTTTAGGTAGAGTGTTTTAATACTAGTTTTTAAACCATGATTTTTAGTTTTGACTCCTCCTGCAGCCCCTTCCTGTCCCTTCCCATATTGTCCCTTCCTGTCACCTTGTGGTTTACACTTACCCCAGTGCTACTCTGCTCTGTTGCCTCCTGCCTTTTGCATTCTTCCTTGGTATCCTGTTCATCTGCGCTCTCACCCTTTCTAACTAGCTCAGAGCCCTCTCCTGGGTTCCGAATACTCCTCGCATTGAGGCACCGAGCTTTCAGGCTTGCCTTTTTATTACACTTTGACCCTTTAGAATTTTGCTGGACATTGGCCCTTTTTGTTTTTTGCCTTGGGTTTCTCTGCCCTCCCCTTTTACTCATCTCCTTTCTGTCTTTTGCTTCTGTCTCCATTTTGTTTCCCTCTGTCTCCCTGCATTGGTTCCCATCCCCCTGCCATATTAATTTAGCTCCTCCCCAACAGCACTAGCAAACACTCCCCCGAAGACATTGGTTCCAGTCCTCCCTCGGTGCAGACCGTCCAGTTTGTACTGGTCCCACCTCCCCCAGAACCGGTTCCAATGCCCCAGGAATTTGAATCGCTCCCTGCTGCACCACTGCTCAAGCCACGTATTCATCTGAGCTATCCTGCGATTCCTACTCTGACTAGCACGTGGCACTGGTAGCAATCCTGAGATTACTACTTTTGAGGTCCTACTTTTTAATTTCGCTCCTAGCTCCTTAAATTCGTCTCGTAGGACCTCATCCCTTTTTTTTACCTATATCGTTGGTACCAATGTGCACCACGACAACTGACTGCTCACCCTCCCTTTTCAGACTGTCCTGCACCCGCTCCGAGACATCCTTGACCCTTGCACCAGGGAGGCAACATACCATCCTGGAGTCGCGGTTGCAGCCGCAGAAACGCCTATCTATTCCCCTTACAATTGAATCCCCTATCATTATCGCTCTCCCACTCTTTTTCCTGCCCTCCTATGCAGCAGAGCCAGCCATGGTGCCATGAACTTGGCTGCTGCTGCCCTCCCCTGATGAGTCATCCCCCTCAACAGTACTCAAAGCGGTGTATCTGTTTTGCAGGGGGATGACCTCAGTGGACCCCTGCACTACCTTCCTTGCAATGCTCTTCCTGCTGGTCTTTCATTCCCTATCTGGCTGTGGACCCTTCACCTGCGGTAAGACCAACTCGCTACACGTGCTACTCACGTCATTCTCAGCATCGTGGATGCTCCAGAGTGAATCCACCCTCAGCTCCAATTCCGCAACGCTGGAGGCGGATACACTTCCCGCACACGTAGTCGTCAGGGACACCGGAAGTGTCCTTGAGTTCCCACATGGTACAGGAGAAGCATAACACATGACCGAGTTCTCCTGCCATGACTTAACCTTTAGATACACTTAATTTGGCAACAGCAATGTTAACAGGTTACTTACTGATATAAAAAAGAAAAAGAAAAGCTACTCACCAATCACCAGCCAATCACTTACCCCTTTGGCTGTGACGTCACCTTTTGATTTCTTTCTACTTCTTTTTTGCTTTTTCTCCCGGCAGGAGCTGTACAAGCTGGGCCTTTATAGGCCTCCCGACACCACGCACTCCCGCCTCTCGGACTGCTGTCGCCTCTCGCTGCCACTGGGCCTTTATAGGCCTCCCGACACCACGCACTCCCGCCTCTCGGACTGCTGTCGCATCTCGCTGCCACTGGGCCTTTATAGGCCTCCCGACACCACGCACTCCCGCCTCTCGGACTTTGTGATTTAGCGATTTAGTGATTTAGTTAAATCTGAAACTAGGATCTTAAATCCAAACAAAGCAAACTATATAGATATGAGGGGCGTGTTGGCTAAAATAGATTGGGAAACTGTAAAGTCCTGTCCCCTCAGTACAGATTCACACGAGGCATGTAGTGAAGTCAAGGTCACTCTGGACCTGCACATTTATTTCACAGCTCTGGAATGCTGCACTTGCCTGAGACCTGTCCTTATATACCTGTCTCTTGCAAGTGCACCCCTGGTGGTAAGGTATGCTGGTGGTTACAGGTCATATCTTATTACAGCCATGTATAGCATGTTAGGATACAGTTATATATAATAATGTAAGATACATGACACCATCCTCCCCCAAGGTCTTATTGTCTTTATAGGTTCAGTCTCTCAGGTGGTCTACGCTCTCGCGTTGAGCGTCTGAGTTGTGGTTCAGTTGTTTGCCTTAGTGTCTGTTTTTCTTTGGGTATGGTTGCTGATATCTCGCCTGGGCTGTCTGTTTCGATTGGTGTGATTGTTGTTGACTCGCCTGGGCTGTCTGTTGGGATTGCCCTTTCCTCAGGTTGTTCCCACTTCTGTCCACCAGGTGTGGTGCGAGTTCCACATTGCAGTCTTCCTCTGGTTCCGCAGTGTTGTTGGTAAATCTGCTTTTGACTTGGTCTACATGCCTCCGGCAGGTTTTGCCATTGTCCATTTGTACTACCAGTAGCCTATTTCCTTCCTTGCCCGTTACTGTTCCTGCAAGCCATTTGGGACCCCTGCCACAAACACTTTGTCCCCTATCTCATTCCATCTCCCACTCGAATTTCTGTCATGGTACTCAGTCAGCTTACGGTGCTTTGCCTCAACGATTTCGTGCATGTCTGGGAGGATTAATGAAAGCTTGGTTTTTAAAGTCCTTTTCATCAACCGTTGCGCGGGGGGGGATCCCAGTGAGTGAGTGCGGACGAGATCTGTATGCCAGCAGCAGTCGCAACAGGCGACCCTGCAGCGTGGGACCTTGGATTTTAAGCATGCTTTGTTTAATGATTTGCACTGCTCTCTCCGCCTGGTCGTTGGAGGCCGGCTTGAATGGTGCCATCTTGACATGATTTATGTCGTGGTCAATTATAAAGTCTTGGAATTCTGCACTGAAGAAGCACGGACCATTGTCACTGACCAATATGTCAGGGATTCCATGCGTTGCAAACATGGTTGCGAGGCTCTCCACAGTGGTGGAGGTTGTGCTCGAGTTTAAAATGGTGCATTTGATCCACTTTGAAAATGCATCTACAACTACGAGGAACATTTTGCCCATGAATGGGCCCGCATAGTCTACGTGCACCCGTGACCACGGTTTGGTAGGCCAGGGGCATTGCTGAGTTGGGCACAAATGGTGCACCTTCGGACGCAGAGCTCCAACTCCGCGTCAATACCAGACCACCAGATGTGGGATCTGGCTATGGCCTTCATGAGAACGATCCCCGGGTGCTCGCGGTGGAGCTTCCGGACAAATGCCTCTCTGCCTCGCAGAGGCATGACTACTCAGCTGCCCCACATCAAGCAGTCTGCTTGTAATGATAGCTCATGCATGCGCCTGTGAAAGGGTTTTAATTCCTCGGGGCAGGCATCGCGAGCCTCTGCCCAGTCACCGGTTAGGACACATCTTTTTACTAAGGATAACGTGGGGTCGCTGGCCGTCCAGGCTCTGATTTGGCGAGCCGTCATTGGCGAACCTGTGGACTCAAAGGCATTGATTGCCATGACTATCTCACAGTCCTGTTCATCAGACCCTTCCGTGGTCGCCAGGGGTAGCCTGCTGAGCGCGTTGGCACAGTTGTCTGTGCCTGGTCTGTGCCTTTTGGTATAATAAGAACATAAGAACATAAGAATTAGGAACAGGAGTAGGCCATCTAGCCCCTCAAGCCTGTTCCGCCATTCAATAAGATCATGGCTGATCTGGTTGTGGACTCAGCTCCACTTACCCGCCCTCTCCCCGTAACTCTTAATTCCCTTATTGGTTAAAAATCTATCTATCTTTGACTTGAAAACATTCAATGAGCTAGCCTCAACTGCTTCCTTGGGCAGAGAATTCCACAGATTCACAACCCTCTGGGAGAAGAAATTCTTTCTCAACTCGGTTTTAAATTGGCTCCTCCGTATTTTGAGGCTGTGCCCCCTAGTTCTAGTCTCCCCTACCAGTGGAAACAACCTCTCTGCCTCTATCTTGTCTTTCCCTTTCATGACTTTAAATGTTTCTATAAGATCACCCCTCATCCTTCTGAACTCCAACGAGTAAAGTCCCAGTCTACTCAATCTATCGTCATAAGGTAACCCCCTCATTTTTGGAATCAGCCGAGTGAATCGTCTCTGTACCCCTTCCAAAGCTAGTATATCCTTCCTTAAGTAAGATGACCAAAACTGCACGCAGTACTCCAGGTGCGGCCTTACCAATACCTTATACAGTTGCAGCAAGACCTCCCTGCTTTTGTACTCCATCCCTCTCGCAATGAAGGCCAACATTCCATTCGCCTTCCTGATTACCTGCTGCACCTGCAAACTAACCTTTTGGGATTCATGCACAAGGACCCCCAGGTCCCTCTGCACCACAACATGTTGTAATTTCTCCCCATTCAAATAATATTCCCTTTTACTGTTTTTTTCCCCAAGGTGGATGACCTCACACTTTCCGACATTGTATTCCATCTGCCAAACCTTAGCCCATTCGCTTAACCTATCCAAATCTCCTTGCAGCCTCTCTGAGTCCTCTACACAACCCGCTTTCCCACTAATCTTAGTGTCATCTGCAAATTTTGTTGCACTACACTCTGTCCCCTCTTCTAGGTCATCTATGTATATTGTAAACAGTTGTGGTCCCAGCACTGATCCCTGTGGCACACCACTAACCACTGATTTCCAACCGGAAAAGGACCCATTTATCCCGACTCTCTGCTTTTTGTTCGCCAGCCAATTCTCTATCCATGCTAATACATTTCCTCTGACTCCGCGTACCTTTATCTTCTGCAGTAACCTTTTGTGTGGCACCTTATCGAATGCCTTTTGGAAATCTAAATATACCACATCCATCGGTACACCTCTATCCACCATGCTCGTTATATCCTCAAAGAATTCGAGAATAGTCGTAGGACGCCAGCATGAGTACCCACCGTTGAATTCGCGCCGAGGTGTTGGCATTTATTGCCTTGCTCTCGGATAGGAGTGACGTGAGGGGCTTGTGGTCGGTTTCTAATGCGAACTTGGCCCCGAAAAGGTATTGGTGCGTCTTTTTGACACCGTACAACACGCGAGCGCCTCCTTCTCTACCATTCCGTACCGCCCGCGAAAGTGACCTGAAGGCATAAGCTATGGGTTGTAATTTGCCCGCACTATTGACATGTTGCAAAACGCACCCGACCCCATACGCTGACACATCGCATGTGAGAACTAGCTTTTTACCTGGGTCAAAGAAAGTCAAAACACTGTTGGAACACAGAAGGTTGCGTGCCTTATTGAAGGCGCATTCCTGGGCGTCCCCCCAAAACCAATCGCACCCCTTCCTGAGTAGCACGTGGAGAGGCTCCAGCACCGTGCTTAAGTTCTGCATAAAGTTCCCAAAGTAATTGAGTAGCCCGAGAAAGGCGCGCAGTTCTGAGTCATTCCGGGGCCTGGGTGCCAGGCGAATTGCTTCTGTTTTGGATTCTATTGGGCGGATTCCATCAGCGGCAATCCTTCTGCCCAAAAATTCAACCTTGGGTGCGAGAAACAGGCACTTGGATTTCTTGACTCTTAGGCCTACCCGATCCAACCGCTTTAGTACTTCCTCCAAATTACGGAGATGGGAGTCGGTGTCCCTGCCCGTGATAAGTATGTCGTCTTGAAATACAACCGTCCGCGGGATGGACTTGAGCAGACTCTCCATGTTGCGCTGGAATATGGCAGCTGCCGACCTGATGCTGAATGGGCATCGATTGTACATGAAAAGGCCTTGATGTGTGTTGATGGTGGTGAGTAGCTTGGATTCCTCGGTCAATTCTTGCGTCATATACGCAGATGTGAGGTCTAATTTCGAGAAAAGTTTACCTCCAGCCAATGTGGCAAATAAGGCCTCCGCTCTGGGCAGCGGGTACTGTCCTGTAGGGAGACTCTGTTTATGGTGGATTTGTCATCCCCACAGATTCGTACGGATCCATCAGGCTTCATGACTGGGACGATGGGATTTGCCCAGTCGCTAAATTCCACAGGTGATATAATGCCTTCCCGCAGAAGCCTGTCTAGTTCATGTTCAATCTTTTCCCTCATTACATAGGGTACAGCTCTGGCCTTGTGATGGACCGGTCTAGCATCCTGTGTGATGTAGATTTTGACTTTGGCCCCTTTGAAAATGCCCACACCTGGCTGAAAGAGATGTTCAAATCGCTTTATAACTGTTGAGCAGGAGGTCCATTCCTCTAATGACATGGCATGGACATCATCCCATTTCCAGTTTAGTTTTGCCAGCCAGCTTCTCCCCAGCAGTGCTGGGGGGGTCTCTGGGGACAATCCACAGGGGAAATTGGTTCACTGTCTCTTTGTGTGTGACAGAGATCATGGCGCTGCCGAGGACTGGTACGATTTCTTTGGTATTGGTCCTTAGTTTGGTGTCAACCCTTGTGAGTTTTGGTCTGTCTCTTTTATGCGGCCACAGTTGTTCAAATTGTTGAGCGCCCATGAGAGATTGACTCACTCCCGTATCCAGCTCCATGTTGACAGATATCCCGTTGAATAGGACCCTCATCATTATAGGAGGCATCCTGTTATAGGAGCAGTGGCCATTGATTGTGTTGACCCGCTGTACATCGGTGTCCCGGGTACTGTCCCCACCATCTTCTGATCCGCTTTCCGACCCATCCGATTCGTATACCAGCGGAGCTGCCGTTTATTTGCACATGCGGGCCAAATGCCCTGTACATTCACAATTTCTGCAAACAGCCTGCTGAAATCGACATCCCCTTGACGAGTGCCCACCCCCACACCTCCAGCACAGATCTGTTCCATTGTTCAAAGTGTTCCCAAAGAATGAGCTGCATCTGGCTGATCTCTCTTGAGCTTCTCTCAGTTTGTAGTTGATTGCTTGCATTGTGGGTTGATGAGGTGTGAACTGCCGTTCCTATGGCCCTTGATGGCTTCTGCCTGCTGTCGAGAGCCTGTTCTCTCGGTTTTGTCTGTGTGTGGGGGTAGCAGCTTGTTTAGTGCTGTGAAATTCTTGTTCCGATATTTCGTTAGTTGTCGTACCTGCATTGTAAATCAACCACGTTTCTTCTTCCCCTACCAAGAATGTCTGTGCAACCAGTGCTGCTGCCTCTAAGGTCAGGTTCGTGGTCTCTATGAGCTTTCGAAATATGCCTGCGTGGTCTATTCCTTCAATGAAAAAGTCTCTCAGCATTTCTCTCCTCAGTTCATCGGAGAACTCACATAAACTAGCCAACTTCCGAAGTTCCGCCACAAAGTCGGGTATGCTCTGGCCCACACAGCGTCTGTAGTTGTAGAACCTGTGTCTGGCCATGTGTAGGCTGCTCGCTGGCTTCAGGTGGTCTCTTACCAGTGTGCTCAATTCTTCAAACGACTTGCTTGCTGGTTTCTTGGGTGCCAACAGATCCTTCATTAAAGCGTATGTTTTCGAACCACAGCTGGTCAAGAGATGGGCTCTTCTCTTGTCTGCCTTATCGTCGCCTAACCAGTCTTTGGTTACAAAGCTTTGCTAGAGCCTTTCTATAAAGTACTCCCAATTGTCTGATCCATTGTTCACCATTCTGTGGATTCTGTAATCCCGCAACTCGCCGCCACTGTAAAGTCCTGTTCCCTCAGTACAGATTCACACGAGGCATGTAGTGAAGTCAAGGTCACTCTGGACCTGCACCTTTATTTCACAGCTCTGGAATGCTGCACTTGCCTGAGACCTGTCCTTATATACCTGTCTCTTGCAAGTGCACCCCTGGTGGTCAGGTATGCTGGTGGTTACAGGTCATATCTTATTACAGTCATGTATAGCATGTTAGGATACAGTTATATATAATAATGTAAGATACATGAGAGAAACTACATTAAAAGATATGATGCTAGACAAGCAATGGCTAGCATTTAAAGAATGAATACATAATTTACCACAAACATACATTCCTTTCAGGCACAAAAACCTCACAGGAAAAGTGGTCCTACCATGGCTAACAAGAGAAGATAAAGATCATATTAGATCAATGGAAGAGGCACATAATGTTGCCAAAAAGAGCAGTAAGATGAGGATTGGGAGGATTTTAGATTTCAGCAAAGGAGGACCAAGAACTTGATAAAGAAAGGGAAAATAGAATGTGAGAGCAAACTAGCGAGAGACATAAAAACAGACTGTAAAAGTTTCCATAGGTATTTAAAAAGGAAAAGATTAGCAAAAGTAAATGTGGCCCCTTACAGCCTGAGACAGGAGAAATTATAATGGGGAATAGGGAAATGGCAGAGAAATTAAGCAAATATTTTGTCTCTGTCTTCACAGAATAAGACACAAAACCCCACTCGGAAATAATGGATAACCAAAAGTCTCGCAAGAATGAGGAACTGAAAGAAATTAGTATTAGTAAAAAAATAATACTGGAGAAATTAATGGCGCTGAAAGCTGATAACTCCCCTGGACCTGATGGCCTACATCCTAGGGTTTTGAAAGCGGTGGCTATAGAGATAGTGGATGCATTGGTTGTCATCTTCCAAAATTCCATAGATTCTATAGCCTGCAGACTGGAAGGTAGCTAATGTAATCCCGCTATTTAAGAAAGGAGAGAGAGAGAAAAGGGGGAACTACAGACCAATTAGCCTGACATCAGTCATAGGTAAAATGCTAGAATCTATTATTAAGGATGTGTTAACAGAGCACTTCGAAAATAATAACAGGATTGGACAGAGTCAACACGGATTTATGAAAGAGAAATCTTGAATGCCAAATCTGTTAGAATTTTTTGAGGTTGTAACTAGTAGAAGAGATAAGGGGGAATCAGTGGATGTGGTGTATTTGAATTTTCAGAAGGCATTCGATAAGGTGCCACACAAGAGCTTATTAAACAAAATTAGGGCTCATGGGATTGGGGGTAATATGCTAGCATGGATTCAGGATTGGTTAATGGACAGAAACCAGAGAGTAGGAATAAACGGGTCATTTTTGGGTTGGCAGGCTGTTACTAGTGGGGTGCCGCAAGGATCGGAGCTTGGGCCCCAGCTATTCACAATCAATATCAATGATTTGGATGAAGGGACCAAATGTAATATATCTAAGTTTGCTGATGATACAAAGCTAGGTGGGAATGTAAGTTGTGAGGAGGATGCAAAGAGGCTTCAAGGTGATATAGATAGACTAAGTGAGTGGGTAAGAACATGGCAAATGGAGTATAATGTGGAGAAATGTGAAGATAATCTTCTTTGAATTTGGGCATGGTGCTGGAGGACTGGAGGACGGCTAATGTCTACCTTTGTTTAAGAAAGGAGAAAGTGATAGGCCGAATAATTACAGGCCTGTCAGCCTAACCTCAGTGGTGGGAACATTATTGGAAAAAATCCTGAAAGACAGGATAAGTCTACATTTGGATAGGCAAGAATTAATTAGGGACAGTCAGCACAGATTTGTTAAGGTAAGATCGTGTTTGACTAACCTGATTGAATTTTTTGAGGAGGTAACCAAGAGGGTCGATGAGGGTAGTGCCTATGATGCAGTGTATATGAACTTTAGCAAAGCTTTTGATAAGGTCCCACATGGCAGACTGGTGAAGTGTGACGTGATGCATGTTGGGAGGGCTAATAAGGAAAGGCTATACACATTAAGTGGTAGGCCAAAAGGTGCAATTTCCCACAGAGCTGTGGGAAAAGCTTTACCCACTTTTCTGTTACATAAATGGTGTGTGTCTGTTCTCTTAGAAATAGTCAGGCTGTTTTTGTTTCTTATTCTGGGTCTACTAATTTTTGAAGGATTATTTCCCCATGCAGTTAAATATTGCTCGAAATGGATAAGAGTGTCATAGAGGTCCAAATATTAAACATTTTCCACCTGCACTGACAGTTCTTTTGCATCAGTTCTTCACCCATATTGTTTCCTACATTACAACAGTGACAACACTTCAAAAATTACTTTATTGGCTGGAAAGTGCTTTGGGATGTCTGGTGGTCGTGAAAGGCACTATATAAATGCAAGTCTTTCTTTCATATTATATCAATTTTTTCTTTTGTTTTGGGATTCCAATATATTGAGTTAAGGTTACAAATTATTACTATTTTTCATTTTTATATCTAATTACTTATGAAATTTGTTAGTGGTGGAAAATGGATGTGAGTGGTTGTTAGTGAGAATGATAGCAATCCTATCTAAGTTAGGTATGTCTTTTCTAAAAACAATAGCAATCACACTTACTCCCATTGGACTTTGAAATATGAACTCACCCTATATACCAATTATACTACTACAATCAGGACTGATATCTCTCAATCTACTCCCCTCACCACCTAAAATGTACTTTTATTGCTCCTTACATGAAAATCTGAGTTCATTATACCAGAAATGTTATCTGTTATTAAAAAAGTTTACATTTTCTAACAAGATTCCCTTTCTTGAAATAACCCTCCTGAAAAGAAAGAAAAGAAAGAAAGACTTGCATTTATATAGTGCCTTTCACGAACACTCAATGTCCCAAAGCGCTTTACAACCAATGAAGTGCTTTTGAAGTGTAGTTACTGTTGTAATGTAGGAAATGCAGCAGCCAATTTCCGCACAGCAAGCTCCCGCAAACAGCAATGTAATAATTACCAGATAATCTGTTTTAGTGATGTTGATTGAGGGATAAATATTGGCCAGGATACTGGGGATAACTACCCTGCTCTTCTTTGAAATAGTACCATGGGACCTTTTATATCCATCTGAGGGAGCAGACGGGACCTTGATTTAATGTCTTATCCAAAAGACGATACATCCAACAGTGCAGAGATGTGGTTGCAAGGTGACCAAGGCTGGGAACTGAATATTCAGGGGTATTTTACATTTTGGAAGGATAGGCAGAAAGGAAATGGAGGTGGGGTAGCTCTGTTAAGAAAGGATGAGATCAGTGCAATAGTAAGAAATGATACTGGCTCAGATGATCAACATGTAGAATCAGTTTGGGTGGAGATAAGAAATAATAAGGGAGGGAAGTCACTGGTGGGGGTAGTCTATAGGCCCCTTAACAACAGCTACACTGTAGGACAGAGTATAAATCAATAAATAATGGAGGCTTGTAAGAAAGGTACGGCAATACTCATGAACAATTTTAATTTTCATATAGATTGGACAAATCAAATTGGTAAAAGTAACCCTGAGGACGAGTTCATAGAGTGTATTCGGAATGGCTTAACAAAACAATATGTTGTGGAACCAACCAGGGAGCAGGCTATTTTAGATCTGGTAATGTGTAATAAGATAGGATTAATTAATGATTTCATAATAAAGGATCCTCTAGGGAAGAGTGATTATAGCATGCTAGAATTTGAAATTCAGTTTGAGGGTGAGAAACTTGAGTCTCAATCTAGTGTCCTAAATTTAAATAAAGGCAATTACAAAGGTATGAAGACAGAGTTGGCTAAAGTGGACTGGGAAAATAGATTAAAGGGTAAGACATAGAAACATAGAAACATAGAAAATAGGTGCAGGAGTAGGCCATTCGGCCCTTCTAGCCTGCACCGCCATTCAATGAGTTCATGGCTGAACATTCAACTTCAGTACCCCATTCCTGCTTTCTCGCCATACCCCTTGATCCCCCTAGTAGTAAGGACCTCATCTAACTCCTTTTTGAATATATTTAGTGAATTGGCCTCAACAACTTTCTGTGGTAGAGAATTCCACAGGTTCACCACTCTCTAGGTGAAGAAGTTCCTCCGCATCTCGGTCCTAAATGGCTTACCCCTTATCCTTAGACTGTGACCTCTGTTTCTGGACTTCCCCAACATTGGGAACATTCTTCCTGCATCTAACCTGTCTAACCCCGTCAGAATTTTAAATGTTTCTATGAGGTCCCCTCTCATTCTTCTGAACTCCAGTGAATACAAGCCCAGTTGATCCAGTCTTTCTTGATAGGTCAGTCCCGCCATCCCGGGAATCAGTCTGGTGAACCTTCGCTGCACTCCCTCAATAGCAAGAATGTCCTTCCTCAGGTTAGGAGACCAAAACTGTACACAATACTCCAGGTGTGGCCTCACCAATGCCCTGTACAACTGTAGCAACACCTCCCTGCCCCTGTACTCAAATCCCCTTGCTATGAAGGCCAACATGCCATTTGCTTTCTTAACCGCCTGCTGCACCTGCATGCCAACCTTCAATGACTGATGTACCATGACACCCAGGTCTCTTTGCACCTCCCCTTTTCCTAATCTGTCACCATTCAGATAATAGTCTGTCTCTCTGTTTTTACCACCAAAGTGGATAACCTCACATTTATCCACATTAAACTTCATCTGCCATGCATTTGCCCACTCACCTAACCTATCCAAGTCGCTCTGCAGCCTCACAGCATCCTCCTCGCAGCTCACACTGCCACCCAACTTAGTGTCATCCGCAAATTTGGAGATACTACATTTAATCCCCTCATCTAAATCATTAATGTACAGTGTAAACAGCTGGGGCCCCAGCACAGAACCTTGCGGTACCCCACTAGTCACTGCCTGCCATTCTGAAAAGTACCCATTTACTCCTACTCTTTGCTTCCTGTATGACAACCAGTTCTCAATCCATGTCAGTACACTACCCCCAATCCCATGTGCTCTAACTTTGCACATCAATCTCTTGTGTGGGACCTTGTCGAACGCCTTCTGAAAGTCCAAATATACCACATCAACTGGTTCTCCCTTATCCACTCTACTGGAAACATCCTCAAAAAATTCCAGAAGATTTGTCAAGCATGATTTCCCTTTCACAAATCCATGCTGACTTGGACCTATCATGTCACCTCTTTCCAAATGCACTGCTATGACATCCTTAATAATTGATTCCATCATTTTACCCACTACCGATGTCAGGCTGACCGGTCTATAATTCCCTGTTTTCTCTCTCCCTCCTTTTTTAAAAAGTGAGGTTACATTGGCTACCCTCCACTCCATAGGAACTGATCCAGAGTCAATGGAATGTTGGAAAATGACTGTCAACGCATCCACTATTTCCAAGGCCACCTCCTTAAGTACTCTGGGATGCAGTCCATCAGGCCCTGGGGATTTATCGGCCTTCAATCCCATCAATTTCCCCAACACAATTTCCCGGCTAATAAGGATTTCCCTCAGTTCCTCCTCCTTACTAGACCCCCCCGACCCCTTTTATAACCGGAAGGTTGTTCGTGTCCTCCTTCGTGAATACCGAACCAAAGTACTTGTTCAATTGGTCCGCCATTTCTTTGTTCCCCGTTATGACTTCCCCTGATTCTGACTGCAGGGGACCTACGTTTGTCTTTACTAACCTTTTTCTCTTTACATATCTATAGAAACTTTTGCAATCCGTCTTAATGTTCCCTGCAAGCTTCTTCTCATACTCCATTTTCCCTGCCCTAATCAAACCCTTTATCCTCCTCTGCTGAGTTCTAAATTTCTCCCAGTCCCCAGGTTCGCTGCTATTTCTGGCCAATTTGTATGCCACTTCCTTGGCTTTAATACTATCCCTGATTTCCCTTGATAGCCACGGTTGAGCCACCTTCCCTTTTTTCTTTTTATGCCAGACAGGAATGTACAATTGTTGTAGTTCATCCATGCGGTCTCTAAATGTCTGCCATTGCCCATCCACAGTCAACCCCTTAAGTATCATTCGCCAATCCATCCCAGCCAATTCACGCCTCATACCTTCAAAGTTAGCCTTCTTTAAGTTCTGGACCATGGTCTCTGAATTAACTGTTTCATTCTCCATCCCAATGCAGAATTCCACCATATTATGGTCACTCTTCCCCAGGGGGCCTCGCACAACGAGATTGCTAATTAATCCTCTCTCATTACACAACACCCAGTCTAAGATGGCCTCCCCCCTAGTTGGTTCCTCGACATATTGGTCTAAAAAACCATCCCTTATGCACTCCAGAAAATCCTCCTCCACCGTATTGCTTCCAGTTTGGTTAGCCCAATCTATGTGCATATTAAAGTCACCCATTATAACTGCTGCACCTTTATTGCACGCACCCCTAATTTCCTGTTTGATGCCCTCCCCAACATCACTACTACTGTTTGGAGGTCTGTACACAACTCCCACTAACGTTTTTTGCCCTTTGGTGTTCTGCAGCTCTACCCATATAGATTCCACATCATCCAAGCTAATGTCCTTCCTAACTATTGCCTTAATCTCCTCCTTAACCAGCAATGCTACCCCACCTCCTTTTCCTTTTATTCTATCCTTCCTGAATGTTGAATACCCCTGGATGTTGAGTTCCCAGCCCTGATCATCCTGGAGCCACGTCTCCGTAATCCCAATCACATCATATTTGTTAACATCTATTTGCACAATTAATTCATCCACCTTATTGCGGATACTCCTTGCATTAAGACACAAAGCCTTTAGGCTTGTTTTTTTAACACCCTCTGTCCTTTTAGAATTTTGCTGTACAATGGCCCTTTTTGTTCTTTGCCTTGGGTTTCTCTGCCCTCCACTTTTCCTCAGCTCCTTTCTGTCTTTTGTTTTTGCCTCCTTTTTGTTTCCCTCTATCTCCCTGCATTGGTTCCCATCCCCCTGCCATATTAGTTTAACTCCTCAGTAGATAAGCAGTGGCAGACATTGAAGGAGATATTTCATAACTCTCAGCAAAGATATATTCCAGTGAGAAAGAAAAGGATAAACAATCTGTGGCTAACTAAGGAGGTTAAGGATGGTAGCAAATTAAAAACAAAAGCAAAAATTTTGCGAAGATTAGTGGTAGGCCAGAGGATTGGGAAATTTTTAGAAACCAGCAAAGGACAACTAAAAATATAAAAAAGAGAGAGAAAATAGAGTAAACTAGCAAGAAATATAAAAACAGACAGTAAGAGCTTCTACAGGTATATAAAAAGGAAGCGAGTAGTTAAAGTAAATGTTGATCCCTTAGAGGATGAGACTGGGGAATTAATAATGGGAAACAGGGAAATGGCAGAGACTTTGAACAAATATTTTGTATCAGTCTTCATGGTAGAAGACACTAAAAACATCCCAATAATAATAGATAATCAAGGGGCTATAGGGAGGGGGGAACTTAAAACAATCACTATTACTAGAGAAAAAGTACTCAGCAAACTAATGGGACGAAAGGTGGACAGGTCCCTGGACCTGATGACCTGCATCCTAGGATCTTAAAAGAAGTGGCTGCAGAGATAGTGGATGCATTGGTTGTAATCTACCAAAATTCCCTGGATTCTTGAGGGATCCTAACGGATTGGAAAACCGCAAATGTAACACCTATTCAAGAAAGGAGGGAGAGAGAAAGCAGGAAACTATAGACCAGTCGCCTAACATCTGTCATTGAGAAAATGCTGGAGCCTATTATTATGGAACAGAACATTTAGAAAATCATAATACAATCAAGCAGAGTCAGCATGCTTTTATGAAAGGGAAATCATGTTTGACAAATTTGCTAAAGTTCTTTCAGGATGTAGCAAGCAGGGTGGATAAAGGGGAACCAGTAGATGTAATGTATTTGGATTTCCAGAAGGCATTCAATAAGGTGACACATAAAAGGTTACTGCACAAGATAAGAGTTTACAGGATTGCGGGTAATATATTAGCATGGATAGAGGATTGGCTAACTAACAGAAAACAGAAAGTCGCGATAAAGGGTCATTTTCAGGTTAGCAAACTGTAACTAGCGGGGTGCCACGGGAATCAGTGCTGGGGCCTCAACTATTTACAATCTATATTAATGACTTGGATGAAGGGACTGAGTGTAATGTACCAAAATTTGCTGATAATACAAAGATAGGTGGGAAAACAAGTTGTGAAGAGGACACAAATAAACTGCAAAGGGATATAGATAGGTTAAGTGAGTGGGCTCAAATTTGGCAGATGCAGTATAATGTTGGAAAATGTGAGGTTACCCATTTTGGTAGGAAGAATAAAAAAGCAAATTATTACTTAAACTGAGAGAGATGACAAAATGCTGCGGTACAGTGGAATCTGGGGGTCCTTGTACATGAAACACAAAAAGTTAGCATACAGGTACAGCAAGTAATTAGCAAGGCAAATGGAATGTTGGCCTTTATTGCAAGGGGGATGGAATATAAAAGTAGGGAAGTCCTGCTACAACTATACAGGGCATTGGTGAGAGCATACCTGGAGTACTACATACAGTTTTGATCTCCTTATTTAAGGAGGGATATACTTGCATTGGAGGCAGTTCAGAGAAGGTTCACAAGGTTGCTTCCTGAGATGAAGGGGTTTTCTTATGAAGAAAGGTTAAGCAGGTTGGGCCTATACTCATTGGAGTTTAGAAGAATGGGAGATAATCTTATTGAAACTTATAAGATTCTGATGGGGCTTGACAGGGTAAATGCAGAGAGGTTGTTTCCCCTCATGGGGGAATTTAAAACAAGGGGGCATAGTTTCAGAAGAAGGGATCACACATTTAAAATGGAGATGAGGAGAAATTTTTACTTTCAGAGGGTCATGAATCTTTGGAATTCTCTGCCCGAGAGCTGTGGAGGTTGGGTCATTGAATATATTTAAGGCGGAGACAGACAGATTTTTGAACGATAAGGGAGTCAAGGGTAATGGGGAGCGGGCAGGAAAGCGGAGTTGAGGCCAAGATCAGATCAGCCATGATCTTATTGAATGGCGGAGCGGGCTCAAGGGGCCAAATGGCCTACTCCTGCTCCTAATTCTTATGTTCTTATGCAGCACGCCCTCAGTACTGCACTGGAGTGTCAGCCTAGATTTTTGTGCTAAAGTCTCTTGACACAACAATCTTCTGACTCAGAAGCGAGAGAACTACCAACTGAGCCATAGCTGACATCAATATTTATTTTAATATTTTTCTGGTTATCCCTTTGCCAGTATTTATTTTCCTTTATACACTGGAATAGAATTGGGAAAGCAAGACAAGTGCCTGGTCTTTCAATTTAATTGGTCTTTGCAACTTATTTCATGTGCTACAATTTTCAGTGTAAAAATTATGATCCTTGAGCTTCATGGTCTCACCCATCCCTTTCTCTGTAACCTCCTCCAGCTCTACAACCCACCACACCTCCCCCCCCCATCCCCCTCCTGAACTATCCGCTCCTCTGTCCATTCCCTTCATCCCCAGCTATACCATTGGAAAATGGTGCCTTCAGCCACACACTCTGAAACTCCTTCCCTAAACCCCTCACTGTGCCCCTCCACCTCCTTTACAACCCTTCTTAAAATCCATCTCTTTAACCAAGCATTCAGTCAACCCGTCTAGAAACATAGAAACATAGAAACATAGAAAATAGATGCAGGAGTAGGCCATTTGGCCCTTCGAGCCTGCACCAACATTCAATGAGATCATGGCTGATCATTCCTTCAAACCCCTTTCCTGCTTTCTCTCCATACCCTTTGATCCCTTTAGCCGTAAGGGTCATATCTAACTCCCTCTTGAATATATCCAATGAACTGGCATCAACAACTCTCTGCGGCAGGGAATTCCACAGGTTAACAACTCTCTGAATGAAGAAGTTTCTCCTCATCTCAGTCCTAAATGGCCTGCCCCTTATCTGTGATATATTCACAGAGCACAACACACACAGCTTCTAACATGGCAGGCAGCTCTGTCGGAAGCCTCCGGAATCTGCCTGGTTCTGTTTATTATTAACTCTGCAGTTGCAGTACACAATACATCCACATCCACAGTGTGGAGCTACACACATTACAAGCTTACAGACATTATATTATCCTAAGACTGTGTCCCCTGGTTCTGGATTTCCCCAACATCAGGAACATTCTTTCCGCATCTAACCTGTCCAGTCCCGTCAGAATCTTATATGTTTCTATGAGATCCCCTCTTATCCTTCTAAACTCCAGTGTATAAAGGCCCAGTTGATCCACTCTCTCCTCATATGTCAGTCCAGCCATCCCTGGAATCCCTCAATAGCAAGAACGTCCTTCCTCAGATTAGGAGACCAAAGCTGAACACAATATTCCAGGTGAGGCCTCACCAAGGCCCTGTACAACTGCAGTAAGACTTCCCTGCTCCTATACTCAAATCCCCTAGCTATGAAGGCCAACATACCATTTGCCTTCTTCACCACCTGCTGTACCTGCATGCCAACTTTCAATGACTGATGAACCATGACACCCAGGTCTCGCTGCACCTCCCCTTTTCCTAATCTGCCGCCATTCAGATAAAATTCTGCCTTTGGGTTTTTGCCCCCAAAGTGGATAACCTCACATTTATCCACATTATACTGCATCTGTCATGTATTTGCCCACTGGCCTAACCTGTCCAAGTCACCCTGCAGCCTCTTAGCGTCCTCCTCACCGCTCACACCACCACCCAGTTTAGTGTCATCTGCAAACTTGGAGATATTACACTCAGTTCCATCATCTAAATCATTAATGTATATTGTAAAGAGCTGGGGTCCCAGCACTGAGCCCTGCGGCCCTCCACTAGTCACTGCCTGCCATTCTGAAAAAGACCCGTTTATCCTGACTCTCTGCTTCCTGTCTGCCAACCAGTTCTCTATCCACGTCAGTACATTACCCCCAATACCATGAGCTTTGATTTTGCACACCAATCTCTTGTGTGGGACCTTGTCAAAAGCCTTTTGAAAGTCCAAATATACCACATCCACTGGTTCTTCCTTGACCAATCTACTAGTTACATCCGCATTTCCTTCTTTAGCTTGCCGGTCATTCTTTCCTCATGCCTCTGTGAGGTGCCTAGAGATGTTTTTTTGATGTTAAAGGTGTTTTATAATTGCAAATGGTAGTCTTGTTGCCTGTTGAAGGAGCACTCTATTAAAACAAAGCTTCATTTCTCTGGTGAGAATGCTCAAACCATACATTGAGTTGACAGGATTCTACCTGTAGCTTATCCAGGTTCTTTTTTATTTCTATGTTTCATTTTTCAGATATTCCTGTATAGTCTTGCAAATATCTAATTTCAGCTGTGCCATTTTCAACCTATTTTACAAATTTATGTTCTTGCTGATTTTATTGTGCTCATCAAAGTGAATGATGTCAGTGTTAAGGAATGGAACACTTCTGTTATCTAGTAACAGCATCAAGCACTCGCAGGTCAGGTATAGCATGGACCAAATGCAGAGTAAAGTTCCTGTTATTTTGTCCAGAGTCTATCAAACTATCAGGCCTCGCAACAATATGGTGATTTTTTTTGGCCATTTCTCAGTAAGATTGACAACTTAGAGCCAAATTATGAGCTGTATAATTTTTTCACCATATGCCCATTAGGAACTGGGTTGAGACTACCCTGCTATTTTTAATATCGGACCCTTACAACCAGCAAGAGAAAAGCTTTCATCCCATCATCCAAAAGGTGGAGTAATACGCTAGCCCATTCATGCAACCAAGTCGCCAGAACTACATCATCAAAAATCACCATTTTATTTGTGTACGATGTTCCAAATTTCACTTCCCCTAACCAAAAAACTTAGAAGATGTATAAAGTTGATCTGTCTGATTACTGGCCTCTAAAACCACATTAAAGAGATCTGTTTATAGATGTACCACCCATTGCTCCCCAATCTCTAGAGGTTGAGGAGTCGTCCATTAATTTTATTTAATTATAGTCCATTTGTACAATGTAGAGACTAAAACTTAATGTAAAATTACTATTTTTAACACAAAAAATACATATTTAATAATGTACACATTGCATTATTTCTTCATACTCTAAGGTCCCACTTGTTAAATCAGTAAAACCATTTGGATACTTTTGGCATCAGTATACACTACAAAACCTACCAATTAAATAAACTTCAAACTCTTTTGCTATCATGCTAATGACATACCTAAAATTGCTCCTGAAAAGAAACAATCTCCCTGTGTCTTTATTAATATACACATTGAATGCAAGGATTTTAATTTTCTCAGTACATTTTAATATAACCCTTTTACCACAGGTTAGATGCAGGAAGAATGTTCCTGATGTTGGGTAAAAACCAGGGGTCACAGTCTAAGGATAAGGGGTAAGCCATATAGAACCGAGATGAGGAGAAACTTTTTCACCCAGAGAGTTGTGAACCTGTGTAATTCTCTACCACAGAAAGTTGTTGAGTCCAGTTCATTGGATATATTCAAAAGGGAGTTAGATGTGGCCCTTATGGCTAAAGGGATCGGAGGGTGTGGAGCGAAGGCAGGAGTGGGGTACTGAAGTTGAATGATCAGCCATGATCATATTGAATGGTGGTGCAGGCTCGAAGGGCCGAATGGCCTGCTCCTGCATCTATTGTCTATGTTTCTACAGCTTTGTACAGGTAGGACAGATGGTGGTTGAAAGGGAATTGGTTGAAGGGATGGGTGGGTGGGATGCTTGACTTGTCGTGCGCTCCTTCCGCTGTTTGCGCTTGGCCTCCGCTTGCTCCCGACGAAGAGACTCGAGGTGTTCAGCACCTTCCCGGATGCTTCTCCTCCACTTTGAGCAGTCTTAGGCCAGGGATTCCGAGGTGTCGGTGGGGATGTTGCACTTTTTCAAGATGGCTTTGACGGTCCTTGAAGCATTTCCTCTGCCCACCTGGGGCTCACTTGCCGTGCTGGAGCTCCGAGTAGAGTGCTTGTTTTGGGAGTCTCGTATCGGGCATACGGACGATGTGGCCCTTCCATCAGAATTGATTGAGCGTGGTCAATGCTTTGATGCTGGGGACGTTGGCCTGAACGAGAACACTGATGTTGGTGTGCCTATCCTGCCCATAATCCTTTTTACTTTTCCAATTATATTTCTTTTATATGGCCTGTGAATTACTGGAGTTTTAAGCCTCGTGATGTATACTACTGAACATGTGAAATAAAGAATGCTAAATTACCATGTTTCCTGAGCAGATATTTTAGGAGCCCCATCAAAAGAGGAAAGGCAGGGCGGGGGTACGGAGGTGTATTGAGGACTGGAAATGTTATCCTAATATTCTAAAAAGCAAAATATTGAAATAATATACCAATTAGTCTATCAGCAGTGAATAAAATGCTCAAAAGCATTACACAGGATCAGCTTCTAGAGAAGCTGTAATGGTAAAGGTCAACAGCAGAAGTTGAATGGCTCCTGTACCCATTCCTTGCAATAGGGTGAGCTCTACAAGCTGCATTGGTTTACAATACTCATAGAGTATATGCACCCATGAAAAATTGTTTTCACCTATTCATGTTCTTGAAGAATATATGGTATAGAATGATAGATTGTCAGCCAACCTGTCAAGCTTCTTCCCTCCATAGACCATGAGAGAAAATAGGGATGATGGGGAGAGCATTATTAAAGTGCTCATTTTTTTCCTGGTTTATTTTGTTCTTATCAACATGAGGGAAGGATGAAGTTGGCGCTGGAGAACAGAACTCTTCCCATTTCATGCACCCAACTCAAGTATAGCACAACTACTTGTGGAGTAAAGCTCTCTGTATTCTGCACCAACAATGGTGAGAAAGCAGGAATGGGGTACTGAAGTTGCATGTTCAGCCATGAACTCATCGAATGGCGGTGCAGGCTCGAAGGGCTGAATAGCCTACTCCTGCACCTATTTTCTATGTTCTATGTTTCTATGTAACAATGTGCCTTAGCCTCAACCTCTGAAGAGCACCCCCCTACTGCACCAGTATGACATCCCCCCTCCCACACACACACACACACACCCACCCACTCCCAACCCGCACAACCCCTCCCCACCCCCACACCCCCTCCCCACCCACACACCCACTCCCCAACCCCTCTGCACCCCACCTCCACACCCCCTCCCCACCCCCACACCCCCTCCCCACCCACACATCCACTCCCCACCCCCATCAGCCCCACCCCCACACCCCCTCCCCACCGACACACCCACTCACCACCCGCCTCCGCCTCACCCCACACTCCCTACCCACCCCCACACATCCTACCCACCTCCCCACCCCACACCCCCTCCCCACCCACACACCCACTCCCCAACCCCTCTGCACCCCACCTCCACACCCCCTCCCCACCCCCACATCTACTCCCCACCCCCATCAGCCCCACTCCCACACCCCCTCCCCACCCCACCCCTTCCCCACCGACACACCCACTCACTACCCGCTTCCGCCTCACCCCACACTCCCTACCCACCCCCACACATCCTACCCGCCTCCCCACCCCACACCCCTCCCTACCCGCACACCCACTCCCCATCCCCTCTGCACCACACCTCCACACCCGCTCCTCAGCCCACACCAAATCCCCACTCCTCTCTGCCTCACCCCACACTCTCTACCCACCCCCACACACCCTACCCACCTCCCCACCCCACACCCCCTCCCCACTCCCACACCCCCTCCCCACCCGCACACCCACTCACCACCCCCCTCCGCCTCACACCACACACCCTACCCACCTCCCCACCCGCACACCCACTCCCCAACCCCCTCCGCTCCATCCTCACACCCCTTACCCATCTCCCCACCCCCACACCCCCTACCCACCTCCCCACCACCACACCCAGTCTCCATCTCCCCATCTCCACACCCACTCCCCACCTCCCCACCCCCAGTACCCCTCCCCACTCGCACACCCACTCCCCACTCCCTTCCGTCCCACCCCACATCCCCTACCCACCACCACACCCACTCCCCACCCCCATTCGCCCCACCCCCACACCCCTTCCCCACCGACACACCCACTCACTACCCGCTTCCGCCTCACCCCACACTCCCTACCCACCCCCACACATCCTACCCGCCTCCCCACCCCACACCCCTCCCTACCCGCACACCCACTCCCCATCCCCTCTGCACCACACCTCCACACCCGCTCCTCAGCCCACACCAACTCCCCACTCCTCTCTGCCTCACCCCACACTCTCTACCCACCCCCACACACCCTACCCACCTCCCCACCCCACACCCCCTCCCCACTCCCACACCCATTCCCCACCCCCATTCGCCCCAGCCCCACACCCCCTCCCCACCCGCACACCCACTCACCACCCCCCTCCGCCTCACCCCACACACCCTACCCACCTCCCCACCCGCACACCCACTCCCCAACCCCCTCCGCCCCATCCTCACACCCCTTACCCATCTCCCCACCCCCACACCCCCTACCCACCTCCCCACCACCACACCCAGTCTCCATCTCCCCATCTCCACACCCACTCCCCACCTCCCCACCCCCAGTACCCCTCCCCACTCGCACACCCACTCCCCACCCCCCTCCGTCCCACCCCACACCCCCTACCCACCACCACACCCACTCCCCACCCCCATTCGCCCCACCCCCACACCCCCTCCCCCCCACACCCACTCCCCATCACCACACCCACTCCCCATCCCCATTCGCCCCACCCCCACACCCACTCCCCATCACCACACCCACTCCCCACCCCCATTCGCCCCACCCCCTGCCCACCACCACATCCATTCCCCACCCCACTCTGCCCCACCCCCACATCCCCTCTCAGAACCGGATTAAGGCTGTGAGGGGCCTAAGGCCAATAGGAGGGAAAGGCCTATATATGTCCTATATATTACATACAATTCATAAAATCATCAAACAAATATAATTGTATATTTATCCAAATTTAACAACTAACACAAATCAAAGCTATGTACACTAAAAAAAACAGCATATAATTCAAACAGAGAATGGTTTCTTCCTGGCTTTAAACTGTGATATCAAACAAAACATACTTTGCGTACATTTTTTCAAACAAAGACTGGGCTTGACTGTGGTATACAAATGACAAAAATTTTTTAAAAAACAATAAAAACAGCATACAGTTCAAGCAGAGGTTGTTTTTTTCCTTGTCTCCACCGCATGCAACTGATATTCGGTTATCTCCAGAGCTACGACTCTACTTCTTGCAGCTGTCTAGGTTTATTTTCCAATTCACAATTAAACTGTGATATCAAACAAAAAATTATCTGAATATGTCTCTTCAAACAAAGACTGGTTTCTTTCTGGCCTTAGCCGTGGCCAAGTGTTGAATAATATCATCAAAATTTACAGACCTGACAATTTCACTCTCAATGCTCAAAAGAGACAAAGCAGCAAGATGCTCCTGATTCATGGTGGATCGTAAGACATGTTTTATCCTTTTGAGAATAGAGAAGGACGTTCTCCACTACAATCAGTGACCATTAATGGCAAATACAGCCATAATGCAATTTCTACAATTGGGAAATATTCCATCACATTGGATTCAATAATGACACGGTACATCCAAATAGACCTACTCTCATCCTCTTTTCTTTCTATATTTGAGAAGATTGAAAATTCAACAAATTGGAGAAATTCTTTAGTAACATCTACTGGGAGATCATCTAGATATTTCTGACATAAGCATCTGATACCTTCACTGACTTGGGAGCTTGGTATATTATGTGAACAATTTGCCAGGACACTAAAGGTCTTGTCAATATCGGCATAGGCCTTGATTCGATATTCTAATGCACTCTTAAGTTTGTCAATGATTGTGAGGAATGTATTAACTCTGAAGGCTTCCTTGTTGATGAAGGTGTTTGAAGTTGCATCATCACATGTCTTTTGCAATGTTTGGCTGATTCATACTCCGGGTTCGCTGTCCTTGCAATCCCCTGAGCCTCATACTCATCAAAACCGTCCGGCATTTGTTGAAGAACAATTCCAAGACTCCTCAGTATGTCTACAGCAGTGGGCAATTTGGGCACTTTGCAAACTTAGACTGCATCTGTTGAATGGTTGAAGTATATCACTCCAGAATTCATACAAAATACCAGTCTCTAAGTTATGCATTGCATCACTCAGTATCTTTGCATCTTTTCTTGTTGTTGGCTTTTGAGATTCCTAATTTTGACTCTCTCTCGGGACTCGAGGATGTTGCAATATCCAAGAATGAGTGCCTTCACAGCTTCAGCATTGGCACGCCACTGTGTCCCAGGGAGCGATTTGGGCACGAGACATCCCTTTGGTAGTGAATCTGTAAGAATCTTCCAATGGCTGGTTGGAAAAATTATTCCTGGATCGATCCAAAAAATGAAACTGCTTCAACACAACAGCCCATAGCAGACTGGCCAACAAGAAGTAGTGAGTGTACTGCGCATGGTATGTAATCAACTAAAAGTTAAGAGAGATTCCAAAATTCTCTGGACTCTGGGGAGGTACCAGCGGATTGGAGAGCAGCTAATGTAACGCCTCTGTTTAAAAAAGGGGGCAAGCAAAAGGCAGGTAACTATAGGCCGGTTAGTTTAACATCTGTTGTGGGGAAAATGCTTCAAACTATCATTAAGGAAGAAATAGCGGGACATCTGGATAGGAATAGTGCAATCAAGCAGACGCAGCATGGATTCATGAAAGGGAAATCATGTTTAACTAACTTACTGGAATTCTTTGAGGATATAACGAGCATGGTGGATAGAGGTGTACCGATGGATGTGGTGTATTTAGATTTCCAAAAGGCATTCGATAAGGTGCCACACAAAAGGTTACTGCAGAAAATAAAGGTACGCGGAGTCAGAGGAAATGTATTAGCATGGATAGAGAATTGGCTGGTGAACAGAAAGCAGAGAGTCGGGATAAATGGGTACTTTTCCGGTTGGAAATCAGTGGTTAGTGGTGTGCCACAGGGATCGGTACTGGGACCACAACTGTTTACAATATACATAGATGACCTGGAAGAGGGGACAGAGTGTAGTTCAACAAAATTTTTGCCATCCTTCTTTCTGCGACATGCTGAATGACCATTACACTAGGCCCAACTTCTTAAAAACAATTTCGGAAACAGATTAACCATTTGAAGCCAAATATAAAAATGAATGAAAATCTTACATACATATCGACAATAATAAACTATAAAATATAATAAAATATAATTTAAAAATTGATTAAAATGGCTTGTTTAGTACCCGTATATGAATAACCTAACAGTAAATAATGTGTTGTCATTCAGATGATGTTATGAGGATAAATACTGACAAGTTGATAAAATGAGGGGATGGCAAAGCCTAATCCTTACATTGTTGCATGAAATGCAAAATTTTAAATTTAGAAAGCCAAGCTAGAAAGTATTTTAGTGAATCAGTTTTTCCCAAAGAAAACTGTATTGAGATGACTATCTTGACTCAAAAACTACTTGACTTGAGAACACAGGTCAGAATAACATAATATAGGAAAAAGAGAGCAGCTAAGGATCACAAGGGCATATCAAAGCTGCCCTCCCCAAAAAACAGATGCATAATTCCAATATAGTCTTTCAGACTTAATTTGGAATATTCCTGTATCTATGAGAGATATCTAGGGATATCTCATCATCATCATCATCATCATAGGCAGTCCCTCGAAATGAGGATGACTTGCTTCCATGTCAAAAAGGTATCTATGAGGACATACATACTCTACTAAATACTTTTGACATTTGACTTTGACATCTACATTTCCACTTTCAAAAGATAAATGAAAATTTTTCATCCTTTCGTAAGCATTCGCAATGATCAAACCTGATATTATTCATGCATTTATCCTATGAACAGCACACATAACTCTCCGGGTGAATTTATTTGGGATATTTATACATGTTTCAAGATTGTTCATGAATTGTATACACACTTTGAGCCATAAGGATGCAATATTTTGGACCTCTGAAGAAATAATTATGCAGTTATATATGATATTGCTTAACCAAACTTGTGACAAAGATTTAGGGTTAATGATATAAAAATTAGGGCCTAAAGTCGAGGGCCTAAACAATATGAGGGCCTAAGGCTATAGCCTTATTAGCGTATGGGTTAATCCAGCCTGATCCCCTCCCCACACCCCACAACTCCCTCCCCACCCCATCCCCACCCCTCCTCATCCTCACATCCTTGCCTCACGTCGCCCCTCCCCACCCTCACACCCCCCACCCCACCCCACATTCCCCCTCCACACCCCCTCCCCATCTCCCCACACCCCCTCCCCACTCCACCCCACACCTACCCCTCCCCATACCCACATCCACCCTCACACCCCCTCCTCCCCCACACCCTCTCCCCACCTACAAATCCTTTCTCCACACCCACACCCCACCCACCCCCCACACCCTTCCCTTCACACTCCTCCCGACACATCCCTCCCCACCCTCACAACCCCCTTCCCACACCCACTCCCAAACCCCCTCCCCACCTACAAACTCTCTCTCCACACCCACACCCCACCCACCCCATCCTCTCTCCCCATCCCCATCCCCCACCCAGCACCACATCCACCTCCCCACACCCCCTCCCCACCCAACACCCACCTCTCACCCCCACCTCTCCTCCCCACACTCAGATCTCCACCCCTTTCCCCATCTCTACACCCCCTCTCCACCCTCACCCCCACCACACCCACCCCCTCCCCACTCCCACTCCCCTTCCCCACCCCACACCCCACTCCCACACCCCACCCACCCCCACTCCACACCCCCACCATTTCTTACAACAGTTATCCTACATCTTCTCTGAATGAGACCGCTAATCAGTGTCAAACTAGCAACAGTTTTGTGCTGTCGACCCAAGCCCACCAGGACCTGGATTGAAACTCCAAACCTCATTTCACATTGGAAAGCAAAGACTTTCATCCCATCCATCTGGGCTGGATTTAAACTCAGATCCCAATGTCTAAACCACTGACTTGGCCAATTGCTTTTCATTTTTAATTATAATTGTGTTTTTAGTGTTATCTTTCACTCCGTGAAGTTAATGCTGGAGCAGCAACACTGTTAAAACTGCTTATTTCAGTGTCACCAAACATGAGCTGAAAATATTTTTCAAAACTGTTCATTCCAGGGTGCAATTATTTCCCTAAACCTGCCAGCAGTCTAATGGCCCATTTACACTCTAGCCACTGGTCTGAGACCAGTAGCAGCAATTCAGCTTCCAGCCAGGCAGAACCATTTTGACATTGCTTGGCTCCAGCCTGGCTGGAACTCTTAACTGTCCTGCCCAGGAGAGGGGATGCTTGGACACGTGCATGCACAGAGCATTCTCCCAATAGTTAGAAATATAAATGTTTATAGAGCAGGGAGGGGAGAATCCCTGCTCTCTGAATATTTGAGATAAAGCAGATTTTTTAAACTGTCCACGACAGCCAGCAAACCCATGAACATTTTGTAAACCAGCCTGACACCACACTGGATTTAACATGCCGGGCTAAATTGAAACATTGTGAGATTATTGCCTCTGGGGAATCTCACTCTGCTTCAGTCAGGAGGAGTCAGTTCATACTCTTGGATTTACAATGTAAGCACAGTGTTGGAAATCACTTCATAGTGGCAGTACACTTGTGGTGCAAATTCACTTTAAGAGTTAAAGAGCTACATCGTGCCACCTTTCAATAATCTCTCCTAAATTAAACCTGGCAGCATTTTTTGGGCAATCTGACCATCTACTTGCATGCTTTGGATTTACATATCTAATCAAATAATCAGAATCAAATCTCCAATTGTCTGACTGCAGCTTAATATTTTTACAAACTAATGCCAGGCTGGTTCTCAAAGCGTTAATTGTTGTGCAGCGACAATATCCTGGGGTCCAGGAGGTGCAACAATTATCCAAGGCCAGCTTGCAGCAAACCCTTTGAAATTAGCCTCATCACTCAGTCACATTCGATGTAACTGTCCATGGCAGACAAGCTACCCAAGTAACACTTTGGGATATTGCAACTGGCTTCTGCTCTGAAACTGCTGCCATTCATCATGCTCAGAGACAAAAATTTGGCTTCTCTCTCAACGCTGGCGAGTTGAAAAATAATGTATTCGAGCAGCATTCTTGTGTGGTGAATAAAGGTATTGTGCAGTCACCAGCCTGAGCATTAAGGGGATCATCTCCGGAGATTGTCTGCATTGTGGCGATTTTAACTGAAGAACGAGTTTGTGCGCACGTTACCCGATGGGTTTAGGTCGGTGGGACCCACATGCTCAATGTAAACCTACTTTAGAACCGCCCCCCTGTATTCATGTGATGTCCAGATCAATGAGAATTTCTCTATAGTCCCACAGAGGCACAAAACAACAAGATCACTAACAACACACGATAAAACAATCTGGATACACCAGTGATATGCACCAAGCCAAAACATGCATGGATGGTCCATTAAATGGAAGGAGGGTACTTTCAGCAATGCTATGTATGCAACCCTATGTAACCAGCATTCTACCGCCACCAGTGGGCGTACCTGTTGGAGTCCCAAGGGATCCCAGCATCCCTTGGGAGCATTGTATATAAGCAGGCCTCCCATGCTGTACCAGCACTCTGGAATTAGAATAAAGAGAATAAGGTCACACTTACTCACGTCTGCAGTACTCAGTCACATTGTTTTATTCAAGACATAACAACTGGCGATGAGATAACGAACCATGCAGAGAATGCAGAGAACTGTTGGTATCCTGGAGAAATTCTCAGAAGGGGACGATTGCGAGGCCTTCGTGGAGCGACTCGACCAATACTTCGTGGCCAACGAGCTGGAAGGGAATGTGAACGCTGCCAAACGAAGGGCGATCCACCTCACCGTCTGCGGGGTAACAATCTATGGCCTCATGAAGAATCTTCTTGCTCCGGTGAAAGCAACAACCAAATCGTATGAAGAACTGTGTACGCTGGTCCGGGAGCACCTAAATCCGAAGGAGAGCGTTCTGATGGCAAGGTATCGATTTTACACATATCAACGGTCTGAAGGCCAGGAAGTGGTGAACTACGTCGCCGAACTAAGGCGCCTTGCAGGACATTGCAAATTTGATGGATTCCTGGAGCAAATATGTTGTGTATCTGTAAAGCATGCATTCCCATGTTCCGCCAGCAGGGAGCTCATCCCCTGAAGTCCCAAGGGATCTCAGCATCCCTTGGGAGCACTGTATATAAGCCGGCTCCTAAGGCCTGTTCCTCACTCTGGAGTGTCTTATTAAAGACTGAGGTCACTGTTACTTTAACCTCCCTGTGTGCAGCCTCATCTGTGTTAGGAACATAATAACTGGCGACGAGAATACGAATCCAACGCAAAGATGCAGAAAAATGTGGGCATCCTGGAGAAGTTCTCGGAGGGTGAGGTCTGGGAAGCCTATGTCGAACGGCTAGACCAGTATTTCGTAGCCAACGAGGTGGACGAAAAAAGATGCGCTGCAAAAAGGAGAGCGGTCCTCCTCACGGTCTGCGGGGCACCGACCTACAACCTCATGAAGAATCTTCTGGCTCCGGTTAAACTCACAGATAAGTCATATGAGGAGCTGTGTACACTTGTTCAGGAGCATCTTAACCCAAGGGAAAGCGTGCTGATGGCGAGGTATCAGTTCTACACGTGCCAGCGATCTGAAGGTCAGGAAGTGGCGAGCTATGTCGCCGAGCTAAGGTGACTTGCAGGACAATGTGAGTTTGATGGCTACCTGGAGCAAATGCTCAGAGAGTTTTTTGTACTGGGCATTGGCCACGAGACCATCCTACGGAAATTTTTGACTGTAGAGACACCGACCCTCAGTAAGGCCATTGCGATAGCACATGCATTTATGTCCATCAGTGATAACACCAAACAAATCTCTCAGCACACAAGTGCTAGCAATGTTCATAAATTAACTGGAACTGTGTTTGCGAGCAGAAATGTACAGGGCAGATACCACGAATCTGCAACTGCCAGCAGGCCTCAGGTGACCCAGATGACTCAGAGTCCCCAACAAAGGTTGACGCAAGGCAATTCACACCTTGTTGGCGTTGCGGAGGCTTCCATTCAGCCTATTCATGCTGCTTCAAAGGGCATGTTTGCGAGAGCTGTGGAACAATGGGGCACCTCCAACGAGCTTGCAAACGAGCTGCAAGCTCTGCAAAACCTGCTAACCACCACGTGGCAGAGGAACGTGGTGGATCAAAGCAATTTTGAGCCTCAGAGAGAGGAGGCAGATGCTGAAGTACATGGGCTGCACACAGTTTCGATGAAATGTCCACCTATAATGCTAAACGTAAAATTGAATGGATAACCCATAGCCATGGAACTGGACACTGGCGCTAGCCAATCCATCATGAGTAAAAAGATGTCGGAGAGACTGTGGTGCAACAAGGCATTCAGACCAGCCCTGAGCCCCATCCACACGAAACTGAGAACATACACCAAAGAGCTTATCACTGTCCTGGGCAGTGCCATGGTCAAGGTCACCTATGAGGGCACGGTGCAAGAACTGTCACTCTGGATTGTCCCGGGTGATGGCCCCACACTGCTTAGAAGGAGCTGGCTGGGCAAAATCCGCTGGAACTGGGATGACATCCGAGCGCTATCACATGTCAATGAGGCCTCATGTACCCAGGTTTTTAACAAATTTCCTTCCCTTTTTGAGCCAGGCATTGGAAACTTTTCCGGGGCGAAGGTGCGGATCCACTTGGTCCCAAAGGCACGACCCATTCACTACATGGCGCGAGCGGTACCTCACATGATGAGGGAGAGAGTGGAAATCGAGCTGGACAGGCTGCAATGCGAGGGCATCATCTCCCCAGCGGAATTCAGCGAGTGGGCCAGCCTGATTGTTCCAGTACTCAAAAGTGATGACACGGTCAAGATTTGCGGCGATTATAAACTAACTATTAATCGTTTCTCGCTACAGGACCAATACCCGCTACCTAGGGCAGACGACCTGTTTACAACGCTGGCAGGAGGCAAGACGTTCACCAAGCTCGACCTGACTTCGGCCTACATGACGCAGGAGCTGGAGGAGTCTTCGAAGGGCCTCACCTGCATCAACACGCACAAGGGACTGTTCATCTACAACAGATGCCCGTTTGGAATTCGGTCGGCTGCAGCAATATTCCAGAGAAACATGGAGAGCCTACTCAAGTCGGTACCACACACGGTGGTCTTTCAGGACGACATATTGGTCACGGGTCTGAACACCGCCGAGCACCTACAAAACCTGGAGGAGGTTCTCCAGCGACTGGATCGCGTAGGGCTGCGGCTGAAGAGGTCGAAATGCGTCTTCATGGCAACAGAAGTAGAGTTTTTGGGGAGAAAGATTATGGTAGACGGCATTCGGTCCACAGACGCCAAGAGAGAGGCTATCAGGAACGCACCCAAGCCATAGAATGTCACGGAGCTGCGGTTGTTCCTGGGACTCCTCAACTATTTTGGTAACTTCCTACCGGGGGTAAGCACCCTCTTAGAGCCCCTACATGTGTTATTGCGCAAAGGTGAGAACTGGGTATGGGGAAAAAAACAAGTAATTGCTTTTGAGAAAGCCAGAAACATTTTATGCTGCAACAAGCTGCTTGTATTGTATAACCCGTGTAAAAGACTTGTGCTAGCATGTGATACGTCGTCGTATGCAGCCGGCTGTGTATTACAACAAGCTAACGTTGCGGGGAAGTTGCAACCTGTCGCCTATGCCTGCAGGAGCTTGTCTAAGGCCGAGAGAGCCTACAGCATGATTGAGAAAGAGACATTAGCATCTGTGTTCAGGGTAAAGAAAATGCATCAGTACCTGTTTGGCCTCAAATATGAGCTGGAAACCGATCACAAGCCCCTCACATCCATGTTCGCTGAAAACAAGGGGATAAATACTAATGCCTCAGCCCACATACAAAGATGGGCACTCGAGCTATCAGCATATAACTATACCATCCGCCACAGGCCAGGCACCGACAACTGTGTGGATGTTCTCAGTCGACTACCATTGCCCACCACGGGGATGGAAATGGCGCAGCCTGCAAATTTGTTGATGGTGGCGCAGCCCGCAGACTTGTTGATGGTCATGGAACCATTTGAAAATGATAAATCACCTGTCATGGCCTGCCAGGTTAGGACTTGGACCAACAAAGATCCTCTGCTGTCCCTAGTAAAAAAAACTGTGTACTGCATGGGAGCTGGGCCAGCATTCCTGTTGAAATGCAAGAGCTAATCAAGCTGTTCTAGCAGCGAAAGGACGAGCTGTCCATTCAGGCAGACTACCTGTTGTGGGGTAACCGCGTAGTGCTACCAAAAAAGGGCAGGGAGACGTTCATCTCGGATCTCCACAGCACACACCTGGGTATAGTAATGATGAAAGCGATAGCCAGATCCCACGTGTGGTGGCCCGGTATCGACTCTGACTTCAAGTCCTGTGTACGGCAATGCAGCGTGTGTGCTCAGTTGAGCAACATGCCCAGAGAGGCACCACTAAGTTTGTGGTCCTGGCCCTTCAGACCATGGTCGAGGATCCATGTCGACTATGCGGGCCCGTTTCTCGGTAAAATGTTCCTGGTGGTGGTGGATGCTTTTTCAAAATGGATTGAATGTGAAATAATGTCGGGAAGCACCGCCACCGCCACCATTGAAAGCCTGAGGGCCATGTTTGCCACCCATGGCCTGCCTGACATACTGGTCAGTGACAACGGACCATGTTTCACCAGTGCCGAATTTAAAGAATTCATGACCCGCAATGGGATCAAACATGTCACCTCGGCCCCGTTTAAACCAACCTCCAATGGGCAGGCAGAGCGGGCAGTACAAACCATCAAACAGAGCCTTAAACGAGTCACAGAAGGCTCACTCCAAACCCGCCTGTCCCGAGTACTGCTCAGCTACCGCACGAGGCACCACTCGCTCACAGGGGTGCCCCCGGCTGAGCTACTCATGAAAAGGAGACTTAAAACCAGACTCTCGCTGGTTCACCCCAACCAGCATGATCAGGTAGAGAGCAGGCGGCAGCAACAAAATGTAAACGATGGTCGTGCCACTGTGTCACGGGAAATTGATCTGAATGACCCTGTGTATGTGCTAAACTATGGACATGGTCCTAAGTGGATCGCGGGCACGGTGATAGCTAAAGAAGGGAATAGAGTGTTTGTAGTCAAACTAGACAATGGACAAATTTGCAGAAAGAACTTGGACCAAACGAGGCTGCAGTTCACAGACTGCCCTGAACAACCCACAGCAGACACCACCATTTTCAAGCCCACAACACACACCCAAAGGATCAACGACACCACACCGGACCAGGAAATAGAACCCATCACGCCCAACAGCCCAGCAAGGCCAAGCTCACCTACCAGCCCTGCAGGGCCAACAACATGCCAGCCCAGCGAGGGCACAACCAACACACCAGAACAAACATTTGTACCGAGGCGGTCCACCAGGGAAAGAAAGGCTCCCGACCGCCTCACCTTGTAAATAGTTTTCACTTTGACTTTGGGAGGAGAGTGATGTTGTGTATCTATAAAGCATGCACTCCCATGTTCCACCACCACGGAGCTCATCCCCTGAAGTCCCAAAGGATCCCAGCATCCCTTGGGAGCACTGTATATAAGCCGGCACCTAAGGCCTGTTCCTCACTCTGGAGTGTCTTATTAAAGACTGAGGTCACTGTTACTTTAACCTCCCTGTGTGCAGCATCGTCTGTGTTAGGAACACAATAACTTGGTGAAAACAACAACCAAATCATATGAAGACCTGTGTACGCTGGTCCAGGAGCACCTAAATCGGAAGGAGAGCGTTCTGATGGCAAGGTATCGATTTTACACGTGTCAACGGTATGAAGGCTAGGAAGTGGTGAGCTACGTCGCCGAACTAAGGTGCCTTGCAGGACATTGCGAATTCGATGGATTCCTGGAGCAAATGCTAAGTGACATTTTTGTGCTTGGCATTGGCCATGAGGTTATCCTTCGCAAACTATTGACTGTTGAAACACCGAACCTGAGCAAAGCCATAACGATAGCCCAGGCATTTATGTCCACCAGTGATAACACCAAACAAATTTTGCCGCATAAAGATGCTTCGGCAAGTACTGTACACAAAGTAACATTGTTTTCAGGTGGGAATGCATACGGCAGAATGTACACACCTGCAACTGCATGACCTCAGATGACTCAGCGTCCGCCATCAAGCGTTAATGCGAGGCAATTGACATCTTGTTGGCGCTGCGGAGGTGATCATCAAGCCCATCAATGCCGCTTCAAACACTATGCATGCAAAGGCTGTGGAACAATGGGACACCTTCAGTAAATGTGCAGGCGAGCTGCACACCCTGCAAACCACCACGTTGCAGAGGAAGACCGATCCATGGCGGATCAAACTGAACTAAAGACTCAAACCCCGGAGGCAGAAGTGTATGGGATACACACCTTCACCACGAAATGTCCACTGATCATGTTGAAAGTTGAACTAAACGGAATTCCAGTATCCATGGAATTGGACACGGGTGCGAGTCAGTCCATCATGAGCAAAAAAGCCTTCGACAGGCCGTGGAGCAACAAGGCACACGGGCCCAAGCTGAGCCCTATTCATACCAAGCTGAGAACTGACACTAAAGAGCTGATCCCTGTAATTGGCAGCGCAGCAGTAAACATCTCCTATGATGGAGCAGTGCACAAACTACCACTATGGATTGTACCAGGAGATGGCCCCACACTGTTCGACAGAAGCTGGCTGGGAAAAATCCGCTGGAACTGGGACGACAGTCGAGCGTTTTCGTCCGTCGACGATGTCTCATGTGCCCAGGTTCTGAGCAAGTTCCCGTCGTTGTTTGAGCCAGGCATCGCAAGTTTTTCGGAGGCGATGGTGCAGATCCACTTGCTTCCCGGTACACGGCCGATCCATCACAAGGCATGGGCGGTGCCATACATGCGGTGAGAGAAAGTGGAGATCGAGCTCGACAGACTGCAATGAGAAGGCACCATCGCGCAGGTGGAGTTCAACGAGTGGGCCAGTCCGATTGTTCCGGTTCTCAAGGGCGATGGCACAGTTAGAATTTGTGGGAACTATAACATAATGATTAACCGTTTTTCGCTGCAGGATAAGTACCCGCTACTCAAGGCAGACGACCTATTTGCGATGCTGGCAGGAGGAAAGACATTCACCAAGTTGGACCTGACCTCGGCCTATATGACAGAGGAGTTGGCGGAATCTTCAAAAGGCCTCACCTGCATCAACACGCACAAAGGTCTGTTCATCTACAACAGATACCCGTTTGGGATTCGATCGGCCCCGGCTATTTTTCAAAGGAACATGGAGAGTCTGCTAAAGTCGGTTCCGCACACCATGGTTTTCCAGGATGACATATTGATCACAGGTCGGGACACCATCGAACAGTTGAAGAACCTGAAAGAGGTTCTAAGTCGGCTAGATCATGTGGGACTCAGGTTGAAACGCTCAAAGTGTGTTTTCCTGGCGCCAGAGGTCGAGTTCTTACGGAGAAGAATCACGGCAGACGGCATCAGACCCACTGACGCCAAGACGGAGGCCATCAAGAACGCGCCGAGACCACAGAACATGACGGAGCTGTGGTCGTTCCTGGGACTCCTCAATTATTTTGGTAATTTCCTACCCGGGTTAAGCACCTTGCTAGAACCTCTACACGTGTTGCTACGCAAGGGAGTTGACTGGATATGGGGGAGATCACAAGAGACAGCTTTTCAGAAAGCCCAAAATCTGTTATGTTCCAACAAACTGCTTGTCCTGTATGATCCTTGTAAACGTTTAGTGCTAGCTTGCGATGCGTCTATGTACGGGGTCAGGTGTGTGTTACAACAAGCAAACAAATCGGGAACATTGCAACCGGTCGCTTATGCGTCCAGGAGTTTGTCCAAAGCTGAAAGGACCTACAGCATGATTGAAAAAGAAACTGTGGCATGCGTTTATGGGCTAAAAAAAATGCATCAGTATCTGTTTGGGCTTAAGTTCGAGTTAGAAACTGACCATAAGCTGCTTATATCACTATTCTCAGAGAGCAAAGGTATCAATTCCAATGCCTCTGCTCGCATCTAAAGATGTGTGCTCACGCTGTCTGCATATAACTATGTAATTCGCCACAGGAAAGCCACAGAGAACTGCGCTGATGCCCTCAGTCGGCTACCATTGCCCACTACTGGGGTGGAGATGGCACAGCCTCAGTCTTGCTCTTGGTGATGGATGCATTTGAAAACGAAAAGTCGCCCGTTACGGCCCGCCAGATCAGGACCTAGAACAGCCAGGATCCTTTACTGTTCTTTGTAAAAAACCGTGTCCTCCATGGGAGCTGGTCCAGCGTCCCAGCGGAGATGCATGAAGAGATCAAGCTGTTTCAGCGGCGTAAAGATGAAATGTGCATACAGGCGGATTGTCTTTTGTGGGGTAATCGCATGGTTTTGCCCAAGAAACGTTCATACGCGACCTACACAGTACCCACCCAGGCATAGTAATGATGAAAGCTATAGCCAGGTCCCATGTGTGGTGGCCCGGCATCGACTCAGATTTGGAGTCTTGCGTGTGTCAATGCAACACTTGCTGTCAACTCAGCAATGCACCCAGGGAGGCACTGCTAAGTTTGTGGTCATGGCCCTCCAAACCGTGGTATAGGATCCACGTTGACTTTGCTGGCCCATTTCTCGGCAAAATGTTCTTGGTTGTTGTGGATGCTTATTCAAAATGGATTGAGTGTGTAATAATGTCTGTAAGCACATCCACTGCCACCATTAAAAACCTACAAGCTATGTTTTCCATGCACGGTCTGCCTGATGTCCTTGTTAGCGACAACGGGCCATGCTTCACCAGCGCTGAATTCAAGGAATTCATCACCTGCAATGGGATCAAGCACGTCACATCTGCCCCGTTCAAGCTCGCATCCAACGGCCACGCAGAACGGGCAGTCCAAACCATCAAGCAAAGCTTGAAACGCATGTTGGAAGGCTCCCTGCAAACCCGCCTATCCCAAGTTCTGCTCAGCTACCGCACTAGACTCCACTCACTCACTAGGGTTCCCCCAGCCGAGCTGCTCATGAAAAGGGCGCTCAAAACAAGGCTCTCTCTCATCCACCTTGATCTCCATGATCACGTTGAGGGCAGGCGGCATCAACAAAGCATGTACCATTATCGCGAAAATTTGTCACGCGATATTGAAGTCAATTACCCTGTTTTTTGTACTCAACTATGGACATGGTCCCAAATGGCTTGCTGGCATTGTCATAGCCAAAGAAGGGAGTAGGGTGTTTCAGGTCAAACTCGCAAATGGACTAACTTGCAGAAAGCATTTGGACCAAATCAAACTGCGATTCACAGACAGCCACGAGCAACCTGAAGAGGACACCACCAACTTCGACCCTCCAACACACACACAACTGACAACCGACATCTCGGTTGACCACGAAGCTAAACTCATCATCCCCAGCAACCCAGCAAGGCCAGCTGTGCAGCAGCCCAGTGAAGAACCAACCAACTCACCTGCACCTGCATTTGTACCGAGATGATCGACTAGGGAGTGAAAAGCCCCCAGATCGTCTCACCCTGTAAATAAGTGGACTATTGACTTTGGGAGGGAGTGATGTTATGTATGCAACCCTATGTAATCAGCATTCTACCGCCACCAGAGGGCGTATCTGTTGGAGTCCCAAGAGATCCCAGCATCCCTTGGGAGCACTGTATATAAGTAGGCCTCTCATGCTGTACCAGCACTCTGGAGTTAGAGTAAAGAGACTAAGGTCACACTTACTCACGTCTACAGTACTCAGTCACATTGCTTTATCCAAGACATAACAAGCAAAGTGTCAGTGCAGTATCAGAGCAGCACTGAGAGCTTCGTGACGGGTAGAATATATTACCACAACCCAAAATAAATGTGGACTGTATTTAATAGGCAAGTGCTGCGTTACTAACAACCCTCCAATAAAAACAACCGATACTTAGAGCACCAATCACAACTATTTTGCGCATAACTTTAAATCAAGTGCCCCCTTTTGAAAAGGGTACTAGAACCCTCAAATTTCCAAATAAAACTTTAAAGGAAGCTTAAATCAAAGTAAAATTCTCCACAACTATTTTGAGTTGAACGGTTAAATCAAGTACCCCCCCTTTTTAAAGGGCACTAGAGCCCATAAATCCAAATTAACTTGGGAACTTTATCAAATTAAATTAAAATCATGTTAAGCACCAAACACAATCCTAAAATTAACAAGAGACACTGGCACGTCTTCGTGTGACGGGGGCAATGATGGGGGATTTCACATTGCAAGCTCCATCAGGTAAAGAGCAGTGTGTGTCTCTCACCTCACAGAGCTTTGCAAAGTGCAACTTTTACAAAACAGTGTTTTAACTGAAAGCGCCACCTCTCCACGTGTTATTTGCTCTGCTTCATCAATGTTAATTTAACTGACATACACGTTGAATGGGCAACCTGTTGGAAAGGCTGAAATGGGGTGGGGCATGGGCCCGGGCCCGTGTCCCACCCCACTTCAGCCTTTCCAGCAGGTTGCCCATTCAACTCCGGTGCAACCAACAGAAAAGACACAGAGCGGTAAAAGGTGACTCTCACTGCGAATAAGCCAGACTTGAAGAGTTCTGGAGCGAGCTAAATACCTCCCTTTGTGACTATTTAACATTGTTTAGAATCGCCATCACTCGAGAACCGATGTACTCTACAGATCGCCTGCGCCCCATTTCTTTCTGCGTTGCGGGGGTTTCGTGTTTTTTTTAACTGTGATCTAGATTCATGAAACGACACAGCACTAAGTCTGGATTTAATCTCAAACTTCCAGATCGTGGACAGAGTTCTAAACACATGGTAACAGGTGGTATGTGGGGGCAATCCCCCCAAACAGGTCGTTTCACTGTCAAATTATACAACTGGGCATTGCCAGAAAACCAGGATGAATGTCCAAATATGTTTCATGTAAAATGTAAATATCTCTCTCTCTCTCACACACACACAAATTTCTAAAAGCTGAGTATTCCGAAGCCGGGAGTAAATAGAAGGATTTTGTTTCAAGTAGTGCGGCAGAATGAGCTGGGAGAATGCTCCTAAAGAAAGACTTGGATTTATATAGCGCCTTTCATAACCACCAGACGTCTCAACACGCTTTACAGCCAATGAAGTACTTTTGAAGTGTAGTCCCTGTTGTAGGAAATGCGGCAGCCAATTTGTGCACAAGCAAACTCCCACAAACAGCAATGTGATAATGACCAGATAATCTGTTTTTTTGTTATGTTGAACGAGGGATAAATATTGGCCAGGATACTGGGGATATCCCCTGTTATTCTTCAAAATAGCGCCATGGAATCTTTTACTTCCACTTGAGAGATCAGACAGGGCCTTAACGTCTCATCCAAAAGTTGGCACTTACATAAGAACATAAGAAATAGGAACAGGAGTAGGCCATACGGCCCCTCGAGCCTGCTCCGCCATTCAATAAGATCATGGCTGATCTGATTATGGACTCAGCTCCACTTCCCTGACCGCTCCCCATAACCCTTATTCCCTTATCATTTAAGAAACTGTCTATTTCTGTCTTAAATTTATTCAATGTCTCAGCTTCCACAGCTCTCTGAGGCAGCGAATTCCACAGATTTATAACCCTCTGAGAGAAGAAATTTCTCCTCATCTCTGTTTTAAATGGGCGGCCCCTAATTCTAAGATTGTGCTTTCTAGTTCTAGTCTCCCCCATCAGTGGAAACATCCTCTCTGCATCCATCTTGTCAAGACCTCTCATAATCTTATACGTTTCGATAAGATCACCTCTCATTCTTCTGAATTCCAATGAGTACAGGCCCAACCTACTCAACCTTTCCTCATAAATCAACCCCCTCATCCCCGGAATCAACCTATTGAACCTTCTCTGAACTGCCTCCAAAGCAAGTATATCCTTTCGTAAATATGGAAACCAAAACTGCACGCAGAATTCCAGGTGTGGCCTCACCAATACCTAATATAGCTGTAGCAAGACTTTGGACAGTGCAGCACTCCCTCAGCACTGTACAGTAGTGTCAACCTAGATTTTTTATGCTCAAGTCCCTGGAGTGGGACTTGAATCCACGTCATCATAGGCAGTCCCTCGAAATCAAGGAAGACTTGCTTCCACTCTAAAAGCGAGTTCTTGGGTGACTGAACAGTCCAATACAGGAATTACAGTCTCTGTCATTACAGTCTCTGTCACAAGTAGGACAGACAGTCGTTGAAGGAAAGGGTGGGTGGCACTGGTTTGCCACTTGCTCCTTCCGCTTTCTGCATGCTCTCGGCGACGAGACGCGAGGTGCTCAGCGCCCTCCCGGATGCACTCTCTCCACTTAGGGCAGTCTTTGGCCAGGGACTCCCAGGTGTCGGTGGGGATGTGGCTTTTTATCAAGGAGACTTTGAGTGTGACCTTGAGACGTTTCCTCTGCCCACCTTGGGCTCACTTGCCGTGTAGGAGTTTCGAGTAGAGCACGTGCTTTGGGAGTCTTGTGTCGGGCATGCTAACAATGTGGCCCACCCAACGGAGCTGGTCGATTGCAGTCAGTGCTTCGATGCTGGGGATGTTGGCCTGATCAAGGACGCTAACGTTGGTGCGTCTGTCCTCCCAGGGAATTTGCAGGATCTTGTGGAGACATCATTGGTGGTATTTCTCCAGCGATTTGAGATGTCTACTGTATATGGTCCACATCTCTGAGCCATACAGGAGGGCAGGTATCACTAAGCCCTGTAGACCATGAGCTTGGTGGCAGATTTGAGGGCCTGAGCTTCGAACACTCTTTTACTCAGGCGGCCGAAGGCTGTGCTGGCGCACTGGAGGTGGTGTTGGACCTCGAAGGTGAGAGTGCTACCCACTGGCCATGGCTGACATTGGTTGGGCCGAATGGCCTGTTTCTGTGCTGTATATCCTATGTAACTCTACAGAGACATGGACCATGTACAGTAGACACCTCAAGTCGCTGGAGAAATACCACCAACGATGTCTCCGCAAAATCTTACAAATCCCCTGGGAGGACAGACGCACCAACGTTAGTGTCCTAGACCAGGCCAACATCCCCAGCATTGAAGAATTGGCCACACTTGATCAGCTCCGCTGGGCAGGCCACATTGTCCGCATGCCAGACACGAGACTCCCAATGCAAGCGCTCTACTCGGAACTCCTTCACAGAAAATGAGCCAAAGGTGGGCAGGGGAAACGTTACAAGGACATGCTCAAAGCCTCCCAAATAAAGTGGAACATCCCCACTGACACCTGGGAGTCCTTGGCCAAAGACCGCCCTAAGTGGAGGAAGTGCATCCGGGAGGGCGCTGAGCACCTCGAGTCTCATCGCTGAGAGCATGCAGAAATCAAGCGCAGGAAACGGAAAGAGCGTGCGGCAAACCAGTCCCACCCTCCCTTACCCTCAACGACTATCTGTCTCACCTGTGACAGGGACTGTCATTTTCGTATTGGACTGTTCAGTCACCTAAGGACTCATTTTAAGAGTGGAAGCAAGTCTTCCTCGATTCCAAGGGACTGCCTATGATGGTGATGATGATGATGATGATGATGATGATGATGATGAATGATAAACCCATCTTTCAAACAGTTGCACATTGCAGTATCTATTTTCACACTGGACATGCATGCCCCTGTTTGTGCAGGCAATGCTGTAGTGTAATGCTCACACACACATTTTACCAAACATACCAGATATGATCATGAATTCCAATTGTTTTGCCATAAGACATGGTAAGTTATCACACTCAATTCTAGAAACACAAAAGAACATTTTTGATCGGATTAGGGTGAGGGGCTCAGGGACATTTTACATTGGATTACAGAGGATATACTGCACAGAAACAGGCCACCCGGCCCAAACAGTCCATACCAGCGTTTATGCTCCACTCAAGCCTCCTCCCGTCTTTCCTCATCTAAATCTATCAGCATAGCCCTCTATTCTCTTCTCCTTCATATGCTTGTCTAGCCTCCCCTGAAATGCATCTATACTATCCACTTCAATCACTCCCTGTGATACCGAGTTCCACATTCTCACCACTCGCTGGATGAAGAATTTTCTTCTGATTTCCCTATTGGATTTTTTGGTGACTATCTTATATTGATGGGCTCTAGTTATGCTCTTCCCCACAAGTGGAAACACTCTCTCTGTATCCACTCTATCAAAACCTTTCATAATTTTAAAGACCTTTATTAGGTCACCCCTCAGCCTTCTTTTAGGATGTGATAACATAGAAACATAGAAAATAGGTGCGGGAGTAGGCCATTCGGCCCTTCAAGCCTGCACCACCATTCAATATGATCATGGCTGATCATGCAACTTCAGTACGTGCTGCAGAAGCGACAGCTTGGGACTTGGTTTTGTCAACAGTTTCAGATTACCATCCTATCACTCACTGCACACAACCAGTAGAGTAGACAATGTTGAATGATTATAATCTCCGCTTTTATAACTTTGGGGCCTTAATGCTCTGGAGACCATGCCCATCCTCTTCATAATAATTCTACTAAAAATAAGGTCCATTGAAAACTGATGCTTTCATACTAAAATGGTTTAACAGTTCCTAGTTGTAGGATTCTGAAACCAGCGGATCAAGCGGCACTCAATCATACTACTGGTTCTACATTCATCTCGCAAATCAGGAGAGTTGGTGTTATTTTTAATGCAAATGTTAATCAAGGGTCAAATTTTCTATAAAATCAAAATGTCTCGAGATGGCTTTGCACCAGTTGCAACTGAAGTTGAGTCAGTCTGCGACTACCACCCAAAGCCAAACCAGCGGCAGTTTTTAAGGCCCTTTAGGGTGGATTTATGCAATAAAGGTAACCTCAATGCAGAGCATGTTCACATCTGGAGTTTGACCCGATTTAATTCTTGAGCAAATTGAAGTGATGCTCCCTCCTGCAGAGAGAACCCACTTCACACCAATACTACCACTGCAAAGGAGGACTTTTAAGGAGCTCTTTCATAGTGCTCAACAAAAATATATTCCAGTGAAAAAGAAGGGTGGTAAGAGAAGGGATAACCAGCCGTGGATAACCAAGGAAATAAAGGAGAGTATCAAATTAAAAACCAATGCGTATAAGGTGGCCAAGGTTAGTGGGAAACTAGAAGATTGGGAAAATTTTAAACGACAGCAAAGAATGACTAAGAAAGCAATAAAGAAAGGAAAGATAGATTACGAAAGTAAACTTGCGCAAAACATAAAAACAGATAGTAAAAGCTTTTACCGATATATAAAACGGAAAAGAGTGACTAAAGCAAATGTTGGTCCCTTAGAAGATGAAAGGGGGGATTTAATAATGGGAAATGTGGAAATGGCTGAGACCTTAAACAATTATTTTGCTTCGGTCTTCACAGTGGAAGACACAAAAACCATGCCAAAAATTGCTGGTCACAGGAATGTGGGAAAGGAGGACCTTGAGACAATCACAATCACTAGGGGGGTAGTGCTGGACAGGCTAATGGGACTCAAGGTAGACAAGTCCCCTGGTCCTGAAGAAATGCATCCCAGGGTATTAAAAGAGATGGTGGAAGTTATAGCAGATGCATTCGTTATAATCTACCAAAATTCTCTGGACTCTGGGGCGGTACCAGCGGATTGGAAAGCAGCTAATCTAATGCCTCTGTTTAAAAAAGGGGGCAGACAAAAGGCAGGTAACTATAGGCCGGTTAGTTTAACATCTGTAGTGGGGAAAATGCTTGAAGCTATCATTAAGGAAGAAATAGCGGGACATCTAGATAGGAATAGTGCAATCAAGCAGACGCAACATGGATTCATGAAGGGGAAATCATGTTTAACTAATTTACTGGAATTCTTTGAGGATATAACGAGCATGGTAGATAGAGGTGTACCGATGGATGTGGTGTATATAGATTTCCAAAAGGCATTCGATAAGGTGCCACACAAAAAGTTACTGCAGAAGATAAAGGTACGCGGAGTCAGAGGAAATGTATTAGCATGGATCGAGAATTGGCTGGCTAACAGAAAGCAGAGAGTCGGGATAAATGGGTCTTTTTCGGGTTGGAAATCGGTGGTTAGTGGTGTGCCACAGGGATCAGTGCTGGGACCACAACTGTTTACAATATACATAGATGACCTGGAAGAAGGGACAGAGTGCAGTGTAACAAAATTTGCAGATGACACAAATATTAGTGGGAAAGCGGGTTGTGTAGAGGACACAGAGAGGCTGCAAAGAGATTTAGATAGGTTAAGCGAATGGGCTAAGGTTTGGCAGATGGAATACAATGTCGGAAAATGTGAGGTCATCCACCTTGGAATAAAAAACAGTAAAAGAGAATATTATTTGAATGGGGAGAAATAACAACATGCTGCAGTGCAGAGGGACCTGGGGGTCCTTGTGCATGAATCCCAAAAAGTTAGTTTGCAGGTGCAGCAGGTAATCAGGAAGGCAAATGGAATGTTGGCCTTCATTGCAAGAGGGATGGAGTACAAAAGCAGGGAGGTCCTGCTGCAACTGTACAGGGTATTGGTGAGGCCGCACCTGGAGTACTGCGTGCAGTTTTGGTCACCTTACTTAAGGAAGGATATACTAGCTTTGGAGGGGGTACAGAGACGATTCACGAGGCTGATTCCGGAGATGAGGGGGTTACCTTATGATGATAGATTGAGTTGACTGGGTCTTTACTCATTGGAGTTCAGAAGGATGAGGGGTGATCTTATAGAAACATTTCAAATAATGAAAGGGGTAGACAAGATAGAGGCAGAGAGGTTGTTTCCACTGGTCGGGGAGACTAGAACTAGGGGGCACAGCCTCAAAATACAGGGGAGCCAATTTAAAACCGAGTTGAGAAGGAATTTCTTCTCCCTGAGGGCTGTGAATCTGTGGAATTCTCTGCCCAAGGAAGCAGTTGAGGCTAGCTCATTGAATGTATTCAAATCACAGATAGATAGATTTTTAACCAATAAGGGAATTAAGGGTTATGGGGAGCGGGCGGGTAAGTGGAGCTGAGTCCACGGCCAGATCAGCCATGATCTTGTTGAATGGCGGAGCAGGCTCGAGGGGCTAGATGGCCTACTCCTGTTCCTAATTCTTATGTTCTTATGTTCTTATGTAAACGCATCCGTATGTGACCCTTTTGTTCCATCTTGGGGATAGTGACTTTCACAAACTATTCTTCCCATTTGAATGTGTCACCGGATGCCAAGCTTTGTAGGTTATCTGGTTTTAACTGTTCCTTTTGGAGAACCAATTGCAGAGGAGTGACAGTCACAAGATGGGGATGAGGGAGGCTTTGGTTTATTCATCCAAAAAATATCCTGCATCACATCATCCAACTCTAAGTCTAAGGGGTTGGTCTTCACTGTTGTACCTGGGAGACCATTCCAAGTGATGATCAATTTTTTTATCAAGTAGTTCTTTCTGACTCCTGTCAGTAACTTTTCTTTCACCAGGTTTAACCTATGCCCTCTTGTTCTGGTAATCTAGGAACATAGGAACAGAAGTAGGCCATTCAATGAGATCATGGCTGATCTGCGACATAATTCCATATACCCGCCTTTGGCCCATACATATTCCTTTATATCTCTGGTGTTATGTCTAAAATAAAGCAATGTGACTGAGTACTGTGGACTTGAGTAAGTGTGACCTTAGTCTCTTTATTCTGACTCCAGAGTGCTGGCACAGCATGGGAGGCCTGCTTATATCGAGTGCTCCCAAGTGATGCTCAGATCCCTTTGGACTCCAACAGATGCACCCTCTGGCGGTGGTAGAATGCTGGTTACAAGGGATTGCATGGATAACATCACTCCCCCCCCCCCTCCCCCTCCCCACCAAAGTCAATAGTACACTTATTTACAGGGTGAGACGATCTGGGGGCTTTCCGCTCCCTAGTCGATCGTCTCGGTATAAACACAGGTGCAGGTGAGTTGGTTGGGCCTTCGCTAGGCTGCTGCACAGCTGGCCTTGGTGGGCTGCTGGAGATGATGAGTTCAGCTTCGTGGTCAACCGTGATCTCAGTTGCCACTTGTGTGTGTATCGGAGAGTCGAAGTTGGTGGTGTCCTCTTCAGGTTGCTCGTGGCTATCTGTGAATCGCAGTTTGGTTTGGTTCAAATGCTTTCTGCAAGTTAGTCCATTTGCAAGTTTGACCTCAAACACCCTACTCCCTTCTTTGGCTATGACAGTGCCAGCAAGCCATTTGGGACCATGTCCATAGTTGAGTACACATACAGGGTCATTGACTTCAATATCACGTGACAAATTTGCACGATCATTGTACATGCTTTGTTGATGCCACCTGCTCTCGACATGATCATGGAGATCAGGGTGGACTAGAGAGAGCCTTGTTTTGAGTGCCCTTTTCATGAGCAGTTCGGCAGAGGGAGGCCGGTGAACAAGTGGAGTCTTGTGCGGTAGCTGAGCAGGACTCGGGACAGGCGGCTCTGCAGGGAGCCTTCCGACGCGCGTTTCAAGCTTTGCTTAATGGTTTGGACTGCTCGTTCTGCCTGGCCATTAGATGCGGGCTTAAATGGGGCAGATGTGACGTGCTTGATGCCATTGCGGGTCATGAATTCCTTGAATTCAGTGCTAGTAAAGTACGGCCCATTGTCGCTGACAAGGACATCAGGCAGGCCATGCGTGGCAAATATGGCTCGTAGGCTTTCGATGATGGCAGTGGATGTGCTTACAGACATTATTACACACTCAATCCATTTTGAATAAGCATCCATAACAACCAAGAACATTTCACCTAGAAACGGGCCAGCGAAGTCAGCGTGGATCCTAGACCATGGTTTGGAGGGCCATGACCACAAACTTAGCAGTGCCTCCCTGGGTGCATTGCTCTGTTGAGAGCAAGTGTTGCATTGACACACGCAAGACTCCAAATCTGTGTCGATGCTGGGCCACCACACATGGGATCTGGCTATAGCTTTCATCATTACTATGCCTAGGTGGGTACTGTGTAGGTTGCGTATGAACGTTTCCCTGCCTTTCTTAGGCAAAACCACGCGATTACCCCAAAAAAGACAGTCCACCTGTATGAACATTTCGTCTTTGCGCCGCTTGAACGGCTTGATCTCTTCATGCATCTCCGCTGGGACGCTGGACCAGCTCTCATGGAGGACACAGATTTTTACAACGGACAGCAAAGGATCCTGGCTGGTCCAGGTCCTGATCTGGCGGGCTGTAACGGGCTCCTTTTCATTTTTCAATGCATCCATCACCAAGAGCAAGTCTGCAGGCTGTGCCATTTTCACCCCGGGGGTGGGCAATGGTAGCCGACTGAGAATATCAGTGCAGTTCTCTGTGCCTGGCCTGTGGCGAATTACATAGTTATATGCAAACAGCATGAGCGCCCATCTTTGGATGCGAGCAGAGGCATTGGTATTAATACCTTTGCTATCTGAGAATAGCAACCTGGGCGGCTTATGGTCAGTTTCTAACTCGAACTTAAGCCCAAACAGATACTGGTGCATTTTTTTCACCCCGTAAAAGTTTCTGTTTCAATCATGCTGTAGGCCCTTTCGGCCTTGGACAAACTCCTGGACGCATAAGCGACCGGTTGCACTGTTCCCGATTCGTTTGCTTGTTGTAACACACACCCGACCCCGTACGAAGACGCATCGCAAGCTAGCACTAAACGTTTACAAGGATCATACAGGACAAGCAGTTTGTTGGAACATAACAGATTTCTGGCTTTCTCAAAAGCTGTCTCTTGTGATTTCCCCCATACCCAGTCATCTCCCTTGTGTAGCAACACATGTAGAGGTTCTAGCAAGGTGCTTAACCCGGGTAGGAAATGACCAAAATAATTGAGGAGTCCCAGGAATGTCCGCAGCTCCGTCACATTCTGTGGTCTCAGCGCATTCTTGATGGCCTCCGTCTTGGCGTTGGTGGGTCTGATGCCATCTGCCGTGATTCTTCTCCGTAAGAACTCGATCTCTGGTGCCAGGAAAACACACTTCGAGTGTTTCAACCTGAGTCCCACACGATCTAGCCGACTTAGAACCTCTTCCAGGTTCTGCAAGTGTTCGATGGTGTCCCGACCTGTGATCAATATGTCGTCCTGGAAAACTACGGGTGCGTGGAACTAACTTTAGCAGACTCTCAATGTTCCTTTGAAAAATAGCTGGGGCCGATCGAATCCCAAATGGGCATCTATTGTAGATGAACAGACCTTTGTGTGTGTTGATGCAGGTGAGGCCTTTCGAAGATTCCACCAGCTCCTGCGTCATGTAGGCCAAGGTCAGTTCCAACTTGGTGAACGTCTTCCCTCCTGCCAACGTCGCAAATAGGTCATCTGCCTTGAGTAGCGGGTACTTGTCCTGCAGCGAAAAACGGTTCACCGTTACGTTATAGTCCCCACAAATTCTGACTGTGCCATTGCCCTTGAGGACTGGAACAATCGGACTGGCCCACTCGTTGAACTCAACCGGTGCGATGATGCCCTCTCATTGCAGCCTGTCCAGCACAATCTCCACTTTCTCTCGCATCATGTATGGCACCACACGTGCCTTGTGGTGGATGGGTTGTGTACCGGGAAGCAAGTGGATCTACACCTTCACCCCAGAGAAATTTCCGATGCCTGGCTCAAACAATGATGGGAACTTGCTCAAAACCTGGGCACGAAGCTTCCTCGATGGACGAAAGCGATCGGATGTCATCCCAGTTCCAGCGGATTTTTCCCAGCCAGCTTCTGCCGAACAGTGTGGGGCCATCTCCTAGTACAATCTATAGTGGTAGTTTGTGCACTGCTCTATCATAGGAGACTTTTACTGCTGCACTGCCAATGACAGGGATCAGCTCTTAAGTGTAAGTTCTCAGCTTGGTATGAATAGGGATCAGCTTGGGCCTTTGTGCCTTGTGGCACCATAGCCTCTCGAATGCCTTTTTGCTCATGATAGACTGACTCGCACCCGTGTCTAATTCCATGGATACGGGAATTCCGTTCAGTTCAACTTTTAACATGGTTGGTGGACATTTTGTGGTGACGGTGTGTACCCTGTAAACTTCTGCCTCCTCGTTTCGAGTCTCTAGTTCAGTTTGATCCGCTATAGATCGGTCTTCCTCTGCAACGTGGTGGTTTGCAGGGTTTGCAGCTTGTCTGCACAATCGCTGGAGGTGTCCCATTGTTCCACAGCCTTTGCATGCATAGTGTTTGAAGTGACATTGATGGTCTCGACGATCATCTCCGTAACACCAACAAGGTGTTAATTGCTTCGCATTCACACTTGATGGCGGACTCTGAGTCATCTGAGGTCATGCAGCTGCAGACATGTACATTCTGCCATATGCATTCCTACCTGGAAACGATGTTACTTTGTGTACAGTACTTGCCGATGTATCTTTATGCTGTGAAATTAGTTTGGAGTTATCGCTGGTGGACATAAATGCCTGGGCTATCTTTATGGCTTTGCTCAGGTTCGGTGTTTCAACAGTCAATAGTTTGTGAACGATAACCTCATGGCCAATGCCAAGCACAAAAAAGTCTCTTAGCATTTGCTCCAGGAATCCACCAAATTCGCAATGTCCTGCAAGGCACCTTAGTTCGGCGACGTAGCTCACCACTTCCTGGCCTTCAGACCGTTGACATATATAAAATCGATACCTTGCCATCAGAACGCTCTCCTTACGATTTAGGTACTCCCGGACCAGCGTACACAGGTCTGCATATGATTTGGTTGTTGGTTTCATCAGAGCAAGAAGATTCTTCATGAGGCCATAGGTTGTTGCCCCGCAGATGGTGAGGTGGATCGTCCTTCGTTTGGCAGTGTTCACATTCCCTTCCAGCTCGTTGGCCACAAAGTATTGGTCGAGTCACTCCACGAAGGCTTCCCAATCGTCCCCTTCTGAGAATTTCTCCAATTTACCAACAGTTCTCTGCATTTTCGGATGATGGTTCGTTATCTATTACTCATCGTCAGTTGTTATGTCACAAATAAAGCGATGTGACTAAGTGCTGTGGACTTAAGTAAGTGTGACCTTAGTCTCTTTATTCTTACTCCAGAGTGTTGGCCCAGCATGGGAGACCTGCTTATATGCAGTGCTCCCAAGGGATTCTGGGATCCCTTGGGACTCCAACAGATGCACCCTCTGGTGGCGGTAGAATGCTGGTTACAAGGTGTTGCATACATAACATCTGGTTAACAAAAATCTTATCGATCTCTGATTTAAAATTAACAATTGATCCAGCATCAATTGCTGTTTGAGGAAGAGAGTTCTAAACTTCTGCCAGCCTTTGTGTAGAAGTGTTTCCTCATTTTACTCCTGAAAGGCCTGGCTCTCATTTTTAGACTATGCCCCCTGGTCCTTTTAGGACTTTTAAGTACTGTCAGCAAGTTGGATGAGAGGTATTTAATCCGGCTGAATTAGTCTCACATTTCCGTCGGTCCACCATACCATCAGCTCATTGCAGGACAGGTTGTTTTTACTTATAGAGCACAGCCGACAGAGGGACAATGGAGAATGTGCACTTCGCCGGATCCCTCCAGTGTAAAAGCTCCTATATCACACATGTGGAATTGCTGCCGAGCTGAAACCATTTTGCAGTGAGGCAAAATCTGCAGTATAATGAGCCTGACGATGTAGCACACTCGCTTTAAAGAGAGAAATTGCCTTCACCATTGAGCCACTGTTTACCATCACACCAGTCAATGACATGACCCACTAAACCTGTTGAAAATGATGCGGGGATCTTCCGGCTCTTATTCCTCCCTAAAATAAAATAAAAAGTTTGGGCCATGTTTTTCATGAAGACAATGACTTTAAATAATCATTTTAAAATGCAGTTCACTGTAATGCCTTTCCATTTGGAAAGAATCACAAGTCCTAATGTTTAAGGCGTTTTAAGTACAACAAGGTGTGTGTGTGTGTGTGTGTGTGTGTGTTGGGGGAGGGGTCCATGTTATAAACAAGTTGTCCTCTGATGCACTGCTTAGTTTTAACAACAGCAGGAATTCAATGTGCAGCGTGCAACTCCGAGAGAGTAGCTGAAGGAAACGTGACCAACAGCGACTTCTACCGAGCTCCGAGGTCGCGGGACTGGAGGCTGTAGCCAGGACCTGTGCTCCAACATACGGCCCCGTGTCAAAGACTAAAGGCGAGCTGTTCTGTCAGCCCTGGGGGTGCTGAATGCTGACCAGCCCGGCTCGGCTCTGACACCGTTCGTCACAGACTAAAACAGCTGGTGTAAAATGGGGAAGTGGTGGGCGATAGAGGGACAAAACATAGTTGGGAAAACACCTGTTCGACGAGGTGGGAGATGCTGCCCTCAAGCCCCTGGTTCGACCCTCATCTTCCTCTCATTTGTGTAGGGTTTAAAGAATCCATAAACAATTGATAAACAATTCCCCCCTGTGCAAAACAAATCAAGATTGTTTGTCCCTCACTCTTTGATGAGACGGATCGAGATGTTCAAAAAGAAATTCTAACGAGCCACGCTGGCAGGTCCCCTTTGCTACATCTTATTACAACCTGGGGTGGGTTTTTTGTTGTAAGTAGCAGGCTGGAGTTGTGTGATTTCATCAGACGTGCACAGGAACCCGAGCTGCCAAGTGCTGCTATGCATCAGTGGATTTTGTAGCTTTTCTGGTGCGAGTGTGTGTGTGTGTGTGTGTTACACAGTTAACAATGGGTTGAAGCTCTCGCAGTTCGAACCCAATGAATCTCAGAGACGATTAGCCGTGGGGATGCCAGGCGGGGCTTATTTAAATATCGAATATGTCAATGTGCGAGTATGTATATAAACAGCTGCTTTCATCTGATTCCCCTGGACTTCAGTTATGAAATTTAAGCGGAGATTAATGCGCCGGGATCCCTGTAAACCGTGCAGTCAAAACAAAGTGGTCTCGCCTGTTATTGTACACGAGGGGGCTGCATTGGGAGGCTTCCCCGTATCAGGCGGGCTGATTAATAAAAAGTGATCGCGGCTGTAATTCTCGCCCCCCTGGCCCCGGCTGCCTCATGACTCTGATGGCCGAGGTCGGGAGCTACCTGGGAGCCCTGGACGCAGACATACACGCCGTCTCTCTTGGGAATATGCCCGTGCTCGCCCAGGCCGATTCCCCCGGGTTCCTGAGCGAAAGACTCGGGCAGATCGAAGGCAGGCTCCAGAGGGGAACTCCCACCGACTTCGCCCACCTCAAAGGCATCCTCAGGCGGAGGCAGCTGTACTGCAGGACCGGCTTCCACTTGGAAATCTTCCCCAATGGAACTGTGCACGGGACCCGGCAGGATCACAGCAGATTTGGTAAGCTGCAGGGGCATTCGCAGAAATCCTTTCCTCTCTCTCTCTCTCTAGCAACTGGTGTTTATAAACGCCTTCAAAATGCAAACGTGTTTGTAGTTGGACAAGGGATGGGGGGTGACGGTGGGAGAACTTATTGCAAATATACACTTAGAATTTCGTGGTATTACTGTGTACAATGAAAGTCCCGTTCTAGCTTTATTGAAGGCAGATTTAACATGTGTACCTGTAAATGACCAGGGGCTTTGGTTCCTGGGGATTGTCTGCAATCGTTACCGAACTTCAGCGGATTGAAACAAACTGCATTTCGCTTTCTGCCCCAGTCCAGCCACCGCTGCACTGCCTCACCCTTCCCTGACACTCCTGCTCCATTATACGAAAACCTTCATGTCTGGCACGGTTTAAGGTGTTAACACTGTGTTTGTAGAATGTGTGTGATGGTGCCACTGGGCGGTTGCGACCTGTACTGTACTTACAGTGGAACCCAGAGCCCTGGCCGTCTGCAGGGGCAATGTGTACAAAAGGGTAAACTCGTATCACCTCGGTCAAATGATACAGTGATAGCGAGAGATGGGAGCAAGGAGACACTGAGAAACATGCGCCGATATATACTGACTGGGGAAGTCACACACAGATACAGTGTTTCAGAATCAAACAGAGAGGGGAGAGACACAGACTGGGGGAGACAGACACAGACTGGGGGAGAGAGACACAGACTGGGGGAGTCAGACACAGATTGGGGGAGAGAGAGACAGACTAGGGGAGTCAGACACAGACTGGGGGAGAGAGACACAGACTGGGGGAGAGAGAGACAGATTGGGGGAGAGAGACACAGACTGGGGAGAGAGAGACACAGACTGGGGGAGAGAGAGACACAAACTGGGGGAGAGAGACACAGACTGGGGGAGTCAGACACAGACTGGGGGAGAGAGACACAGACTGGGGGAGTCAGACACAGACTGGGGGAGAGAGACACAGACACAGACTGGGGAGAGACACAGACTGGGAGAGAGAGACACAGACTGGGGGAGACAGACACAGACTGGGTGAGTCAAAGAGAGTGACAAGGAGACATACACACAACAGTCAACCCCACACATAGAGATTAGGAGACAGAGGCTGAAGGGGAGAAACAGAGTCAAATATAGACAAAGTAGAACTCAGACACACAGACTAAGAGTCAATACACAGTCACACTCAAGCCGGAGACTGGGTGAATCGACAGAGAGAGCAATGGGGAGTCGGATAGAGACAAGGAGACAAACGGAGAGTGGGTGAGTCGGAACACAGCGATCGGGAGAGTCCAATGCACTGAGCCAGGGAGTGAGGACACAGAGAGCATGCTGCCTTTAAGTCACATTACTTTCCACGGCTCTGCCTGTCTCCGTCCCCTTTCTCTCCCTGTCTCTCCCACTCGCTCCAAACAGGTGTCTTTCATCCCATGAAAAGCTGGATCACCGACTGTTCCCAGACTGGTTCAAAGCGCAGCACCGGTCGGACCTCACTCCCAAACTGGCTCATAAATCACCGAAATCAAACCCCTCGCCATTAGTACTAAAACACAGGGTGAGAATTATTTTTTTAAACAGCATTTTCTCAAAGTTTCCATCGCGCCTGGTTATGAATCGCTGCCGGCCTTTCTGAGCAGAATTTACACGGGCTATTTTAAGGTCAATCAAACAAATAGAAGAAATGAAACGTGAAAGTACAGAGGGCTTTATAATTAGAACCAGGTCCCGCGACCTGACACCATATATACTGCAGCCAGTCTGAAACATGTTCTTTTTGTTAATGAAAGAGCGCTGACATAATCACTGATGATCAGTTTTATTTTACTATTGGCTGACCACAATCTATTTTTCTCACAAACCCCCCCAAATAGGCTACTTGCTAAACTCTGTTCAAGTTGTGCGGTGAATTCGAGGAGCTTTCTCTGTCGCTATCTTCTTGTTATTAATCTCTGGGATATTTGGCATCAGCTGTCTGTGAGACTATGACTGGGCACTGAGAAAGCTGTCCCAGACTCCGAGGAGTAATGCGTGTATGTTATTGCACCTCACTGTGGTTTTTACAGTCCCCTCGGGCGGAACATCCGTGCAGCACCAATGTGCGGCACCAATGTGCAATTCTTCCCTTGTCTGGTTGGGTGGCTGTGATCATTGACAATTTTCTACCTCTTGCTGTGTTGTGCAGGGATCCTGGAGTTCATCAGTCTGGCAGTGGGTCTGGTCAGCATCCGCGGGGTGGACTCGGGACTTTACCTGGGGATGAACGAGAGAGGCGAACTCTATGGGTCGGTAAGTTCGACATGTTTTCCGCACTCCTGTAACACAAGTGCCAAAACAAGTGTGTAATGTTTCATGCAATTGAATCAGACTTTACATTTAGAGAAGACTGATTATCACCAGACTTCCATCCATTGGTGTGTGTGTGTCTGGTCAGATGAAAGTGTTGTGCAGGAAACTTCACCTTGTTCGTTAAGTTTAGGTGGGGAGGGTGAGGGTGGTACAGTTGGTGGCACAATTACACTGTAGATACAGAAGAACAAGGCACATCCTGCCTCCCCCCCCCCCCCCCCACCCAACCAATCATGGCACCTTCACTAATGATTCCAGGATGTTTATCTCAGCCATCCTATCCCCAAGACCTTTCCATTTGTCATCACTCCTTGTGTGAGGGAACATTTCCTGATATCAGTTTTAAAATTGCCTTTTTGCCAGTTAGCATGGCTATTTGTCCCACCATCCCATCTTAAGTTGACATAATGTTCTGGATTTGCATTTCTACATCACTTATTATTTTCCCTTCAGTCACCTCCTTTGCCACCAGCAGTTTTCATTGCCATCTTCCAGGTAATACTCCTTTGCAATACAATGCTGCCACCAAAGATAGCCCCTATATAGTAACCGAGGGACCTGTGATGCTGGCTGGAGGGTCAGAGGGCAACTTCACAAGGTGATGCTCAACTGCTCCTGCAGAAGCAATAGTGCCACCCGTGGCAAATGTTTACAACGGTCTCGTCTACTTATACAGATCAGCCGTACATTCCTCTGCACCCCTGGACCCTACGGACCATCCTCAGACAGCACTGAAAGCCCTGATGCTGGAAATGAAAGTTATGATTGTGACTTTCAAACTGTACCCTCACAAACATGCATTTGTACAGTTGTTTTTTGAGTTGGTACCGATGCTGTGGAATCCATGCTGCAATGTGAATGGGGTGAATCCCGCTGCAGTTGCTGCCCCAGAATATTACACAACCATTTTTACTTGAAGTAGTTCCACGATGTAAAGGTTAGAGGGGGGGGGGTGGGGGGGAGGGGGTTGCATAAAGATAATTTCTTCTTTAAAATACTCATTTAAAATGTTTGCTCGGAGCAGATATAGCGTCTGTTGCAATGTGATCTCGCCATGGCTCCTCATACTGTTCTGAAGCATGCTCATCCTGGCTGGTCCAGACCTGTGTCTAATAGTAAACCCACTATTAAAAGCAATAATGCTCTTTAACTCAACACATCAATCAGAAACAGCAGTATAGACTTGTTCCTTCCCTTAGAAGTTGAGCATTGTTATCAAACAACAACTGTAATGGTATTTCAAAAGAACTAAAATGTATCAAACCTGGCATTTTTCAGTGTCATACATGCACAATGTTTCTGTATCACCGGCCCGTCTTGTCAGACAAGGTGATTAGAGCTAAAGCCTTTCCTTAAAACTTTCATTTCTGTCAAGTGACATGGAAATGACTGCCGTCTTTAGGTGGCTGATATGATAGACAGCATTACAGCAATGGGAATGGCATCCTAGTCTTCATTAGTATGAGAACAATACAGTCTCTATATATTTTATAAATTAACTACTGTGTTGAATGTGGCTTATAATGGCCCAGGAAGCCCTTCACTGTGCAACAGCTTTGCAACACATATGAATATGTAAGAAGAAAGAGAACTTATATTTTTATACAGTGGCTTTCAAGACTTCAGGAAGTCCCAAATGCTTCACAGCCAATGAAGTACTTTTGAAGTATAGTCGCTGTTGTGATGTAGGGAAACGCGGCAGTCAATTTGCACACAGCAAAATCCCACAAACAGCAATATGATAAATGAGCAGATAACCTGTTTTAGTGATGTTGGTTGAGGGATAAATATTGGACAGGACATCAGGAGAATTCCTGCTCTTCTTCAAATAGTGTCATGGAATCTTTTACATCTCATCTGAAAGACGGCACCTCCAACAGTGCAGCACTCCCTCATTACTGCACTGAAGTGTTAGCCTAGATTATGTGCTCAAGTCTCTGGATTGGGGCTTGAACCACAACTTTCTATCTCAGAGGCGAGAGTGCTATCCCATTGAGCCAAGATAAGTACAGTTTAATTTTGGCCTCCAACACTAATGGGGCATTATGATTGCTACAGCATTTTGGAGTAGCAACCTTTGGCACACTGAGTGAAGGAGGGGGCTGCGGGATCGTGACTGTGATTCTTCACACAGTTAAGTTCCCAATATTTGCCATGATATTGGAGAGTGGACGTTTCCTCATGAAGACCATTCCTGTGCCTTCTAGCAATCAGATTCAGAGTGATTTTCATTGGGAGCAGCTTACTCACCTGCCCGGTCTCCCACCAGGAATGATGGGTTTCATTGCACCTTATCTGGGGGAAAGGGAAGAAAACAATTTAGTAGGAGTGTTGTCCTTATATAAGCAAATTAATTAATTCCTCATCTGCATCATTTCTACATTGCTATCCATGTGGCTGCTGAAATCTTAACATGAAAATGTTTTTTTTAGGATTGTGCAGCTTTAATGATTAATGATTAAGCTCTCGTTAATTATCTGTGGGGGCAGGGGCAATAACTCACAGGGCACGTGTATGTGCTTTCAGTATTTATTGCTGACAAACAAATATGATGGGACAAATTACATTCCAGCTTACATTTCATCTTGAACATGTTTTTCTAACTCAGATGGGTCCGAAAGCAGGAGACACGCTGTAGAGACAAAAATTAGAAGAGCTGAGAAAATGAATGAGCGAGATTAAGGAAAGGAAATCATGTGACCCAGGATAGGATTAGTGACAGGGAGGAATAAAGATGCAAGTGTTTGCCTACTCCTTCGAGACACAGGAGCTGACAGCATGGTTTATATTACCTGTAATCACTCAGTGTATTACAGTGCAGTTTTATACCCTTAAGGCTAGGGAAATATTTTCAAAGTAAAAGTAAGGCATTGGGGAATTGGGATTTGTTCGTCATTTTGTTTATCATTGAAATACATTTTCTTGGTTTCAGGAACCCTCTTGTAAAAGATCTCATGCCCATTTCCAAAATGTAGCTGGATGAGCTTTTTTTAGTCACAGTTTTAAAATATGCATTTTAAAAGGGAAAAATGGGCTACTAATCAATATGATGAAGTGATTGCTTCTATGACACAAGTACTGTCTCTAAAGTGGGCACATACTTTTTCACTTCTGCAACAGAACTGAAATCTTGTGTGAAAGAAAGGCAAACAGACTGTGGAGGTTTCATCACACACTTGCCCCTTCAAATAAAAGTAGTCAGATCTTGGGCTGGGGTTGGGGGTTGGTGTTCGCATTAAATGATAACGAATGATGTCAAAGCTTAGTTTATGAAGTCGATTACAGCCAGTGAATGAACTCTCATCCATGTAGTGTTACTTTTGCCAGGCTGAGAATCAGGCACCATTCACCAGTCACCATCCTTCCCACCCAGTGTGGGTGCTGATGCTATCACAGCTGATTGTGACGTCTGAGCTGAAGGTGCAGAGGATCACTGATGGGCAACACTGGTATTTTTGTTAATAGGTTTCCAGCTTCTGTACTCTCTAATACAAAATATCATTATTATAAATTTAGTGGGACTGGCAAAGGGCTACTTTAATCAGCATGTGAGCTCCTCAATTTACTACAGTGGATTTTATGTTGGGACAAGTGGTTCTCTAAAGCTAGGTTTTTAACAACAGGGTTTTAATAATGACATTCCTGTATAATTATAAACACATTATACAAAAATATGAATTTACTTGTTTTCAATATTTCCTTTAATTAATGTCTATCATTTTAAAAATACAGATTATTTAACACTCAATCCCAATGAAAAAAAACTTAACTTTGTCCCAACAATCTTATTCGCCTCTTTAGTTCAGTCCAGTACATGTTTGCCTGGTCTTGTGCAATTCACTGAGTGAAGAGGGCACTGTTTTTGCTGCTCAGGTGACTTACCACGCCCTAGCAAAGTAATGGTTTAGCACATCATGACACCTGTCATCTACTGTGCTTCATATAAAGCAACAACTTGTATTTCTATAGCGCCTTTAATGTAGTAAAATGTCCCAAGGCGTTATCAAACAAAATTTGACACCAAGCCACAAAAGGAGATATTAGGCCAAATGAGGTAGGTTTTAAGGAGCATCTTAAAAGAGGAAAGAGAGGTAGAGAGCTATGTTCCCTGTAATTACTTTTGGCCCTCCATGGCCAATTTAAGGGTCTGCGCAGGCCATTCAAAATACCGCACATGCGCGGTTTTTACATTGAAATGCCAGCAAGCCAGGTTCCCTGGAGAAGTGCGCAGCCCCGCACCTTAAAGAGTACACTGGTAGAGAGGTGGGAAGGTTTAGGGAAGCAAATCAGAGCTTAGGGACTTGGCAATTGAAGGCACGGCCGCCAATGGTGGAGTGGTTAAAATCGTAGATTAGAACATTTAAAAATGGCTATAAATATAGCCTTGCAAAAGGGAATTTTTTTTAAAAAAGAAGCTGTTTCTGGCTGTTTGAAACACATAATTCAAAGCTTTGTGTCAGTCTGAGACTTGAGAGTGCTTTACTTATGCTTCCCCCTCCCCCACTGCGCAGTTTTTTTCCACCCTCTAGGCCTTGCACCGCTGCTTCCTGTCACCATCAGAACAGGATGGGTCTACCGTTAATACAAGTCCGATTGTTCAAAACGAGACATGTTTCCATGGAATAGGACTGGTCCTACCAGTTCTCCTTTTCCTTTGCTCTTTACTCCCCCCATCCCTCACAAGCTGATACATGCTCCTGTTCCACAGTGCTCCCTCTAGTGAGCTGTTTGAGAACTGACCAAAGTCACCCAAATTAAAGCAGGCAAGTTCAAAGATCAGTCTATATAGGGAGTGGAACGCAAGACCCTCTGGCTGGAAATGTATTGCTCTATTTCTATGGGTGCTAAGATGCCCATAAACACCTGTAATAGGAATATATTAATGGCATTATTGGGTACTCAATTAAAGCTTACACATATGTAGTTCAAACAGTATCTTTACAACACCAAATGTGGTTATCCAAAAGATTTAATATCATGCTCCTCCTTCATCAAGAATGTAGGTGTGGTAATTAAAGTAGCAGGTATTTGTTTTGCATTCCCCCCATTTACCCTCTCCCTGACTATTTTCTCCACTCTTTTACTTAAGATACTGACTAATGCTAGCCACGCTCAGTTACCTTGTTAAAGTGACCACTCTCCACATATGAACCTCAACAGCAAGTGTCGGCTGTCAATCTGATTGCAGGAAGTATCACACCTGCACCTAATCCTGCTGTCACCTGCTATCCTTACACGTGCACTTTTCATCAGGGGTACCTGGATAGTGCTACTGATTCCCCCCTTTCCTGGCCCAACTGTGGTGTCCCGACCACCACCCAGGCTGAGATCAGGTCACTCAGAACCGATGTGTAATTGAACCTGTGTGGCTCAGATCCGCAGTTACCAAACTGCACATCAGGTGTTGTATATTCCTCTCCCTCCATGTGTAGGTCTCTCTGGTAATATGCCATTCTCTAGCAAAGTGTGAACAGGTGAACCGTAAGGTGGTGGGAGGAATGACCAATGGCAACTGACCTTCTAGCTTTCTTCCTTCCCTGGTGGTCCCTGGTCTGAGCACAGTTCAGCACTTCCTCTCAATCGGTTATGGCTAGCATTGTTTCAAATGCATATGGAAATTCCAATTCATTATTGTCTTAAATTGGAAAAAAAATGAAGTGATAAATATCAAATTGCTTCAATGGAATTGGTAGAATGTCTTCAGTGTCTTCACTGAGTGTCTTCAGTGAGTCCACCAGTTAAAGAAAGAAAAAACTTGCATTTATATAGCGCCTTTCATGGCCTCAGGTTGTCCAGAATTGCTTTATATCTGAAATGTAGTCACCGTTGTAATGTAGGGAAGGCACCAGCCATTCTATGCACAGCAAGCTCCCACAAACAGCAATAAAATAAATTACCAGATCATCTGCTTTTTAGTGTTGGTTTCGGAGAGACGGGGCAGACTCAGTTTAACATCTCATCCCAAAGATGAAACCTCTGACAGTGCGACACTCTCTCAGTGCTGCACTGGAGTGCCAGCCTAGATTATACATTCAATTCTCTCGAATGTGACTGTGACTCAGAGGCAAGGGTGCTGCCACTGAGTCAAGTTACCAGTGAACTGGCTGTTGCATTTTTCTGAAACAGTGCCTTAAAAGGCTGTTCCTTATAAAAGACCTTGGTCAAATCCCACTAATGGCAAAGAGATAATAGTTTCATAGTAACATAATAAATAGGAGAGGGAATAGGTCATTTGGCCCTTCGAGCCTGCTCCAGCATTCAATAAGATCATGGCTGATCTTCAACCTCAACTCTGCCTTCCTGCGAGAGCCTCTCGATTCCTTTCAATTCAAGATAATTTGATATGATAAGGAAGACAATTCTGGCAGACTTAATTTAATCTCCCTTAGACATATCTCCATAATGGAACTTAACTATAGTTTCCTGTCAGAGAGAGAATTCATATCTTAGAGAATAGAAATGACTTTTGGTATAGTGGGAACACAATTTTGCTACTAGGTTTTACATTTTAACTAGAAAAGATCAATGCTTTTTGGAATATATAAAGCAGTATGTAGTTTAGCAATTATACTGGTCAATTGAATTGTGTTGGTGGATTGTTCTATATTAAACACATTCAGTTATTTCCCTTCCTACACCCACATGGTAAATACTTTAAATGAATAGTATAAAATAAAAATGACAGGCATCTTTGATTTTCTATTGTGAAGAAGATTATTTCTCAGGGTATAGGGCATGTAATGGTTATGTTACTGGACTTGTAATCCAGAGGCCTGGACCAATGATCCAGAGACATGAGTTCAAATTCCACCATGGTAGCTGGGGAATTTAAAACCAGTTAATTAATAAATCTGGGATTAAAAAAAAACGCTAGTGTCAGTGACAATGACCATTAAACTACCGGATTGTCATAAAAACCTAACTGGTTCAGTAAAGTCCTTTAGGGAAGGAAATCTGCCGCCCTTACCCGGTCTGGCCCATATGTGACTCCAGACCCACAGCAATGTGGTTGACTTTTAACTACCCTTTGAAATGGTCTAGTAAGCCACTCAGTTGTCTGCTACAAAAAACTACAGCGGTTGAAGAAAGCGGCTCACCACCATCTTCTCAAGGGCAATTAGGGATGGACAATAAATGCTGGCCTTGCCAGCGACGCCCACATCGCATGGATGAATAAAAAAGAAGTTGCTGATAATTGGCTCCTGATGTGCGTGATTGTGTTCTTATCATTATCAGATGTGAAGTTGGAAGAAGTTCCACAATGTTACCCCCAATTTATTAAATACTAACTATAGAATACAATCTATAAGATTCATAGTATTGCAAATACATCGAATATACCTTCTAATTAAAAATTATTTCTTTCTTACAGAAAAAATTAACACCCGAGTGTGTTTTTCGGGAACAATTTGAAGAGAACTGGTATAATACCTACGCATCAACTTTGTATAAACACTTAGATACTGGGAGACATTATTATGTGGCTTTGAATAAAGATGGATCCCCACGGGAAGGATATAGGACTAAACGGCATCAAAAATTTACTCACTTTTTACCTAGGCCCGTGGACCCTGAAAAAGTGCCGACATTATACAGAGACCTCATGAACTATAGTTGATAAACTCTGCTGCCTTGCATGTGTTGTACATACGCGGGAGCTTTAGCTATTCTGGGGAACAGTGCCAACGAGAACCTCGTGGCCATTTCTAAGACGACCACTTTGGTTGAATTCATTACCACTACTAATACTATCAAGCCTTTATCAAGTGCACAGTCCCAGGATATTCTTTTTATACTCACACATCTATATTCTCCACTGAATTTTGCTTCTAGATAATGGTTGAGGAGGAGAGGAACACAAAGCCTCGTAGACAATGGACACTTTTATTGCTGGAGAGAAACGAAAGGCCACCAAGTGGTGTAAAACGCTGCTGCAAATAAAGAAGCTTTGAGCTAAAAATTATATATTTATCAAAAGTTGATATATTTCGGATCTGTGGACGAGACCCTGCTGAAAGCAGTTATTTACAATGCGACGAGGAAGAGAAGAGCCAACAGTCATTGGAATGGGCGAAAATTATTACCATGGATACTGTACAAATGGACAAAAACTATTTATAGAAATGTCAATATTATATTTATTTTATATATTTATTTATTACATAGACTATATTTTTAATGACAATGTATAGACCAGATTGCTATCTGGAAGGATTAGATCCTACTGAAATGTAAATGACCACTTTTAAGTTATGAAGATCAATGAATGTTGAGTTTAAAAGGTTATGGACAATTTAAAAAAAACTTTGTTTAAAGCAAAAAGTATATTGTACAATTAACATGTTGCTTGTTCACTCTTAATAAAAAGAAATCATTATGACTGAAGTTTCTAAGTAGAAATACATTTGTTACAAATATTCCATTATATTTCTTAATGTCAGTTGCATTGCAAATCTCGCGATATTCTTCCAACATGCTAGTCAAGTGTTATGTTAATAATAAAAAAACAGAAAATGCTGGAAAGCCTCAGCAGGTCAGGCAGCACCTGTGGAGAGAGAAACAGAGTTAATGTTTCAGGTCGAAGATCTTTCATCAGAACTGGAAAAAGTTAGAGATATAATAAGATTTACGCAAGTGCAGGGGCAGGAAAAAGGGGAGGGGAGGAAAGAATAAAAGGGAAGGTCTGTGATAGGGTGGAAGGCAGGAGAGATTAAATGATAAAGGTATGATTGTACCAGGCAAAAAGAGATGGTGTTATGTTAATATTTTTAAAAACCCTTTTGCAGCTCCTTATACTAGTATTTAGCATACTTGACCATTTATCTTTTACCTATTGCTCATTTCCCTCCTCTTTGGGTCAGTTCTATTTAGGAACTCTCTTTCCTATGTCTATGAGCTCAGGCGAAAGAAAGAAGAAAGGAAGACTTGCATTTATATAGTGCCATTCACAACCACCGGACGTCTCACAGCGCTTTACAGCCAATGAAGTACTTTTGGAGTATAGTCACTGTTGGCATGTGGGAAACGTGGCAGCCAATTTGTGCAAAACAAGCTCCCAAAAACAGCAATGTGATAATGACCAGATAATCTGTGTTTGTTATGCTGGTTGAGAGTATAAATATTGGACAGAACGGTTGCTAAGTAAAATATTAACTTACCTTTTCTCTTTTCAGATGATGATGGACTTGCTATATATTTTCAGTAATTTCTGTTATTTGAATTTTCTTGGTACATCACAGTGTATCATAATTAATTTAAAATATTCAACTACTTTTGAAATGGGATCGAAGATCAAAATACTTCTGACTCACAAAGACAGAGTAAAAGTGCTTCTAACACAAGTTCAGTGGGACACAGGCTTGGATCTTAAGCTGGCACCACCCTGACTGGGATAACCGTTTATTTTTGTTAAACTGATTCTCGAGTCGGTTAAATGTATTTATTGGAAGAAAGGAATTTTAAAATTAAAAGAAAAATAATTAAGAATAGTTTTCCAAAAAAATTGAGCAAATGTCTCTTCGTTTTTAGAGATAAAAATCCTGCTTGGTTAAAAAGAAAATGCAATAGCCATGTTTGTGGTAGATTTCAAAATATTGTAAGTGCAACAAATCAAGTGGCAACATTTAAAATTTTCTGGGGAGCCATTCCCCCAAACCTCCATAGGAAATAATTATTGTGCTTTTAGCACTCGTATCCCCTTTCAGGCTAACATGTCCTCGTGACTATAGTGCCATTCACAACCACCGGACATCTCAAAGCGCTTTACAGCCAATGAAGTACTTTTGGAGTATAGTCACTGTTGGCATGTGGGAAATATGGCAGCCAATTTGTGCACAGCAAGCTCCCACAAACAGCAATGTGATAATGACCAGATAATCTGTTAGTCAGATTGTAATCGCAGGATAGCTCAGATGAATACGTGGCTTGAGCAGTGGTGCAGCAGGGAGGGATTCAAATTCCTGGGGCATTGGAACCGGTTCTGGGGGAGGTGGGACCAATACAAACCGGACGGTCTGCACCTGGGCAGGACCGGAACCAATGTCCTAGGGGGAGTGTTTGCTAGTGCTGTTAGGGAGGAGTTAAACTAATATGGCAGGGGGATGGGAACCAATGCAGGGAGACAGAGGGAAACAAAATGGAGACAAAAGCAAAAGACAGAAAGGAGATGAGTAAAAGTGGAAGGCAGAGAAACCCAAGGCAAAAAACAAAAAGGGCCACTGTACAGCAAAATTCTAAAGGGTCAAAGTGTAATAAAAAGGCAAGCATGAAAGCTCGGTGCTTCAATGCAAGGAGTATTCGGAACCCAGGAGAGGGCTCTGAGCTAGTTAGAATGGGTGATAACTCAGATGAACAGGACCCCAAGAAAGAATGCAAAAGGCAGGAGGCAACAGAGCAGAGTAGCACTGGGGTAAGTGTAAACCACAAGGTGACAGGAAGGGACAATATGTATGAATATAAAGGGGCTGCAGGAGGGGTCAAAACTAAAAATCATGGTTTAAAAGCTAGTATTAAAACACTCTACCTAAACGCACGCAGCATTCGAAATAAAGTAAATGAGTTGACGGCACAAATCATTACAAATGGGTATGATTTGGTGGCCATTACAGAAACGTGGTTGCAGGGGGGCCAAGACTGGGAATTAAACATACAGGGATATCTGACAATTCGGAAAGATAGACAAGAAGGGAAAGGAGGTGGGGTAGCTCTGTTAATAAAGGATGATATCAGGGCAGTTGTGAGAGATGATATTGGCTCTAATGAACAAAATGTTGAATCACTGTGGGTGGAGATTAGAGATAGTAAGGGGAAAAAAATCACTGGTGGACGTAGTCTATAGGCCCCCAAATAATAACTTCACAGTGGGGCGGGCAATAATCAAGGGAATAATGGAGGCATGTGAAAAAGGAACGGCAGTAATCATGGGGGATTTTAACCTACATATCGATTGGTCAAATCAAATCGCACGGGGTAGCCTGGAGGAGGAATTCATAGAATGCATACGGGATTGTTTCTTAGAACAGTATGTTACAGAACCTACAAGGGAGCAAGCTATCTTAGATCTGGTCCTGATTAATGAGACAGGAATAATAAACGATCTCCGAGTAAAAGATCCTCTTGGAATGAGTGATCACAGTATGGTTGAATTTGTAATACAGATTGAGGGTGAGGAAGTAGTGTCTCAAACGAGCGTATTATGCTTAAACAAAGGGGACTACAGTGGGATGAGGGCAGAGTTGGCTAAAGTAGACTGGAAACACAGACTAAACGGTGGCACAATTGAGGAACAGTGGAGGACTTTTAAGGAGCTCTTTCATAGTGCTCAACAAAAATATATTCCAGTGAAAAAGAAGGGCAGTAAGAGAAAGGATAACCAAGGAAATAAGGGAGAGTATCAAATTAAAAACCAATGCCTATAAGGTGGCCAAGGTTAGTGGGAAACTAGAAAATTGGGAAAATTTTAAACGACAGCAAAAAATGACTAAGAAAGCAATAAAGAAAGGAAACATAGATTATGAAAGTAAACTTGCGCAAAACATAAAAACAGATAGTAAAAGCTTTTACCGATATATAAAATGGAAAAGAGTGACTAAAGTAAATGTTGGTCCCTTAGAAGATGAGAAGAGGGATTTAATAATGGGAAATGTGGAAATGGCTGAGACCTTAAACAATTATTTTGCTTCGGTCTTCACAGTGGAAGACACAAAAACCATGCCAAAAATTGCTGGTCACGGGAATGTGGGAAGGGAGGACCTTGAGATAATCACTGTCACTAGGGGGGTAGTGCTGGATAGGCTAATGAGACTCAAGATAGACAAGTCCCCTGCTCGGGATGAAATGCATCCCAAGGTATTAAAAGAGATGGCGGAAGTTATAGCAGATGCATTTGTTATAACCTACCAAAATTCTCTGGACTCTGGGGAGGTACCAGCGGATTGGAAAGCAGCTAATGTAATGCCTCTGTTTAAAAAAGGGGGCAGACAAAAGGCAGGAAACTATAGGCCAGTTAGTTTAACATCTGTAGTGGGGAAAATGATTGAAGCTATCATTAAGGAAGAAATAGCGGGACATCTAGATAGGAATAGTGCAATCAAGCAGACGCAACATGGATTCATGAAGGGGAAATCATGTTTAACTAATTTACTGGAATTCTTTGAGGATATAACGAGCATGGTGGATAGAGGTGTACCGATGGATGTGGTGTATTTAGATTTCCAAAAGGCATTCGATAAGGTGCCACACAAAAGGTTACTGCAGAAGATAAAGGTACACGGAGTCAGAGGAAATGTATTAGCATGGATCGAGAATTGGCTGGCTAACAGAAAGCAGAGAGTCGGGATAAATGGGTACTTTTCGGGTTGGAAATCGGTGGTTAGTGGTGTGCCACAGGGATCGGTGCTGGGACCACAACTGTTTACAATATACATAGATGACCTGGAAGAGGGGACAGAGTGTAGTGTAACAAAATTTGCAGATGACACAAAGATTAGTGGGAAAGCGGTTGTGTAGAGGACACAGAGAGGCTGCAAAGAGATTTAGATAGGTTAAGCGAATGGGCTAAGGTTTGGCAGATGGAATATAATGTCGGAAAATGTGAGGTCATCCATCTTGGAAAAAAACAGTAAAAGGGAATATTATTTGAATAGGGAGAAATTACAACATGCTGCGGTGCAGAGGGACCTGGGGGTCCTTGTGCATGAATCCCAAAAAGTTAGTTTGCAGGTGCAGCAGGTAATCAGGAAGGCAAATGGAATGTTGGCCTTCATTGCGAGAGGGATGGAGTACAAAAGCAGGGAGGTCCTGCTGCAACTGTATAGGGTATTAGTGAGGCCGCACCTGGAGTACTGCGTGCAGTTTTGGTCACCTTACTTAAGGAAGGATATACTAGCTTTGGAGGGGGTATAGAGACGATTCACTAGGCTGATTCCGGAGATGAGAGGGTTACCTTATGATGATAGATTGAGCAGACTGGGTCTTTACTCATTGGAGTTCAGAAGGATGAGGGGTGATCTTATAGAAACATTTAAAATAATGAAAGGGATAGACAAGATCGAGGCAGAGAGGTTGTTTCCACTGGTCGGGGAGACTAGAACTAGGGGGCACAGCCTCAAAATAGGGGGGAGCCAATTTAAAACCGAGTTGAGAAGGAATTTCTTCTCCCAGTGCGTTGTGAATCTGTGGAATTCTCTGCCCAAGGAAGCAGTTGAGGCTAGCTCATTGAATGTATTCAAATCACAGATAGATAGATTTTTAACCAATAAGGGAATTAAGGGTTATGGGGAGCGGGCGGGTAAGTGGAGCTGAGTCCACGGCCAGATCAGCCATGACCTTGTTGAATGGCGGAGCAGGCTCGAGGGGCTAGATGGCCTACTCCTGTTCCTAATTCTTATGTTCTTATGTCTTTTCCCCTCCTTTATTAGTGAAGGAATATTTTCAGTGTAGTTATTTGTTTTTATAGGCATTTTATTCAGAGCCATTTTGGAGTGGTCAGATTTTTGGAATTGGTTCGGTGATCGTTGGTTAATTTTCATTGACATGTATGAATCCTATGCTGGTGGCTGCAATTGCAATCCATTTGATGTGGTTACACAATGGCTGAAACAGCCTAGGTTGTTTACAGTAAGTAACCTGCCACGTAAGAAATATAGAAACATAGAAAAGAGATGCAGGAGTAGGCCATTCGGCCCTTCGAGCCTGCACCACCATTCGATAAGATCATGGCTGATCATTCCCTCAGTACCCCTTTCCTGCTTTCTGTCCATACCCCTTGATCCCGTTAGCCGTAAGGGCCATATCTAACTCCCTCTTGAATATATCCAATGAACTGGCATCAACAACTCTCTGCGGTAGGGAATTCCACAGGTTAACAACTCTCTGAGTCAAGAAGTTTCTCCTCATCTCAGTCCTAAATGGCCTACCCCTTATCTTAAGACTGTGTCCCCTGGTTCTGGACTTCCCCATCATCGGGAACATTCATCCCACATCTAATCTGTCCAGTCCCGTCAGAATCTTGTAAGTTTCTATGAGATCCCCTCTCATCCTTTTAAACTCCAGTGTAAGAGCAGATCCCTGGGCACGGTATTTATTAATGCCAGTTCATCTACTTGATTTTCTTACAAACAAAAACATACAGCACTCTCAGGTCAAAATGTGAGTCCACATCACAGAAGTACTCCAGACTTTCCTTTTAATTGGGAGATTTTGTCCAAACCTTCAAAACGAACCAGCAATGTAATGATTGCTCATTTAGGGTAAGGGTGGTGGTGCATTGCCAGGGAATTGGGACTCCCCACCTAAATAGGTGAATGTGTTCATTGTGATGAGGAATGTCAATACTGGAGAATGAAAGAAACACTTCCCACTTTTGCACCTGGTGGCAGTATCAAGCACTCCAGAGTGCAACCTAGATGTGGAGTAAAGCTCCTGGTCTTCTATTCCAGCATGGTATGTTTAAATCTATAACCACTGCAAATTTTTCCTACCTCCCACACCAAATCCTTAGGGCCCCACTAAATGGGGATTACCAATCGGAGCCAAATTACTGTGAGGCAGGTGATTGAAACTTCAGAAACTATAGTATCTCAAAATCATTGGGCTAGATGTTGCAGTGGGTATGATAGCATACTCTGAGAGTATGCCGCCATACCGCCTTTGAAATTGACTGCAAGTACGGAATTTCTGCATGCACTAAATCCCGAATTTGCGATCTGTCAAGGAATGCCTTGACAGATGATCCGCAGCAATGGGAATATACTCATTGCTGGCGCAGAGTTGGGCTATTTGCCCACCAACTACCCAGCAATTACGGACAAAAATGTCATGGTTATTGAAAGCAGGCACAGGAGCATGTTTCACTGTGAATCAAAGAATCAAACCCATTTGTATTGAACATTGAAGGCAAGCTGCGGATATAGTTGTAAGCAATACAACTTTTACCCTAAAATGTGTAAAATCTGAAAATTCTTCTATATGTTTAAATAAAATTGAAATGATACTGTTATAAGAACATAGAACATAAGAAATAGGAGCAGGAGTAGGCCATTTTGCCCCTCAAGCCTGCTCCACCATTCAATAAGATCATGGCTGATCTGATCATGGACTCAGCTCCACTTCCCTGCCCGCTCCGCAAAACCCTTGACTCCCTTAACATTTAAAAATCTGTCTATCTCCATCTTAAATATATTCAATGACCCAGCCTCCACAGCTCTCTGGGGTAGCGAATTCCAAAGATTCATGACCCGCTGAGAGAAGAAATTCCTCCTCATTTCTGTTTTAAATGGGCAACCCTTTATTCTGAAACTATGCCCCCTAATTCTAGATTCCCCCATGAGGGGAAACATCCTCTCTGCATCTACGCTGTCAAGCCCCTTCAGAATCTTATATGTTTCAATAAGATCACCTATCATTCTTCTAAAATCCGAGGAGTATAGGCCCAACCTGCTCAACCGTTCTTCATATAACAGCCTCTTCATCTCAGGAATCTGTTACCAGAAAACTACTAACAGAAACTAATTACTTGCACTGAACACACACCACTTATATTAGCATTCCGCATCAACAAGCCTTATCATAAGAACATAAGAAATAGGAGCAGGAGTAGGCCATTTGGCCCCTCGAGCCAACTCCGCCATTTAATAAGATGGCTGATCTGATCATGGACTCAGCTCCAATTGCCTGCCCATTCCCCATAACCCTTTATTTTGTTTTCGCTTAAAAATCTGACTATCTCTGCCTTAAATATATTCAATGACCCAGTCTCTACAACTCTTTGGGACAGAGAATTCCAGATTTACAACCCTCTGAGAGAAGAAATTCCTCTTCAACTCAGTTTTAAATGGGCGGCCCCTTATTCTGAGACTATGCCCCCTAGTTCTAGTTTCCCCTATGAGTGGAAATATCCTCTCTGCATCCACCTCATTATCTTATATGTTTCGATAAGATCACCGCTCATTCTTCTGAACTCCAATGAGTATTGGCCCAACCTACTTAACCTATCCTCATAAGTCAACTCCCTCAACTCCGGAATCAATCTAGTGAACGTTCTCTGAACAGCCTCCAATGCAAGTACATCATTTCTTAAGCACAGAGACCAAAACTGTATGCCTCACCAATACCCTGTACAGTTGAAGCAGGACTTCTCTGCTTTTATATTCCATCCCCCTTGCAATAAAGGCCAGCATTCCATTTGCCTTCCTGATTACTTGCTGTACCTGTGTACTAACTTTTTGTGTTTCATGAACAAGAACACCCCAGGTCCCTCTGTAGCAGCACTTAGCAATTTTTCTCCATTTAAAAAAGAATTTGTTTTTCTATTCTTTCTGCCAAAGTGGATAACCTCACATTTTCCCACATTATACTCCATCTGCCAACTTTTTGCTCACTCAATTAGCCTGTCTTATATCCCTTTGCAGATTTTTTGTGTCCTCCTCACAATTTGCTTTCCCACCCATCTTTTTATCATCAGAAAACTAGGCTACATTACACTCGGTCCCTTCATCCAAGTCATTAATATAGCTTGTAAATAGTTGAGGCTCCAGCACCAATCCCTGTGGCACCCCACTAGTTACTGTTTGCCAACCGGAAAATGACCCATTTATCCCGACTCTCTGTTTTCTGTTAGTTAGCCAATCCTCTATCCATGCTAATATATTACCCCCAACCCCGTGAACTTTTATCTTGTGCAGTAGCCTTTTATGTGGCACCTTATCAAATGCCTTCTGGAAATCCAAATACACCACATTCACTGGTTCCCCTTTATCCACCCTGCTCGTTAGAGTGGATAAAGGGGATCAAAGAATTCCAGCAAATTTGTCAAACATGATTTCCCTTTCATAAAACCATGCTGACTCTGTTTGATCGTATTATGCTTTTCCAAATGTCCTGCTGCTGCTTCCTTAATAATGGACTCCAGCAGTTTCCCAATGACAGATGTTAGGTTAACTGGTCTGTAGTTTCCTGCTTTCTGTCTGCCTCCTTTTTTAAACAGGGGCGTTACATTTGCTGTTTTCCAATCCACTGGCACCTCCCCAGAATCTAGGGAATTTTGGTAGATTGCAACCAATGCATCTCTGCAGCCACTTCTTTTAAATCCCAAGGATGTAAGCCTTCAGGTCCAGGGGACTTGTACACCTTTAGTCCCATTATTTTGCCGAGTACTACTTCTTTAGTGATAGTGATTGTTTTAAGTTCCTCCCTCCCTATAGCCCCTTGATTATCTACTATTGGGAGTTTTTTTAGTGTCTTCTACCGTGAAGACCAATATTTGTTCAAAATCTCTGCCATTTTCCTGTTCCCCATTATTAATTGCCCCGTCTCTTCCTCTAAGGGACCTATATTTACTTTAGCGACTCTTTTCCTTTTTATATACCTGTAGAAACACTTAGTATCTGTTTTTATATTTTGTGCTAGTTTACTTTCATAATCTATCTTCCCTTTCCTTATTATTGTTTTAGTTGTTCTTTATTGGCTTTTAAAATGTTCCCAATCTTCTGGCATCCCACTAGTTTTGGCCACTTTGTATGCCCTTGTTTTCAATTTGATACCCTCCTTTATTTCCTTTGTTAGCCACGGATGATTGTCCCTTCTCTTGCACTCCTTCCTTCTCATTAGAATATATTTTTGTTGAGCGTTATGAAATATCTCCTTAAATGTCTGCCACTGCTCATCAACTGTCCCACACTTTAGTCTATTTTCCCAGTCCACTTTAGCCAACTCTGTCTTCATACCTTTGTAGTCTCCTTTATTTAAGCTTCGGACCCTGGTTTGAGATCCAATTTTCTCACCTTCCAACTGAATTTGTAATTTAACAATGCTATGGTCACTCATTCCAAGAGGATCCTTTACTAGGAAATTGTTTATTAATCCTGTCTCATTACACAGGACCAGAGCTAAGATAGCCTGCCCCCTGGTTGGTTCCACAACGTACTGTTCAAGGAAACTATCCCGGATGCACTCTATGAACTCTTCCTCAGGGCTACCCTGGCCAATTTGATTGGTCACCTTGCAGCCACGTCTCTGTAATGGCTGTCAGACATACCCATTTGTATCTATTTGTGCTGTCAACTCATTTATGTTGTTGTGAACGCTGCATGCATTCAGATAAAGAGCTTTTAAATTTGTTTTTTTCACCATTTTTTCTTGCTTTGACCCCACTTTCTGATATACTTTTATGTTTATATATTCTGTCCCTTCCTGTCACGCTCTGGTTTTCATTTGCCCTCAGTGCTACCCTGCTCTATTGCCTTCTCCTTATTCTTTGACTTTTTAAATTTCTGCTCACCTAAACCCCCCCTCCCATTATTTAGTTTAAATTCTCTATTATATTCCAGCATCTCATGTATTGTTTGTAAATGATACAGAGTCATGACAGACCGAGCGCTTTAACGTACACATGAAATGTTAAATTACGTTTATTGCACATATGCCAAATATCCACACATTTTATAGAACTATATATAAATATCTATGTGCAAGAAAGCAAACATTGTGACAAGTACAATATATAATTACATGAATTTCTGATGGAGTAGATGAAAAAACATATTTAGTGGTTTAGTTGGCAAATGTTACAGACCGCTTTTCTGCACCCACTCTCCCGAAGTATGTTTTGTTTCTGAAAACCTAGCGGGCATTTTTGGCTTTGACCTTAATACAGATACTGCATTTCAAATATCAACATGTTGGTATTTTGGTTACATTATTTTAACAAAAAGCTGATATTTGAAATAAGTCCAAGTACCAGTTTAATAAAAAGATTTTAAAATTATTTTAAAGTTTTAAAAATGCAATTTCAATGCAAGAGGCTGAAAGAAGTTTCTGTGGGTGTGGCTTAGTTTGGGCAGATTTTGTGGGAGTGTCTGCTCTTATGCATGGGCTTTAAGCTGCGCGCCAGGTTTTCGTGATGTCAACTCTGCAACGTTGAACAGCAAGTCTACGTGTGGGGTCTTAGTTTGTATTCTCTTTGGAGGTCGGGGCATATTCCGTAACTCCGCCATCAACCACAATTTTGGGGCCAATATTTTACCTTTACAGCCAGCTGAGAGGGAGACCTCCATCTCAAGTCCCAGAGGTAAAAGTTCAGCATGCCTTTTAATATTCTGGCCAAATTCAGAAGCCCATAATGCCAGTGGTCTATAGGCTTCTTGTTTTAAGACCTAGACAAACATAAATGAATCCAACAAACCAGTGGTACGCGATAATTCAATACTTGGCAAGAGGAGGAGAGAATGTAAAATACTCCACATTTTATTTATGTAGTTCATGGGACAAATGAAGAAATAACAGTTGAAATAAATAAATAAACTTTTTTTTTAAGTAACAAAAGAAGTTGGAAAGAAGAAAAATAAAATACATTTTGCAGTATTCAAACGGAAAATAAAATGAGAAAGACAAGGACATCAAAAGTACTCAACAGAGAAACCAGATTGTACAAGAAGATAAGTACTTTTTTTGCAATTATAATATCAGGGCCAGTGATTCTGAAACCAGGGTTCAAGTTTTGTACACACCAGTCTTGATTAATGAGCAAACACAGAAGCATTCATTAAGTATCTGGCAGACCAATTGAACAAGTATCAGGAGTGACCATAATATGGTGGAATTCTGCATTAGGATGGAGAATGAAACAGTTAATTCAGAGACCATGGTCCAGAACTTAAACAAGGGTAACTTTGAAGGTATGAGGCGTGAATTGGTTACGATAGATTGGCGAATGATACTTAAGGGGTTGACTGTGGATGGGCAATGGCAGACATTTAGAGACCGCATAGATGAACTACAACAATTGTACATTCCTGTCTGACGTAAAAATAAAAAAGGGAAGGTGGCTCAACCGTGGCTATCAAGGGAAATGAGGGATAGTATTAAAGCCAAGGAAGTGGCATACAAATTGGCCAGAAATAGCAGCGAACCCGGGGACTGGGAGAAATTTAGAACTCAGCAGAGGAGGACAAAGGGTTTGATTAGGGCAGGGAAAATGGAGTACGAGAAGAAGCTTGCAGGGAACATTAAGACGGATTGCAAAAGTTTCTATAGATATGTAAAGAGAAAAAGGTTAGTAAAGACAAACGTAGGTCCCCTGCAGTCAGAATCAGGGGAAGTCATAACGGGGAACAAAGAAATGGCTAGTAAGGAGGAGGAACTGAGGGAAATCTTTATTAGTCGGGAAATTGTGTTGGGGAAATTGATGGGATTGAAGGCCGATAAATCCCCAGGGCCTGATGGACTGCATCCCAGAGTACTTAAGGAGGTGGCCTTGGAAATAGCGGATGCATTGACAGTCATTTTCCAACATTCCATTGACTCTGGATCAGTTCCTATGGAGTGGAGGGTAGCCAATGTAACCCCACTTTTTAAAAAAGGAGGGAGAGAGAAAACAGGGAATTATAGACCGGTCAGCCTGACCTCAGTAGTGGGTAAAATGATGGAATCAATTATTAAGGATGTCATAGCAGCGCATTTGGAAAGAGGTGACATGATAGGTCCAAGTCAGCATGGATTTGTGAAATGGAAATCATGCTTGACAAATCTTCTGGAATTTTTTGAGGATGTTTCCAGTAGAGTGGACAAGGGAGAACCAGTTGATATGGTGTATTTGGACTTTCAGAAGGCTTTCGACAAGGTCCCACACAAGAGATTAATGTGCAAAGTTAAAGCACATGGGATTGGGGGTAGTGTGCTGACGTGGATTGAGAACTGGTTGTCAGACAGGAAGCAAAGAGTAGGAGTAAATGGGTACTTTTCAGAATGGCAGGCAGTGACTAGTGGGGTACCGCAAGGTTCTGTGCTGGGGCCCCAGCTGTTTACACTGTACATTAATGATTTAGACGAGGGGATTAAATGTAGTATCTCTAAATTTGCGGATGACACTAAAGTTGGATGGCAGTGTGAGCTGCAAGGAGGATGCTATGAGGCTGCAGAGCGACTTGGATAGGTTAGGTGAGTGGGCAAATGCATGGCAGATGAAGTATAATGTGGATAAATGTGAGGTTATCCACTTTGGTGCTAAAAACAGAGAGACATCTATTATCTGAATGGTGACAGATTAGGAAAAGGGGAGGTGCAACGAGACTTGGGTGTCATGGTACATCAGTCATTGAAGGTTGGCATGCAGTACAGCAGGCAGTTAAGAAAGCAAATGGCATGTTGGCCTTCATAGCGAGGGGATTTGAGTACAGGGGCAGGGAGGTGTTACTGCAATTGTACAGGGCCTTGGTGAGGCCACACCTGGAGTATTGTGTACAGTTTTGGTCTCCTAACTTGAGGAAGGACATTCTTGCTATTGAGGGAGTGCAGCGAAGGTTCACCAGACTGATTCCCGGGATGGTGGGACTGACCTATCAAGATAGACTGGATCAACTGGGCTTGTATTCACTGGAGTTTAGAAGAATGAGAGGGGACCTCATAGAAACGTTTAAAATTCTGATGGGTTCAGACAGGTTAGATGCAGGAAGAATGTTCCCAATGTTGGGGAAGTCCAGAACCAGAGGTCACAGTCTAAGGATAAGGGGTAAGCCATTTAGGACCGAGATGAGGAGAAACTTCTTCACCCAGAGAGTGGTGAACCTGTGGAATTCTCTACCACAGAAAGTTGTTGAGGCCAATTCACTAAATATATTCAAAAGGGAGTTAGATGAAGTCCTTACTACTAGGGGGATCAAGGAGTATGGCGAGAAAGCAGGAAGGGGGTACTGAAGTTGCATGTTCAGCCATGAACTCATTGAATGGCGGTGCAGGCTAGAAGGGCCGAATGGCCTACTCCTGCACCTATTTTCTATGTTTCTATGTTTCTATGTATCGAATAACTCCACGAGGCTAAGTACGGTGAGCTAGTTCAGGCATGACCTTACTCCAGTTTATTTATTCTAAAAATGAGGATTCAACATTATATACACGGCTTGCACGTGTCTGCCAGTGACCATTAGGACTTGGACAGTCGCGCCCTCCGGTGGCAGGTAAAACCTAGTTAATATACACATCATTCCCCCCAAAGTCCTTGGTACAGGTTATATTTACAAGTTGAGACGGTCCCTGGTTGATCCTCTCAGTTCAGGTGGGTGAGTTAGTAGGACCATTGCTGCATTGCGGAGCAGTCAGTCTGACAAGACGTCTTCATGAATGACACAAGGGTCAACTGATGGTTGGATGTGTGTTGGTTGGTCGATGATGATGTCATCTTCAATTTGTTCTGGATTGTCTGTGAATCGCAGTTTGGTGTGGTTGATGTGCCTTTTGCACGTTTGGCCATTTAACAGTTTGACTACAAATGCCCTGTTCCCCTCCTTGGCCAAAGCCATGCCAGCAACCCACTTTGGACTATGACCATAATTCAGGACAAACACAGGATCATGAACAGCAATGTCACGTGATACGTCCGCGCGATCATGGTACCATTGCTGCCGTTGCCTTCTGGTTTCGACATGACCATTGAGATCCGGGTGTACAAGAGAGAGCCTGGTTTTGAGGCCTCTCTTCATTAACAGCTCGGCAGGAGAGACCCCGGTGAGCGAATGGGGTCTCGTCCGGTAACTGAGCAGAATGCGGGACAAGCTGGTCTGTAGGGAGTCATGAGTCACGCGTTTTAGGCTCTGCTTAATGGTTTGGACAGCCCGCGCTGCTTGACCGCTAGACGTGGGTTTGAAAGGGGCAGACCTGACATGCTTGATGCCATTACGGGTCATAAACTCGTGGAACTCCGAACTGGTGAAAGAAGGTCCGTTGTCGCTGACAAGGACGTCGGGCAGGCCATGGGTGGCGAACATGGCCCGGAGGCTTTCAATAGTGGCTGTGGACGTGCTGGATGATATGATTACGCATTCAATCCATTTGGAGTAAGTGTCCAAAACCACTAAAAACATTTTGCCGAGAAAGTGGCTGGCGAAGTCTATGTGGATCCTTGACCACGGTTTGGATGGCCATGATCACAGACTCAGCGGAGCCTCCACAGGTGCGTTACTCAGTTGCATGCAAGTGTTGCACTGATGCATGCATGACTCCAAGTCCGAGTCAATGCCGGGCCACCAAACGTGAGACCTGGCAATGGCCTTCATCATGACAATGCCTGGGTGGGTACTGTGTAAACCTCGCACAAAAGTTTCCCTGTCTTTTTTTGGCATAACAACCCGATTACCCCATAACTGACAATCAGACTGAATAGACAATTCATCCTTGCAGCGGCTATAGGGCTTAATTTCATCCTGCAATTCCTGGGAATGGCAGACCAATTTCCATTTAGGACACACCTTTTTATGCTTGACAATACAGGATCCTGGGTGGTCCAGGTCCTAATTTGGCGAGCCGTGACGGGTGACCCCTCGCTCTTGAAGGCATCCATGACCAGCAGCAAGTCTGCGGGCTGCGGCATTTCCACCCCGGTTGTGGGCAATGGTAGCTGGCTAAGCACATCAGCACAGTTTTCAGTGCCTGGTTTGTGGCGGATGACATAATCATAAGCGGATAATGTCAGTGCCCATCTTTGGGTGCGGGACAAGGCATTGGTATTTATACCTTTGCTCTCAGAAAACAATGAAATGCGCAGCTTGTGGTCTGTTTCAAGCTCAAACCGAAGCCCAAACAGGTATTGGTGTATTTTCCTAACCCCATATATGCATGCTAAAGTCTCTTCCTCTACCATACTATAGGCTCTTTCAGCCTTAGACAGACTTCTGGATGCATATGTAACTGGTTGGAGTTTGCCTGATACATTGGCTTGCTGGAGCACACAACTGACCCCATATGATGAAGCGTCACAGGCCAGCGCTAACCGCTTACGTGGGTCATAGTGTACCAGTAATTTATTGAAGCATAGCAGGTTCCTGGCTTTCTCAAAGGCTCTGTCTTGAGATTTTCCCTAAATTCAGTCATTACCCTTTCTTAGCAACATGTGCAAGGGCTCTAGCTACGTGCTCAAACTAAATAGAAAATTACCAAAATAGTTGAGAAGACCCAGGAACGAACATAGCTCTGTCACACTCTGGGGTCTGGGCGCATTCTTGAAGGCCTCTCTGTCTTTGAGTCCATAGGCCTGATGCTGTCTGCTCCAAACTTTCTCCCCATGAATTTGACTTCTGGTGCCATGAAAACGCACTTGGAGCGTTTTAGTCCAAGTCCCACTCAGTCCAGACAACGTAGAACCTCTCCCAAGATATGTAGGTGTTCGGTGGCATCGCGACTGGTGATCAGGATGTCATCTTGGAACACGACGGTTCTCGGGACGGACTTCAGCAAATTCTCTATGTTTCTCTGAAATATGGCTGCCACCGAGCGAATTCCGAAAGGGCAGGTGTGGTATATAAACAGACCTTTGTGCGTGTTGAAGCACGTCAGTTTTTTGAAGATTCGACCAGCTCCTGTGCCATGTAAGCGGAGGTCAGGTCCAATTGGGTGAACGACATCCCCCCCCCGCTAGCGTTGCAAACAGGTCATCAGCCTTGGGTAACAGGTACTGATTCTGTATCGAGACTCGGTTGATCGTTACCTTGTAGTCGCCACAGATCCTGACCATGCCATCACTTTTCAACACCGGGACAGTTGGACTGGCCCATTCACTGAACTCAACTGGTGATATGATTCCTTCCCGTTGAAATCTGTCCAGTTCGATTTCGACCTTCTCCCTCATCATGTACGGAACCGCCCGAGCCTTGTGATGGACGGGTCTTGCATCCGGGCCTAGGTGGATGCCTGGTTTGAACAACGAGGGAAACTTGCTCAGCACTTGAGCACACGAAGCGTCAGCCACTGATAAGGCTTTAATATCGTTCCAGTTCCATTCAATTTTCTCAAGCCAACTCCTGCCGAACAGTGTTGGGCCATTCCCTGGAATGATCCACAACGATAAATCATGCACAGCTCCATTGTATGATATCTTTACTGCCTCGCTGCTAATGACTGGTATGAGCTCTTTGGTATAGGTACGCAGCTTCGCATTGATTGGGCTCAGTTTGGGTCTTCTTGCCTTAGTGTCCCACAGCTTTTCGAAAGCCCTCTGGCTCATTATTGACTGACTCGCACCCTTGTCCAATTTCATGGATACTGGAACCCCATTTAATTTAACTTCCAGCATTATCGGAGGACTTTTGGTAAAAGAATGTACCCCATACACTTCTTCGTCCTGTACCTCGGGTTGAGTTGCCTGTGCCCCTTGATCCACGCTGGATCGATCATCCTCAGCCACGTGACGTGTTGCAGCACGCTTTCTCGGTTGCAGACACATTCGCTGAAGGTGCCCAATTGTTGCACAGCCTTTGTACACGTATTACTTGAATCGGCATTGATGGGCCCGATGATAGCCCCCGCAACGCCAACAGGGCAAGATTTGATTCACCCCCGATGGCGGACTTTGAGCAGTTACAGGTCGTACGAATGCGGACGAGTAGGCCTTGCCATGTGCAGCTCTGCCTGCTGATGATATTATTTTATGCACAATACTTGCCGGTGAGTTTCAATGCTGGGAAGATATCTGTTTCGAGTTTTCGTCTGTGGACATGCATGCCTGGGCGATTGTGATGGCCCTGCTCAGGTCTAGAGATTCAGCAGCCAGCAGTTTTCGAAGGATGACCTCGTGGCCAATGCCAAGCACGAAAAAGTCCCGCAGCATTTCCTACAATGCAGCTCCAAAGTTGCACGGCCCAGTGAGATGTCTCAGGTCGGCGACATATTACGCCATGTCCTGGCCCTCGGAACGATTGTGCATATAGAAACGATACCTCGCCATGATGATGCTTTCCTTCGGTTTAAAGTGGTTCTGAACCAGCGTACACAATTCATCATAAGTCTTATCCATTGGTCGAGTTGGTGAGAGTAGATTCTTGATAAGGCCATAAATTTTTGACCCACAAACGGTGAGGAGAACCGCCCTGCGCTTAATTGCGTTATCGGTTCCTTCCAATCCGTTGGCTACGAAGTACTGGTCGAGGCGATCAGTGAAATCCTCCCAGTCTTCCCCTTCCACGAATCTCTCCAAAATTCCAACAGACATGGTTGTGTGAAAGTTCAATTTTTTAACTCGTCGCCAATTGTTAATTATCGAATAACTCCAAGAGGCTAAATATGGTGAGCTAGTTCAGGCATGACCTTACTCCAGTTTATTTATTCTCAAAGTGAGGATTCAACATGGCTGCCAACATTATATACACGGCTTGCACGTGTCTGCCAGTGACCATTAGGACTCCGACAGTCGCGCCCTCCGGTGGCAAGTAAAACCCAGTTAACTAACATAACAGCAGTAATAGCCAGGAGGGAGTAATAAGACTGTAATTCAATTAAGCGAGTTGAGATGGGATAATAAACTAATTGTACACCTCAGATTGAACCTTACTGTTTCTTTCTAGGTATTTATTATTTTATATAATCTGTGTCTACTGTATAGATAGACCGTAAAAGATCCACAGAACCAGGGAAGTTTTACAAAAAGTACTCGAGAGCTGTCTTGTGCAGGCTGTAAAATGAATCAAAACTTCCTCGAGAGTTTGCAAGAGCCTATAAAACATAAACAATGAGGAGTCAGAGGAAACCAATAAAATATATCAGCAGCTTACAGCAGTTAGTAACAGCATATAAAATTAATACTGCTTACCTATCCAATCAATACTCTTGGGAAGATCGGAGGAAAGGTTATAAATTACATTATAATGATATTGTTTCTTAAGGCTAATCAGTCATTTGGCAGCTATTGCAGGCTGTAAGCTTACTTCCCTTAAAGCAGTGTTGTGTTAAAAGAAGAAGTGGGTACAATGAAGATGCTACACCCGAAATATTAACTCGTCTTTCCCATTTGCTGATGGCCCTTTTTTAAAATTCGTTCCTGGGATGTGGGTGTTGCTGGCAAGGCTAGCATTTATTGCCCATCCCTAATCGCCCTTGAGAAGGTGGTGGTGAGTAGTCTTCTTGAACGGCTGCAGTCCGTGTGGTGAAGGTACTCCCACAGTGCTGTTAGGGAGGGAGTTCCAGGATTTCAACCCAGCGACGATGAAGGAACGGCGATGTATTTCCAAGTCAGAATGATGTGTGACTTGGAGTGGGTACGTGGAGCTGATGGTGTTCCCATGCACCTGCTGCTCCTTGTCCTTCTAGGTGGTAAAGGTCGCGGGTTTGTGAGGTGCTACCGAAGAAGCCTTGGTGAGTTGCTGCAGTGCCATCATCATCATAGGCAGTCCCTCGAAATCGAGGAAGACTTGTGTCCTTCTTAGGTGACTGAACAGTCCAATACAGGAATTACAGTCTCTGTCACAGGTGTGACAGACAGTCGTTGAGGGAAAAGGTGGGTGGGACTGGTTTGTCGCACGCTCCTTCTGCTGCCTGAGCTTGCTTTCTGCATGCTCTCGGCGATGAGACTCAAGGTGCTCAGCGCCCTCCCAGATGCGCCTCCTCCACTTAGGGCGGTCTTTGGCCAGGGACTCCCAGGTGTCAGTGGGGATGTTGCATTTTATCAAGGAAGCTTTGAGGGTGTCCTTGAAACATTTCCTCTGCCCACCTTGGGCTCGTTTGGGGTGTAGGAGTTCCGAGTAGAGCGCTTGCTTTAAGAGTCTTGTGTCAGACATGCGAACAATGTGGCCTGCCCAGCGGAGCTGGTCCAGTGTGGTGCTGGGGATGTTGGCCTGGTCGAGGACACTAACATTGGTGCGTCTGTCCTCCCAGGAGATTTGTAGGATCTTGTGGAGACATCGTTGGTGGTATTTCTGCAGCGATTTGAGGTGTCTACTGTATATGGTCCACGTCTCTGAGCTATACAGGAGGGCGGGTATCACTACAACCCTGTAGACAATGAGCATGGTGGCAGATTTGAGGGCCTGATTTTCGAACAGTCTTTTCCTCAGGCAGCCGAAGGCTGCGCTGGTGCACTGGAGGCGGTGTTGAATCTCGTCGTTGATGTCTGCCCTTGTTGATAAGAGGCTCCCGTGCATCTTATAGATGGTACACACTGCAGCCACGGTACATCGATAATGGAGGGAGTGAATGTTTAAGGTGGTGGATGGGATGCCAATCAAGCGGGTTGCTTTGTCCTGGATGATGTCAAGCTTCTTGTGTGTTGTTGGAGCTGCACTCATCCAGACAAGTGGAGAGTATTCTATCACACTCCTGACTTGTGCCTTGTAGATGGTGGAAAGGCTTTGAGGAGTCGGGAGGTGAGACACTTGCCGCAGAATATCCAACCTCTGACCTGCTCTTGTTGCCACAGTATTTATGCGACTGGTCCAGTTAAGTTTCTGGTCAATGGTGACACCCAGGATGTTGATGGTGGGGGATTCGGCGATGGTAATGCCATTGAATGTCAAGGGGCAGTGGTTAGACTCTCACTTGTTGGAGATAGTCATTGCCTGGCACTTGTGTGGCGCGAATATTACTTTCCACTTGTCAGCCCAAGCCTGAATGTCGTCCAGGTCTTGCTGCATGCGGGCACGGACAGCTCCATTATCTGAGGAGTTGCGAATAGAACTGAACACTGTGCAGTCATCAGTGAACATCCCCACTTTTGGCATGATGGAGGGAGGGTCATTGATGAAGCAGCTGAAGATGGTTGGGCCTAGGACACTGCCCTGAGGAACTCCTTCAGTGATGTCCTGGGGCTGTGATAATTGACCTCCAACCACCACAACCATCTTCCCTTGTGCCAGGTATGACTCCAGCCAGTAGAGGGTTTTCCCCCCGATTCCCAGTGACTTAATTTTACTAGGGCTCCTTGGTGCCACACTAGGTCAAATGCTGCGTTGATGACAAGGGCAGTCACTCTCACCTCACTTTTGGAATTCAGCTCTTTTGTCCATGTTTGGACCAAGGCTGTAATGAGGTCTGGAGCCGAGTGGTCCTGGCGGTACCCAAACTGGGCATCGGTGAGCAGGTTATTGGTGAGCAAGTGCCGCTTGATAGCACTGTTGATGACCCTCCATCACCTGCTGATGATTGAGAGTAGACTGATGGGGCGGTACTTGGTCAGTTTAGAATTGTCCTGCTTTTTGTTGCGAGGACATACCTGGATAGTTTTTACCTGCTGTATATTTCCAGCATTTTCTGTTTGAGTACTTAAATATAGGTATAGCAAGAAAGAAATTTCAATTAGGGGTATGATAGCATAGTGGTTATGTTACTGGACTAGTAATCCCGAGGCCTGAACAAATGAATCCAAATACACGAGTTCACATCCCACCAATGGCAGCTGGGGAATTTAAATTCCGTTAATTAAATAAATCTGGAACTAAAAAAGCTAGAATCAGTGATGGTGACCATGAAACTACCGGATTGTCATAAAAATCCATCTAGTTCACTAATATCTTTTAGGGAATGAAATCTGCTGGCCTGGTCCAGTCTAAATGTGACTCCAGACACACAACAATTTGGTTGACTCTTAACCGCCCTCTGAAATGGCCTAGCAAGCCATTTAGTTGTATCAAACTGCTACAAAGAAGTATCATGGATTGCAGCGATTCAAGAAGGTACTTCTCAAGGGCAATTAGGGATGGGCAATAAATGTCGGCCTTGTCAATGACACCCACATCCCATAAACGAATTTTAAAAAGTTCGTAGTCAATATTTCAAAGTTGAATTATAGGTCTTGCCGAGCAGGAGTTATGAACAGTATTGGCATTAAGGGAGGCTTGTTTGAATGGTTTGGTTGCTGTTGTAAAATGTAAGTTAGTGATGAAATTTTACATGTATGAAACATTTTTTTGAGGATGTTTCCAGTAGAGTGGACAAGGGAGAACCAGTTGATGTGGTATATTTGGACTTTCAGAAGGCTTTTGACAAGGTCCCACACAAGAGATTAATGTGCAAAGTTAAAGCACATGGGATTGGGGGTAGTGTGCTGACATGGATTGAGAACTGGTTGTCAGACAGGAAGCAAAGAGTAGGAGTAAATGGGTACTTTTCAGAATGGCAGGCGGTGACTAGTGGGGTACCGCAAGGTTCTGTGCTGGGGCCCCAGCAGTTTACACTGTACATTAATGATTTAGACGAGGGGATTAAATGTAGTATCTCCAAATTTGCGGATGACACTAAGTTGGGTGGCAGTGTGAGCTGCGAGGAGGATGTTATGAGGCTGCAGAGCGACTTGGATAGGTTAGGTGAGTGGGTAAATGCATGGCAGATGAAGTATAATGTGGATAAATGTGAGGTTATCCACTTTGGTGGTAAAAACAGAGAGACATCTATTATCTGAATGGTGACAGATTAGAAAAAGGGGAGGTGCAACGAGACCTGGGTGTCATGGTACATCAGTCATTGAAGGTTGGCATGCAGGTACAGCAGGCGGTTAAGAAAGCAAATGGCATGTTGGCCTTCATAGCAAGGGGATTTGAGTACAGGGGCAGGGAGGTGTTGCTACAGTTGTACAGGGCCTTGGTGAGGCCACACCTGGAGTATTGTGTACAGTTTTGGTCTCCTAACCTGAGGAAGGACATTCTTGCTATTGAGGGAGTGCAGCGAAGGTTCATCAGACTGATTCCCAGGATGGCGGGACTGACCTATCAAGAAAGACTGGATCAACTGGGCTTGTATTCACTGGAGTTCAGAAGAATGAGCGGGGACCTCATAGAAACGTTTAAAATTCTGACGGGTTTAGACAGGTTAAATGCAGGAAGAATGTTCCCAATGTTGGGGAAGTCCAGAACCAGGGGTCACAGTCTAAGGATAAGGGGTAAGCCATTTAGGACCGAGATGAGGAGAAACTTCTTCACCCAGAGAGTGGTGAACCTGTGGAATTCTCTACCATAGAAAGTTGTTGAGGCCAATTCACGAAATATATTCAAAAAGGAGTTAGATGTAGTCGTTACTACTCGGGGGATCAAGGGGTATGGCGAGAAAGCAGGAATGGGGTCCTAAAGTTGCATGTTCAGCCATGAACTCATTGAATGGCAGTGCAGGCTAGAAGGGCCGAAAGGCCTACTCCTGCACTTAATTTCTATGTTTCTATGTTTCTATGTCTATTTGACTGGTTATAAAGAAAGAAAGACTTGCATTTATATATCACCTTTCACAACCACTGGATGTCTCAAAGCACTTAACGGCCAATGAAGTACTTTTGAAGTGTAGTCGCTGTTGTAATGTGGGAAACACGGCAGCCAATTTGCACACAGCAAGCTCCCACAAACAGCAATGTGATAATAACCAGATAATCTGTTTTTGTTATGTTGATCGAGGGATAAATATTAGCCAGGACACCAGAGATATCTCCCCTGCTCGTCTTCAAAATAGTGGTATGAGATCTTTTATGTCCACCGGAGAGAGCAGACGGGGCCTCAGTTTAACGTCTCATCTGAAAGACGGCACCTCAGACAGTGCGGTGCTCCCTCAGCACTGCACTGGAGTGTCAGCCTAGATTTACATGCTCAAGTCCCTGGAGTGGGACTTAAACCCACAACCTTCTGACTCAGAGACGAGAGTGCTACCAACTGAGCCACAGCTGACACTTATGTAACATGGAACAATTCTACCATTTAAATAGCTTTAGCGAATTAAAAAGTAGATACCTTATATATATATCGTAATATATTATTAGAAACATTTCATAAACTATGTCGGGCAAATGAGACTTAATAAAATACTGGTAGATCTCCTGTGGCATTTATCATCATGAGCCAGAAGCTATGTTGTTGCAAGGAGGAGGACAAGTGCTGGAATGGGTGGGAGTGCATATTTCTGCTGGAACTATTTGGAAAGAAGTTTATGACACAGTGAAGTGTATTTTTTTAATTGGTTTCTGAAAAATTAAGTGTTTTCCTTACCCGCTGAAGGTAGGTTAAAAAAATAGTTGGGTTCCTCGCTTATACGCAAGTTACATTAATAAATAAATCTGTGCTTGTAACATGGGGGAGAAGAGCTGCTCAGGGTACAAAGGCCACTCAGGATCATGTGGCTGCATAATCCTTTTGTTCAGTAGAGGCTACGGCCCGGATTTTGTGGTGGTGATGACACGGACTGTCTGCACTTGCCGTCATTACCCCTCTGAAACTGACTGCAACTTCAGGAGGTAGCACGTGTGCATTTAAACGTGGAAGTCCCAAAGTTGCGGTCAGTCATTCACTACTCCCACACTGGTTGCGCTGTGGACCTCCCCTCCCCATAGCCGGCAAGCAGTGAAATCAGTGGAACTGACGCAATCTTGAGCTTTTCCGCACTAATATCACTATTAAATACCCCAATAAATGTCCAACCTTATTGTAATAGGTGTAATTGGGGTTTTAACAGTGTGTTGACGGCTAAACAACTGTCATGGCTCTGAAAAACTAATTTTTATATTTGTAGAATGTCAAATTTCTCCACTATGATAAAAATTGCAATTAAAAAAAAATGTCAGCTTCTACCTTATCCCTACATGAAAGTCCCAATCTTTATTTTGCTCTCCCTAACACTTTTTTTAAAATGAGGCTAAAAGCTGCTTTTTATTTCCTGGTTTGCTGTCCTCTGAGTGAAGAAATTCTTCAATGTGATTGGATCTTAGACAGTTTGATAACATCACTGTTGCACTATGTTAGGAATCCCCTATTCACAATGTTACAATTAATTCCACGTCAAGAACCCTCAAGTTTTCGCCACAGAGATCTCAATGGGCAGCTTTCTTTGAGGTCAGTGGCGATCGCCATGACATCACCACTGAGTGAACATTATGGGCCAATGTGTTCAATTGCTGATCCAGCTCAGAGAGAATGCAGAGAAGTTCAAGAGTTTCAAACACTTAAATTCGGGCTGTTTTTGAATTTTGGATGACTGACCATTAAGTGCGCCAGTGAATTCCCCTATCCGCAGAGGTGGTTATGATTTTGAGGCACCAACTTCATTAACATTTAGCCGGCGAACTGCAGGGTACCAAACGGACGAGTGATCCAATGCATCTCGCCGGATTGAGGCGTCCCAATTAAAGGCTGGTCCGACCACCAGCAAGGTACATAAAAACATAGGAAATAGGAGCAGGAGTAGACCATTTGGCCCCTCGAGCCTGTTCCGCCATTCAATAAGATCATGGCTGATCTTCTACCTCAACTCCAGTTGCCTGCACTATCGCCATATTCCTTGATTCCCTTAATATCCAAAAATCTTTGATCTCTGTCTTTTATATACTCAATTACTGAGCCTCCATAGCCCTCTGGGGTACAGAATTCCAAAGATTCATAACCCTCAGTGAAGAAATTTCTCCTCATCTCAGTCCTAAATGGCCAACCCCTTATTCTGAGATTGTGACTCCTGGTTCTAGACTCCCCAGTCAGGGGAAACTTCCTCTCTGCATCTACCCTGTCAAGCCCTGTAAGAATTTTGTATGTTTCAATGAGATCACTTCTCATTCTCCTAAACTCTAGAGAATATAGGCCTAGTCTACTCAATCTCTCCTCATAGGACAATCCTCCCATCTCAGGAATCAGTCATGTAAACCTTCATTGCACTCCCTCTATGGCAAGTATATCCTTCCTTAAGTAAGGAGACCAAAACTGTACACAATACTCCAGGTGTGGTCTCACCAGGGCTCTACATAATTGCAGTTAGACATCTTTACTCTTTTACTCATATCCTCTTGTAATAAAGGCCAACATACCATTTTCTTTCTTAATTGCTTGCTGTACTTGCATGTTAACTTTGTGATTCGTGTACAAGGACACCCAGGTCCCTCTGAAAACCAACATTTCCTAAGGGGTTCTAGGTAACTGCACCCCAGGTGTGATGGCTGAGGGTCGGGGTCCTGCAATGGCAATAGTGCAGATTAGATTTGTGTGACCCGGAAGAGCAGTTTTACTGCCCTAGACAGACGGGTGTTTTGGGCGACCAGTAATAATCCCCTTTCATCGGTGTTGATGGGGTGGTAAGGCTACCAATCCCATTTTGAGGCCATAATTGTTCCATTAATATCAGGCAATAGAAATGAAAATTGACCCAAAATTGTAAAATTGAAACCAGAGTAGTATTCCTGAGAGAGGATGAGTACAATGGCTTGAGAGTTAGAGGTATCTGCCTCTGGAACAGTAAATTAACAATAGCTTGCTTTAATATAGATAATTTCTCCTGTTACAGAATCATAGAATGATACAGCACAGAAGGAGGCCATCTGGCCCATTGTGCCTGTGCCAGCTCTTTGAAAGAGCGATCCAATCCGCCCCACTCCCCTGTTCTTTACCCGTAGCCCCTTCAAGTATTTATCCAATTCCCTTTTGACAGTTATTATTGAATCCTTCACGCAGTGTATTCCAGGTCATAACAACTCGGTGCCTAATTTTTTTTCTCCTCATGTCACCTCTGGTTCTTTTGCCAATTACCTTAAATCTGTGTCCTCTGGTTACCAACCTTTCTGCCACTGGAAACAGTTCTCCTTATTTACTCTATCAAAATCCTTCAAAATTTTGAACACCTCTATCAAATCTCCCCTTCATATTCTCCGCTCTAAGGAAAACAAACCCAGATTCTCTAGTCCCTTCCTCTAACTGAAATCCCTCATCCCTGGTGCCATTCTAGTAAATCTCCTCTGCGCCTTTTCTAAGACTTTGACATCCTTCCTGAAGTGTGGTGCCCAGAATTGGCTACAATACTCCAGCTGGGGCCTAACCAGTATTTTCAAAGTGTTATGTCTGCAATTACCATCGACTAATTCCACGAAGCCTTGCACTGTGAGCAAGAGCTGTGTGACTTCAGTCCATTTAATGCGACTGTAAAGTGAGGGGCCGCATGGCTGACCACCTTTTATATGCCCCTGCACACCTGGGCAGGTAACCCCTGGGGCCTCCAACAGCAGCGCCCTCAGGTGTTACATCGTACATAGTTACATAGTGAATACAAAGAGTTTGCATACATGACATCATTCCCCCCCAAAGTCTTTGATGCGAGTTGATTACAGGTTAAGGCGACCCGGAGCCCTGTGCTCCCTGGTTGGCCGTCTGAGTGTCGCTTCTGGTCTGGGTGAGTTGGTTGGGCCACTGCTGTCTTGCAGCACGACTGGTTGGACTGGACTGTTGGGGATGGTGGGATCACCCTGGTGGTTGGCAGCGAGGTCTGATGTCAATTGAGCGTGTGTCAATGGGTCGCTGAAGATGAGGTCCTCTTCCGGTGGTTCCTGGTTATCTGTGAACCATAATTCGGTTTGGTCCAAATGTTTTCTGCACATTTGACCATTAAGCAGTTTGACAACAAACACTCTATTCCCCTCCTTGGTTAATACAGTGCCGGCGATCCATTTGCGGCCCTGACCGTAATTCAGCACAAACACAGGGTAATTTACAGTGATGTCGCGTGATACAGCCGCGCGATCATGGTACGTGTTTTGCTGATAATGCCTGGTTTCCACCTGATCAATGAGGTCAAGGTGTACTAAGAAGAGCCTGATTTTGAGTGCTTGTTTCATTAGTAATTCTGCAGGGGGAACCCCGGTAAGTGAGTGGGGTCGTGTTCTGTAGCTGAGCAGTACCCGGGACAGGCGGCTTTGTAAGGAGCCTGCCGTGACACGTTTCAAGCTCTGCTTGATGGTTTGGACTGCCCGCTCGGCTTGGCCGTTGGATGCGGGCTTGAATGGAGCAGATCTGACATGCTTGATGCCATTATGGGTCATGAATTCATTGACTTCCGAGCTGAAGTACGGACCATTGTCGCTGACAAGAATGTCGGGTAAGCCATGGGTGGCAAACATGGCCGAGGCTTTCAATTGTGGCTGCGGACTTGCTGGATGCCATTATTGCACATTCCATCCATTTGGAGTAGGCGTCCACAACAACCAGGAACATCTTTCACAGAAAGGGGCCCACATAATCCACATGGATCCTGGACCATGGTTTTGAGGGCCAGGACCAGAAACTAAGTGGAGCCTCCCTGGGAGCATTGCTCAGTTGTGAGCATGTGTTACACTGTGCATGCACGACTCCAGGTCTGAGTCAATGCCGGGCCACTAGATGTGGGACCTGGCGATAGCCTTAATCATGACTATGCCTGGGTGGGTGCTGTGTAGGTCACGTATGAAGGATGAGAGGGGATCTCATAGAAACATACAAGATTCTGAAGGGACGGGACATGTTAGATGGGGGTAGATTGTTCCCGATGTTGGGGAAGTCCAGAACCAGGGGACACAGTCTTAGGATAAAGGGTAAGCCATTTAGGATTGAGATGAGGAGAAACTTCTTCACTCAGAGTTGTTAACCTGTGGAATTCCCTGCCGCAGAGAGTTGTTGATGCCAGTTCATTGGATATATTCAAGAGGGAGTTCGATATGGCCCTTATGGCTAAGGGAACCAAGGGGTATGGAGAGAAGGCAGGAAAGGGGTACTGAGGGAATGATCAGCCATGATCTTATCGAATGGTGATACAGGCTCGAAGGGCTGAATGGCCTACTCCTGCACCTATTTTCTATGTTTCTATGAAGGTTTCCCGGCCTTTCTTTGGCAAGATAATGCGGTTGTCCCATAAGAGACAATCTGAATGGATCGACATTTCGTCTTTACGATGGTGAAACGGCTTGATCTCATCTTGCATGTCTCTAGGGACCGCTGACCAGCTCCCATTGAGAATGCAACTTTTTACAAAGGATAGCAGAGGATACTAGCTGGTCCAGGTTTTACGGGTGACCCTTCGCTATCAAAGGTATCCATGGCCAGTAGCAGGTCTGCGGGCTGCGCCGTTTCTACCCCGGTGGTGGGCAACGGTAGTCGGCTGAGAGCATCGGCGCAATTTTCAGTGCCTGGCCTGTGGCGGATCACATAGTCATAGGCAGACAGTGTTGGTGCCCATCTTTAGATTCGAGACGAAGCATTGGTGTTTATGCCTTTGCTTTACGAAAACAGTGAGATTAGGGGCTTGTGGTCATCCCTAACTCGAACTGGAGTCCGAACAAATATTGGTGCATCTTTTTTACACCATAAACACAGGCTAAAGCCTCCTTTTTGGTCATGCTGTAGCCTCTTTCGGCCTTTGATAGGCTTCTGGACACATATGCAAATATGGAGCTTGCCCACAGCATTGGCTTGCTGCAAAACACACCCGAAACCATACGATGAAGCATCACATGCTAAAACTAGACGTTTACATGGGTCCTATAATACCAGCAACTTATTCGAACACAGCAGATTTCTGGCCTTCTCAAAGGCGGCCTCTTGATCTTTACCCCAAGTCCAGTCATCTCCCTTGTGCAATGTTTCCAGCAAGATGCTCAACCCTGGAAGAAAGTTACCAAAATAGTTGAGGAGTCCCAGGAACGAGCGTAGCTCCGTTACATTTCGTGGTGTGGATGCATTCTTGATGGCCTCTGCTTCTAGTCCGTGGGTCTGATGCCGTCTGCCGCAATCTTCCTCCCCAGGAATTCTGCCTCTGGCTCCAGGAAGACACATTTGGATTGTTTCAACCAGAGTCCAACTCTGTTTAGTCGACTTAAAACTTCTTCCAGGTTGTGCAGGTGTTCGGAAGTGTCGCGGCCAGTGATGAGGATGTCATCCTGAAATACGACAGTGCGTGGAATCGATTTCAACAGGCTCTCCACATTTCTTTGGAATATGGCTTCAGCCGATCGAATCCCGAATGGGCACCTGTGGTACACGAACATGTTAATGCATGTTAATTTTTTCGACGACTCAACCAGCTCCTGGGTCATGTAAGCGGAGTTTAGATCCAGCTTGGTGAATGTCTTTCCCCCTGCTAATGTCATCAGCTTTGCGTAGTGGGTACTGGTCCTGTAACGAGACTCGGTTGATCATTACTTTGTAATCGCCGCAGATTCTGACCGTGCCATCGCTCTTTAGTAGAACAGTCGGGCTGGCCCACTCGTTGAACTCGACTGGGGATATGATTCCCTCGCGTTGAAGTCTGTCCAATTCGATCTCCGGATCCTCCCTCATCATGGAGGGGACCGCTCGAGTCTTGTGATGAATGGGCCGTGCCTCAGGGACCAAGTGGATCTGTACTTTGGCGCCTGTGAAGTTGCCGATGCCTGGTTCAAATAAAGATGGGGACTTGCTTAGCACTTAAGCACAGGAAGCATTGTCCACTGATGATAATACTTTGACGTCTTCCCAGTTCCACCAAATCTTCCCCATCCAGCTTCTGCCAAGCAGCGTTGGCCCATTGCCTGGTACAATCCACAGTGGCAGCTCGTGTGCCTCTCCATCATCGGATGCTTTTACATTCGCACTGCCAATAACTGGTATCAGTTCCTTGGTGTAAGTGCGCAGCTTTATCTGAGTCAGACTCAGCTTGGGTCTTTGTACTATTTTGCTGCCCCACAGCCTTTCAAATGCCTTTTGGCTCATAATTGACTGACTCGCCCCAGTGTCCAGCTCCATGGATACAGGGAATGCCATTTAATTTGACTTTTATCATCATGGGAAGACTTTTTGTGGAAAAGGTGTGCACCCCGTACACTGCTCCCTCAGGCTGAGTTGCCTCTCTAGCCTTTGTGATCCACGCTGGATCGGGACTCTTCTACCGACTCCACTGCCATGTGGTGATTCGCAGTACGTTTGCACATTTGCTGGACGTGGCCCCTTGTTCTACACACAGTCATTAAATTGACATTGATGGGCCCCATGATTACCCCCGCAACGCCAGCATTGTGTTAATGATTTCACATTTACATCCCTTGGCAGCCTAGCAGCGGCAGGTATGTAGGCTCTGCTCTGTACAGTTATTAGTTCAACAGTTCTGCCTGCAATCGGTGTTATTTTATGTGCAGTACTTGCCAGTGAGCTCCGATTCTGATAGGAAGTCATCTGTATGGTATCGCGATTCGAGGACATGAACGCCTAGCTTATGGCGATGGCCTTCTTCAGGTCAATGGTTTTCAGTGCCTCACCATCCATGTTGTTGGCCACAAAGTGCTGGTCAAGCTATTTGATAAAGGCTTCCCAATCTTCACCCTCTACATACTTTTTAAAATCATCAATAGCAGCCATGACTGCATAAAAGTTTGTGATCTGTAACTCGTCACCAGTTGTTATGTCTGCACTTACCATCGAATAACTCCATGAGGCCTTGTACTGTGAGTAAGAGCTGTGTAACTTCAGTCCATTTGATACGACTGTAAAGTGAGAGGCAGCATGGCTGACCACCTTTTATATGCCCTGCACATCTGAGCAGGTAACCCTTAGGACCTCCAACAGCAGCGCCCTCAGGTAGTACATCATACATAGTTACATAGTGAATACAAAAAGCCTGCATACATGAAAAAGGTTTAGCATAACTTCCTTGCTTTTGCTCTCTATGCCTCTATTTATAAAGCCTAGAATCCCATATGCCTTAACAGCCTTCTCAACTTGTCCTGTTACCTTCAAAGGCTTGTAACTCTCTGTTTCTGTAACCGCTATAAAAATGCACCATTTAATTTTTTTTTTGCTTCTCCTCAATCTTCCTTCTAAAATGAATCACTTCACATTTCTCTGTGTTAAATTACATCTACCATGTGTCTGCCCATATCACCAGTCTTACTGTGTCCTCCTAGAGTCTGTTGCTATCCTCCTCACTGTTTCCTACATTTACGAGTTCCGTGTCATCTGTAAACTTTGAAATTATGTCCTGTATACCCAAGTCCAACTCATTAACATATATCAACAAGAGCAGTGGTCCCAATACTGACCCCTGGGAGATACCACTGCACACTTTCCACCACTACCCTCTGCTTTCTGTCCCTCAGCCAATTTTGTATCCACGCAACCATTGACCCTTTAATCCCATAGGCTTCATGTTAAAAGTATTTCACAACATTCTGTTAACCTCCAGCATTATTTTTTCTGATTGTCAGCATAAAGTCTGCTGCTGTGTTGAGTGTCTTTAGCTAGAAAAGTCCTAAGCCTGTTACAGGCCTTCAACAGAAAATGCTTCTAAAAGGTATTTTAGACACACACAAAATGTTGCTATATAGGCAAGTTTAATAATTTTCTTGTAAACGTTATCATTTTTATGTTACATACTTTATTTGTAGCATTAATTTTTTCAGCTAGTGAGTTGCAGCTCTCTGGAATGTTGAGGAAATATTAACAATTTCATTGGTTCCCAGTCTCCTTTTTTATTGGTAGCTTTTGCTGACTGCTTATTGTTGATTGGTTGCTTTCACGTATCCTCAGTAGATTTTCATTGGAAGTTTATGTATTAGCTTTGTCCACTTCTGATTGGTACTTTCCCCATCACTTCAATTATTGTTGTTTGAGGAACATGAAATTTCAGCTAAATAGGTTTATGCTATAAAAGCTGAAGTTTGGCAGACAAAAGGCACAGTAAACAAAACGTGTGTGAAGTTAGATAGATAGGAGGTGGAGAGAGAGATAGAGATAGATTGATATTGAAAATATCTAACAGAATTTGTAACAACTGGAGAGAATTAATAGACCTGAAATGCTAAGGCAGCAGGATTAAACACATCTGTTTAAAGGGAAATGACATTTTATAGGGAATACTTTTAGTTGAAAGTATTTCCCCATTATACATTGAAAAAAACATATTTTGATTAATAAAAAACATTAATTTGCTCAGCTCCGTGGAGACTCGCAGGCAGCAAATCAAACCTCAGAACTCAGGCTATCATTCACCACCCTGTCCCTGTACACATGTCCAGCTTTAAACTTGGCAATAGTGATTGTAACCCAACTCCTCAAAACAGCGATAATGTCCTTTCAAGTTTTCAAATTGTGCATCATGCAAGAATGTAATCAAATATCAGCTCTATGTATTCTACTTAAAACAAAACATTGGACCAAACCATATTTTTATTCTTGTTCCCAGGACCCCAAATTCACTTTATTAATAAGTGAATTAACTGAAAATAACCAACCACCCAGCCAACGTAAGCCAACATTGTAAACTTACACGACATGCAACAAACACCAATATCTCACCACCTACGAGAATCTTGGCAATCATTATTTGCAGTTTTTTTGTCTACACTCCCAGCTGGAAAGGGGCTGTCCTGGCGGCAAACATGTTGGGAACAGAGAAAGAATGAACTGTCAATAAAGTGCAAGCTTAGACGTAGGAATACTTTGCCTGGAAAGATAAAAGCTGCCAATGCAACCATTCTTCACTGTTTTTGCTTACTAAGCAATTTCTAAACAGCGAAGTGTATTCAGAAAGTCGTATAATGCTCTATTTTGTGTGTAAAAACAGTAGAATTAAAATGCTTGCCTAGACCTTTTCATGCAGAACAATGTGGTACATTCAGACTCAAACTAGAGTCATTTTGCATGTCAAAGATACATCAAATTTATCTTTGGCATTTCAAAGTAAAATTAAAATAAAAAGTAGAGCAACATTTCAAGTTTAAACTGAATGCAAAGCAGCATGCAGTCTGACTGAGTATCAAGCTTGTGGAACCCTCGGCTGTGACTGTGGTGCAGGTCAAACATTTTTCAAGTGCCACAGGATTAAAAAAATCATGCTGTTTAAAAAATGATCAAATTATTTGACTTAATTTAATTCACCAAGAACAGAACTTTTAGCAAATTCATTCTCAGGATGTGGGTGTTGCTCGCAAGGCCATCATTTATTGCCCATCCCTAATTGTCCTCGAGAAGGTGGTGATGAGCCGCCTTCTTGAACCGCTGCAGTCCGTGTGGTGAAGGTACTCCCACAGTGCTGTTAAGTAGGGAGTTCCAGGATTTTGACCCAGTGACGATGAAGGAACAGCAATATATCTCCAAGTCAGGATGGTGTGTGACTCGGAGGTGATGGCATTCCTATGCACCTGCTGCCCTTGTCCTTCTGCGTGGTAGAGGTCATGCATTTGGAAGGTGCTGTTGAAGAAGCCTTGGCAAGTTGCAGTGCATCTTGTAGATGGTACACACTGCAGTCATGGTGCACAGGTGGTGGAGGGAGGGAATTTTTAAGATTGGCATCCCATCAAGCGGGCTGCTTTGTGCTGGATGGTGTCGAGCCTCGAGTGTTGTTGGAACTGCACTCATCCAGACAAGTGGAGAGTATTCCATCACACTCCTGACTTGTGCCTTGTAGATGGTGGAAAGGATTTGGGGAGTCAGGAGGTGAGACACTCACCACAGAATACCCAGCCTCTGACCTGCTCTTGTAGCCACAATGTTTATTGCGGCTGGACCAGTTAAATTTCTGGTAAATGCTAAGAAGAAAGAAAAGGGAAGTATTTCATGGAATGATTATTAAATAAAACTATTTAACAAAGCAAATGATTGGCAGAAGAAAGCATGAAACGTTTTAAAATACACACGGCTAGACTTTCCACTAGGTGGCTAAGACCCAATAAAATGGGCCTTATTCCAGCGATGTTTGATGTATCGCCCATGCTGATCGCTGGCATAAGGCCCATTTTTTTTCGCAATTTTCCACTCAGCCTTACCCCAAGCTATGTCAAATGGGCGATCTGATTTCTCAGCGATCTTACGATCGCCCAAAAAAAGAGGAAGTCAAACAGAAGTCAAAAAAAAGCTTCCCTCGCAACGATATTGTGCGCATGTGTGGGATGTTTTTTTTGGGGTCGATTTTTTTTGCCACGTTTGGAAAGTTGATGGGTCATCGCACATGCTCAGAAGGATAGGGAGGGTCGGAGAGAGCGAGAGAGAGAGAGGAGGAGAGAGGCATCGAGGAAGCAGTGAAGAAGTAGTTTGTATTTTGCTAATTTGATTTAAAATTCAACAATGGAAACACCAAAAAGGGAGATGGAGAGGCAAAGGGCAAAAGTCTTTAGTGAGGAGGCCAATGAGGCCCTTGTAAATGTTGTTTCCACAAGGTGGGAGGACTTGACACGGGGTGGCCTTGGGAAACCTCCACCCCGTGCCTATCGACGGATCCTGCTGGAGATTGCTGATGTCGTCATCAGTGCCGCAAGAGATGGAACAGCCTGTTGGCAGCTGCCAGAGTAAGTTGGATTATATATTCTATATTTAAAACATATTTAAAAGTCATATTTAAAAGCACAAATATGTATTATTTACTTCATGTTTATAAATTATGTATTATTTACTTGATGTTTATAAATTGCAAACAAAATCCTCACTTATTTATAATGAAGTAATAACATTAGTTTAAAAACATTAAATTTTTTTAAAAATTACATTACTAATTACATTTATTCACCCTAATACTAAGTTGCATGTTATAGTATTAAAATTATTCATATGCAGCTACCAGAGTAAGTTGCATTTTAATATTTAAAAGATATTTAAGTCATATTTAAAATCATACATTTGTATTATTTACTTAGTTTCACCCTAATACTAAGTTGCATGTTATAGTATTAAAAGTATTCATATGCAGCTACCAGAGTAAGTTGCATTTTAATATTTAAAAGATATTTAAGTCATATTTAAAATCATACATTTGTATTATTTACTTAGTTTAGAATTAGAATATTAAAAAAAAAATTTCATATACACTACGATGTTATGTAATAATTGAACATTTAAATCAGTTTTCAAGGTTTATTGTCAAGTACAGTAGCTTATGCCGTGCAATGTTAAATTAACACTTACAGAAAAAGATCAGTATGAACCGCGCGGAGCAAAGGAGGACAGGTGGCGGCTCCGTGACAGTGCACACACTTAATTCATACGAGGAGCTTGCGGTGGCCTTGGTGGGGCCTGAAAGCCATTTGGTCACGACTCGTGGCGCGGCCGAGCCCACCGTTGAGTCTGGTGAGTAATGCATCAAACATTACGAAATACATACAAGAAATATTGTAGTTACGCATTTGTTATGCAATTATAATTCATTAATTTAGATGTAGTCTGATCTACGAATGAGGCCATGTTAACCCTGATGAACCCTTGTGCATGTGGTTTTGCAAAGTATTACAATGTTTTGGGTTATATTGAAATATATTGATATGTATTGTTATGAGTGGTTTAGAAATGTCATTCTTCTTTCTAAGGTCAAGTGTCCGTTGAGCAGTGCTCGGTGCCAGAGACATCTCAAAATGTAATGGACCCCTCTTCAAACAGCTCGCAGGAGGGCGAGATGATGGAGGACAAGGAGGAGGAGGAGGATGATGAGATATTTTTGGGGGGGGGGGGGAACAACCTGCGGCCAGCTCGATTAAGATGGAAGAAGCACTGGGACCAAGCGGTGTGCAGGTGGCGACACCAAGGCGCGTCATTTTGCAAACGCCGACCCCACGGAGGTCCGGTCAGCATGGCGAGCAATCGCCCATCATGGAGGGCCGGGCAGAGAGCTTGATTTCCCTGTGCAGGGAGACGGTCGCGATTGGTCGCGACCTTATCCAGGGGATTTGCGGGATTCTCTGCGAACTGGAGTCAGTTCGCCGTGAACTGGAGCCAGTTTCCAGCATCCTGGAGTCAGTTTCCAGCAGCCTGGAGTCAGTTCTGCACGAACTTCTCCAATTGGTCTTCCAAGCAGGCACAGACTGCAAGGGAGACCTTGGAGGCCATTTGGCAGAACAGCCACAACCAATGCCCTATGGGGCATACGTTGCTGGCTGGACACGGCGCTGCACCCCAGCGAGACCCCGAGCATGCAAATGAGTACGGAGGACACAGTTCCTTCTGACTAGGAAGTGGAGCTTCAGGTTTCCGCTTCCACTCCGTCACCTCCACCAGGGCAGGAAGTCTTGCTGTCCCACTCTGCACGATGTCTTGGTTTCAGTCTGCGTAGACCAAAACGGGGGGGTGGGGCTGGACGTGGAGGGAAACGTGGCCGCAGGTAGGGAGAGGGGAGTGTTTTCACAGGGTTTTTTCACTTATTCAATGGTTCTTGTTCCTGTTTTGTTACTTTTGTTAGTTGTTAAAGGTTAATTGTTAACTGTTAAGATTTGTGTGTATTTAAGGGAAGGGTGGGTTGGTGCGGGGTGCAGGGGGTTGGAGGGATAGTTTTTCCATTTTTATTTGCGTTTTTGTTAATAATTTTTTTTTTAATTCAATAAAGTGTGCGTCTTCTCTCAGTTACATTAGTTATCAACTATACAGATATTATTCCATATCTGTTCATTCTTTTAATATATGAGTACTTTAGTAACACTTCAGTAACACTAAACTTTATTAAATAAGCATAAGTTCTGATGATAGGCCATTGCAGGCAAGACCTAAAGGATACCCCAAGCAATTGAAAGTATTGATTAACCCTAACTGTAAATCAACATCTGAAATGTCCACAATTTAGCGAGAGAAACCCCTTTCTGTTATGAAAGACCTCCGCGTTATTTCATTGTGCTTTGAGGGCAATGTGCGTATAGTACATTGCTCCCTGAACCTTGGGAAAGTCTGCTATTCTATGAAAACCGAAACATACTCACGGTCTGTGCCTCCCTGGTCATTGTGAAGCTCATGAAGTCCACGAGCGTAAAGAGCTTCAGTCACCTGGCAAATGCAGCTGTGTGTAGCGTGCTGATGTGATTTTAATAATCTCAATATCTAATCACTGTACTCTGCACTGTATACACTGTTTACCAGTCAGTTTGATAGACACCAACAATATCAGTAAATAACTTCACTATGTAAAAGCTTTTTAATAAATTCAATATATAAAATATATATAAAACCTTCTAATAAATTCTATTATATAAAACCTATTTACGAAAAACAACGTAATAATACCTATTTATATTCCTTGTCCCAATATTCTGAGTACAACTAGCTCTCTAATTAAATCACAACTAATCCTCTACCCTTCCATTGAAGTCAAAATGGCGTGTGTAGTGCCCATTTTCCTTCTCTTACGCCCAGAAAAAGCAACTATTCTCAACACTCTTTTGGGCCTTACATCGGGCCAGCTAAGTGCATGCTAGGTGCTGAAACTTGGGATGGGCCTTGTGTGGGCTATAATTTCAGCGATCTTCTCGGCAATCAAAGTGGAAACTTAGGCACCTGATTTTCAGGCGATATTTTGGGCCTAGTTTCTGCTTTATCGCCCATTTTGAGCAAGGAGGTCCATTTTGGGCCATATATGGGCCATAAATGTGCAATGTGAAGTGAAAATCTAGCCCACAGAGTCCAATGCCCTGCTTTTGCAAGTCTCATTTGCCCTCTATTATGACACAATCCATTATATATATTAAGTTTAAATCCATTTTGGTATAAGATGTCTTGTTTTCAACAAAACAAACATTGGAGCGCTTTTGGACCCCAATCCATGATACCATCTTGGTTGAATTTCCACAACTGCTATTTATCCATATTTATGCCTAGAAGATATTGATGTTCAGAACATAAGCTTCAAGTGAAACAGGAGGCAGCGTGTAGTTAACAAATTGAATTCCACAGAAGACAGTTCCATTATCCCAATTGAGACAGGGACCATAGGGGGGTGAAATTCACTTGGGCGGTAAGGCAAAACAGAATCATGGAGGCCATGGTGATGACCTGAACCTAGAAATGCAGGCGGGTTCAGTCAGGCCAAGCGCAGTGCATTTTAAGTATGCTCCACCTGACCATCGCCCATGTGTAGGAAGAGAAATATCTGGGCCTTGAAATCCACAGTACAGGATGAAGCAAGTGGGCATGTGGATTAATCATGCGCAAGCAAAGATTTGCAAAGGGCATGGCATGCTTAACTACCTCCAAAGATTGAACTAAGCTAATCACGGAGTATGTAAGGGAAAAGTGTTTGATGTACAAATGTTTTTTTTAAGAAGGGGCTTGATTAGGTGCCGTACAAGTAACATGTTACAAAATCGAAGGCACATAGTATTAAAGGGAATGTAGCTGCATGTAAGAGGTGGATAGGGGACATAAAGCAAATAGTCGGGGTAAATGGATGTCTTTCAGATGGTGGAAATGTATGAGGGATCTTTATTGGGACCTATTTTGTCCATTATACTTTCTATATTCCTCATCAATATCTTTCTTTCAGCCAAGTCTTCTGCTTTTATTTGAATACCTTTATTAATACTGCTCTTCCTCTCCAGATCAAAAAGATGAGAAATTGAAATAGAGCGAGAGAGCGCGAGATCGAGAGCTCTGAGAGAGAGCGAGAGAGAGAGAGAGATCGAGAGAGCGAGATCGAGAGAGAACGAGCGAGAGAACAAACATGTAGCGGGTAATACTTAAGGCACTGCAATCTCCTGAAAGATGCAATTCAGGACCAACACCACCTGGGAGCCAAAGAAAATAAGGTGGGCCAACCACAAAGGAATGAATAAAAAATAAACTGTAAATGTTGGAAATCTGAAACGGAAACAGAAAATTCTGGAAATATTTGGGTCAATTGTGAAGAAGGGTGCTACCTGAAACATGAATGTCTTTTCTGCCTCCAGATGCTGACAGAGGAACCAAGCTCACTTACGCTTGTGTGGAGTTGAAGATGAAATACTGTAAGATTTTGAAGTGAAGAATTTAAGATCACGCAAAGCCACAGGTTCAGAACGTCAAACATGACCCTGTGGAAAGAAGTTCAGGTCCCAGGCAGGCACAATAGAAGGAATGTAAATCTGTAAAACCATCAAATGTTCTCCTGGGCTCCTCACTAAGGGATGATTGTAAACTATAGTGACTGTTATGCAGACCCTTAATGAGTTCCATGATGAACTTAGCAAGGATTGCAAGTACAGAAGATTTGTCAAATTACACCTAAAAACACCGAATGCTTATACAGTGGAGACTTGTATAGAATCACATCGAAATTAGAACACAGAACCAGACCATTTGGCCGAACTAGTCTGTGTTGGCATTTATCCACCATATGAGCAGTAGTCCTAATCCCCATAGAATCATAGAATGATACAGCACAGAGGGAGGCCCATCGTGCCTGTGCCAGCTCTTTGAAAGAGCTTTCCAATTAGTCCCACTCCCCTGATCTTCCCCCATAAGCCCTGCAAATGTTATTAATCAAATTACCTTTTGAAAGTTATTATTGAATTCAGGCAGTACATTCCAGATCACAACGACTCCTGCGGAAGTGTTTTTCCCCTTCATGTCGCCTATTTTGCCAATTCTCCTTAAATCTGTGTCCTCTGGTTACTGACCCGTCTGCCACTGAAAACAGCTTCTTATTTACTCGATCAAAATCTTTCATGATTTTGAACACCTCTATCAAATCTCCCCATAATCTTCTCTGTTCGAAGGAGAACAACCCCAGCTTCTTCCGTCACTCCCACATCACTGAAGTCTTTCATCCCTGCTACCATTCTAGTAAATCTCCGCTGCACCCTTTCTAAGGTCTAAAGTGTGGTACATAGAATTGACCACAATACTCCAGCTGGGGCCTAACCAGTGTTTTATAAAAATGTTGCTGTAAAGTCCTTACTCTGCAGTATGAAACCACACGAGGCACATTCTGGGGACTAGGTCACTCTGTGGCCTTAATTCTTTATTTACAGGATTCCAAAGACGATGACCCTGGGTGGGACCTCCCTTTTTATACCTGTGAGATCAAGTAAGGAGTGTCTCCCACCGATTTCCAACCCGAAAAGGACCCATTTATCCCGACTCTCTGCTTTCTGTTAGCCAGCCAATTCTCTATCCATGCTAATACATTTCCTCCGACTCCGCGTACCTTTATCTTCTGCAGTAACCTTTTGTGTGGCACCTTATCGAATGCCTTTTGGAAATCTAAATACACCACATCCATCGGTACACCTCTATCCACCATGCTCGTTATATCCTCAAAGAATTTCAGTAAATTAGTTCAACATGATTTCCCCTTCATGAATCCATGTTGCGTCTGCTTGATTGCACTATTCCTATCTAGATGTCCCGCTATTTCTTCCTTAATGATAGCTTCAAGCATTTTTCCCACTACAGATGTTAAACTAACCGGCCTATAGTTACCTGCCTTTTGTCTGCCCCCTTTTATTTTTTAAAAACAGAGGCATTACATTAGCTGCTTTCCAATCTGCTGGTACCTCCCCAGAGTCCAGAGAATTTTGGTAGATTATAACGAATGCATCTGCTATAACTTCCGCCATCTCTTTTAATCCCCCTGGGATGCATTTCATCAGGACCAGGGGATTTGTCTACCTTGAGTCCCATTAGCCTGTCCAGCACTACCCCCCTAGTGATAGTGATTGTCTCAAGGTCCTCCCTTCCCACATTCCCGTGACCAGCAATTTTTGGCATGGTTTTTGTGTCTTCCACTGTGAAGACCGAAGCAAAATAATTGTTTCAGGTCTCAGCCATTTCCACATTTCCCATTATTAAATCCCCCTTCTCATCTTCTAAGGGACCAACATTTACTTTAGTCACTCTTTTCCTTTTTATATATCGGTAAAAGTTTATACTATGTTTTTATGTTTTGCACAAGTTTACTTTCGTAATCTATCTTTCCTTTCTTTATTGAAGTCCAGTCTTCACACTGAAGACACCCTCCATCGTGTTGTGTGGCACTATCACCATGCTAAATGGGATAGATTCACAACAGATCTAGCAACTCAAAACTAGGCATCCATGAGGTGCTGTGGCCATTAGTAGCAGCAGAATTGTATTCCACCGCAATCTGTAACCTCATGGCCCATGCATATCCCTCACTCTACCATTACCACTAAGCCAGGGGACCAACCCTGGTTCAATGAAGAGTGTAGAAGAGCATGCCAGGAGCAGCACCAGGCATACCTAAAAATGAGGTGCCAATCTGGGGAAGCTGTAACACAGGACTGCATGCATGCTAAAAAGCAGAAGCAGCATGCCATAGACAAGGCTAAGCGATCCCACAACCAACAGATCAGATTAAAGCTCTGTAGTCCTTCCACTTCCAGTCGTGAGTGGCAGAGGACCATTAAACAACTAACTGGAGGAGGCTTTCATGAATATCCCCATCCTCAATGATGGCAGAAGCCATCACGTGAGTGCAAAGGCAAGGCTGAAGCGTTTATAACCATTTTCAGCCAGAAGTGCTGAGTGGATGATCCATATCGGCCTCCTCCTGAGATCCCCACCATCACAGAAGCCAGTCTTCAGCCAATTCGATTCACTCCACGTGATATCAAGAAACAGCTGAGCGCACTGGATACAGCAAATGCTAAGGGCCCTGACAACATCCGGTTGTTGTGCTGAAGACTTGTGCTCCAGAACAAGGCACACCTCTAGCTAAGCTGTTCCAGTACAGCTACAACACTAGCATCTATCTGACAATGTGGAAAACTGCCCAGGTATGTCCTCTCCACAAAGAGGACAAATCCAATCCGGCCAATTACCGCCCCATCAGTCGACTCTCAATCATCAGCGAAGTGATGGAAGGCGTCATCAACAGTACTATAAGCGACACTAACTGACCAATAACCTGCTCACCAATGCCCAGTTTGGGTTTTGCTAGGACCACTCAGCTCCAGACCTCATTACATCCTTAGTCCAAACATGGGTAAGAGCTAAATTCCAGAGGTGAGATGAGAGTGGCTGCCCTTGACATCAAGGCAGCATTTGACAGTGTGGCATCAAGGAGCCCTAGTAAACCTGAAGTCAACGGAAATCGAGGAATACTCTCCACTGCTGGAGTCATAACTAGCACAAAAGATGGTTGTGGTAGTTGGAGGTCAATCACCACAGCCCCAGGACATGACTGAAAGAGATCCTCAGGGCTGTGTCCTAGACCCAATCATATTCAGCTACTTCATTAATGACCTTTCCTCCATCATAAGGTCAGGTGGTCAGTCACTGATGATTGCAGTGTTCAGTACCATTCACAACTCCTCAGATAAAGCAGTCCATGCCCACATGCAGCAAGACATGGACGGCATTCAGGCTTGGGCTGCTAAGTGGTAAGTAACATCTACTCCATACAAGTGTTAATCAATAGCTATCTCCACCAAGCAAGAGTCTAACCACCGCCCCTCGACGTTAGCATCACCGAATCCCCGACCATCAACATCCTGGGGGTCACCATTGAAACTTAACTGGATCGGCTACATAAATATTATGGCAACAAGAGCAAGTCAGAGGCTGGGTATTCAGCCGTGAATGTTTCACCTCCTGTCTCCCAAAAGCCTTTCAACCATCTACAAGGCACAAGACAGGCGTGTGATGGAATACTCTCCACTTGCTTGGATGAGTGTAGCTCCAACAACACTAAAGCTCGACACAATCCAGGACAAAGCAGCCAGCTTGATTGGCACCTCATCCACCACCTTGAACATTCACTCCCTTCATCAGCGACGTACTGTACCATCTACAAATACACTGCAGAAACTTGCCAAGGCTTCTTTGGCAGCACCTCCCAAACCCATGACCTCTACCAGCTAGAAGGACAAGGGCAGCAAGCACATGGGAACACCACCATCTCCACATTCCCCTCCAAGTCACACATCATCCTGATTTGCAAGTATATTACTGTTAGTTACTTCATCATCGCTGGGTCAAAATGCTGGCATTCCCTCCTACTATCACCACACGGACTGCAGCAGGTTAAGGCACCAGCTCACCATCATCTTCTTAAGGCCAATTAGGGATGGGCAATAAATGTCAGCGACACCCACATCCCATGAACGAATAAAAAAGGCAAAGGGAATGTTAGCCTTTATAACTATAGGGCTGTGGATGCTGACTCATTGAGCATATTCAATGCCGAGATAGATATATTTTTGGACACTCGGGGAATCAAGGGATATGGAGATCAGGTGGGAAAGTGGAATTGGGCTCGATGATCTTCTTGAATGGGAGTGCAGTGCAAATTCACCAGAATGTTACAACAGTACTACACAAGTGTAAGAGGATAAATAGAGATTACATAAACTGAGCTTGCATTCCCTGGAATATAGAAGGTTAAGGGGTAATTTGATTGAGGTTTTTAAGGATTATAAAAGGAGTAGAGAAACTTTTTCCATTGGCAGGATATTTAAGACAAGGGATCATACCTTAAAATCTGAGCCAGGCCATTCAGGACAGAAATTGGGAAACTTCCTTCACATAAAGGGTTGTAAAAGTGTGGAACTCTCCCACAAAGATTTGGCAAAAATTTGGCAGGTGGAGCATGTTGGAAAGTGTGAGGTCATGCACTTTGGCCGAAAAAAAAAATCAAAGAGCAAGTTATTATTTAAAAGAAGATTGTAAAGTGCTGCAGTACAGCAGGACCTGGGCGTACTTGTGCATGAAACACAAATGGATAGCATGCAGGTACAGCAAGTGATCGGGGAGGCCAATGGAATCTTGGCCTTTATTGCAAAGGGGATGGAGTATAAAAGTAAGGAAGTCTTGCTACAACGATATAGGGTATTGGTGAGGCCACACCTGGAATACTGCATGCAGTTTTGGTTTCCATATTTACAAAAAGATATACTTGTTTTGGAGGCAGTACAGAGAAGGTTCACAAGGTTGATTCAAGCGATGAGGGGGTTGACTTATAAGGAAAGGTTGAGTAGGTTGGGCCTCTACTCATTGGAATTAAGAATGAGAGGTGATATTATCGAAATGTATAAGATTATGAGGGGGCTTGACGAGGTGGATGCAGAGTTTCCACTGATAGGGGAGACTAGAATGAGAGGGCATGATCTTAGAATAAAACTGAGATGAGGAGAAATTTCTTCTGAGGGTTGTAAATCTGTGGAATTCGCTGCCTCAGAGAGCTGTGGAGGCTGGCTCATTGAATAAATTTAAGACAGAAATAGACAGTTTCTTAAACAATAAGGGGATATGGGGTTATGGGGAGCAGGTAGGGAAATGGAGCCGAGTCCATGATCAGATCAGCCATGATCTTATTGAATGGCAGAGCAGGCTTGAGGGGCCACATGGCCTACTCATGCTCCTATTTCTTATGTTCTTATGTAAAGAGCACATGCTAGCTCAATTAATAATTTTAAATCTGGAATAGATTTGCTAGCCAAGGGTATTAAGAGATATAGAGCCACAGTGAGTGAATGGAGTTAAGATACAGATCAGCCATGATTTCATTGAATGGTGAAAGACAATCGAGGAGTTGAATGGCCTACTCCTGTACCCCTACATCCAAATCAGGATGGTGTGTGAAGTGGAGTAGAAATTTGTGAAATTACATTTTAAAACAAATAGGAAAAACTTCAGTGATAAATGTTGGAATAAGACACCAGCTGTTAAGACAAAAAATATTAGGGATGCTCAAAATGCAGTTGGATGGTATGCCAGTTAAGAGTACTAAAAGGGATGAGCGACAATAGATAAAATTGCCCCCTCATCCTCACCCTATATAATCTAAAGCCAGCACGAGATCGATTTCCAAGTATTTTAACATGTTGAAGGCCACTTAGATCATTGCAATTGTACTTTTCCTTTGCTTGTGGTATCCAATGATATTCTGCACACTTGCAAGGTGTTGAGCACCTTGAGGTTATAGTGCATCAGTGCCATGCCTGGATTCTTTATGGGCAGAGGAAGAAAAAAAATGAGTCCCTCCTGCAGTCATATACCACACTACAATAGTTCTTGTCGGTCCAGTTTTGATTGATTTTTACGAATGAATGTACAAAGTGGGCTAAGTAGACAGTTTGAAGCACAAGTTTCATGTATTTTCACATCTTGAATCCATACTACTTGGGAGGCAGATACCCTAGCTACAGGAGGAAAATATCACTTGCCATAGCAAAAGACACACCTGGAATTTGATTAGCTTTTTGGCCTCTGGATACCAATACAAGTCGATGTTTGATCTTCTAGCTGGAGTACACAAGGGGCCGTATGGTACCATGAACTCCTACAGGTGGAACATTTGAATTGCATGGTTGTGAAGTAATCCTCTTCCAAGATGTGCACAATTGTCAAGATTTATGCTACAGCCTGCCTGTCTGGAGTAGAGAGCAAAATCAGAATCTCTAGCTGGCTCAGAATAACTTCTGAGGGAGAGTGCACAAATGAGCAAATGCTCCGACTCTACCCTCAGCTCTCCAATAAGGATGGGTCTGCTGAACTACCAAAGTTACCCACCCCTTGGTGTGGTAGTACACACAAACTACATTGTTTGTTCAATGAAGCACACCCCTCCCCCCTCCATATTGAATGTAAACCCACTCTATCCTCAGAATGCAAACAGCTATGGGATACCGCAACAATTTCCCATAGTCTCAAAACAAATGACATGCAGAATTACACAATTTGATGGCTGTTTAAGTCCGGTATTTCATCGAATGATCCTAATCAATAACCTGGATGACTTGCACATTTCTAAGAGTTAACCCTCTGTAAACTGAACCTGACCATATACCAGTAACACTATAAATGAAACTAAAACCCCTCTTGAAAGTCCCAAATGCACAACATTTCAATTTAAAGGTAATTGCCAGGAGTTTAACCCGAGTCAGTGGGTGGCCCTGATCAAACGTGCCTATCAAGTTTGATATCTTGAGTTGCAGACTGGATCCTTCACTCAAAAAAGCACCAACTGAAGACAGTTGAATGTTTACTAGTCTGTTTATTGCTAGTCACATAAGTAGGTGTCTGCCATTTAATGCATTTATCTACACCATCTCTAGTTAATAAGATGACCCTCATTTTCATTGTTTTCTGCAGGTCCTGGATTTCCTGGACTAGAGAACAGTATATTTCATCTATACATGAACTATCACAGATATACATCAAGAGGTTTGGTTCTTAACTAGATGGGTAAATGATATATGCCCTCCATCCCAAACCTGCCCAAAGGATCCAAAGATATTTTAATGTTATCCATTGATTCAGCCAAGACAGGTCTCGAATTCACAGGACAAGCAAGACTGCTGGGGCACCAAGTAATGTGTGCCAATAAAAGCACCAATCCAGGTTGAGGATGCAATGTAATGTCTGCAGTGAGCTAATTGGAGCTAGAGATAATACCGTCTTTCAACTCAGCTTGAAAAAGAGAGCTTTCCAAGCCTGATTTGTTTGCTATCTACAGCCATTTTATTTGATAACTGGTGGCTTTATGATGAACCAGTTAAGGGTGAGGTTGATTTATTTTATTACCTACCAGTCTAGACTACTTTACTAAAGAACCAACAGCAAAATTCATAACCATCAGGACTGACCAGATGCTGACTAGTTTGTTAGAGATGGATGAGGTCCTATCCACTGTAGCAGATCCTGAAGGCTTCTGCTCAAACATCTGATTTGTGACAAAATTCGACATCAAGCTTTCAAGCCTTGATACGAGGACCACCAACGAGTACTATTTCATTCTCTTCCGCCTTAGCATCTTAACAGTTTGAAGGTGAAATGAACGCCAAAGACTTTCAGTATGCCAAATGTCCCTGGTGAGCTCTTTCGATCTGGAAAAGGCAGAGCACTGCAGACCGTAGTGACATAGTCTTACACCACATAAAGTTAAGTTTCCTTGAAAAGGTCCAATAGCAGTAGGTGCAATTTTTAAACCTGACCACTCACAGAGTTGACCAAACAGTATCTCAGTGACTGTTTCCACCTAAATACTAGGATGAAAAATGTAGGCTTTTCATAAGATACAGCATCAATATCAAAATGGCAAGGCAGAGCGACAAGAACTTGCAATGGATTGTAAAGACTGACCATGTCAGTTTGAGATTTTGTTTGTCCCCTGGCATGGATCAAAAGTAGCACTAACCCCAGTGATGCTAGAAACAAAAAAAGTGCAACTCTAAAAACAACCTTATTTACAGCAAGCGCTGGGGAAGATCACTAGTATCATGTTGCTACTGCAAGGTTGCAAATTTTATTTATATATGGAGGCTGACAAATGAGGAAGAACCGTACTACGATAATCAGGACTAGACTGATTTGATTGCTCGAAATCAAATAATTATTTTAATAAATAACCTAGGCATATTATCCATTGTCATTTTTATTGAATATTAAATATTAAATTTCAATGTTCTGATACCACTTGCAAAGGTGACAATACAACAGTGTGCGTACTTATTCATCCACTACAATTTCTATTAAAACACACTGCCACAGCTTATTTTACACACAATGATCCCTATGGGATGAAGTTGCATCAGTTCTACGGTATTTACGGTAGTGAATAAATACAGTTGAAACAATTTCTAAAATATATAGAAAGCAAGCAAGACTGTTACATCTTCACAGCTGTTGGAATTCAACAGCAAATGATGGTTTTAGGGCTTGCCTATTGCTATTCAACTAGGGCACGTCTGATACAAAAACATATTACTAAGCAAAGAATGCTTTACATCCAAAATTAAGGACAGTACTTGTTAGAAAATATGGTTTTCACCATTTTTAGTCTTAATACAAGCTGCAACATATTTATCAATTAAGCAACAGCAACTATGTAAATCACATCTAACCTTATAAAAATGAACAATGAGTGATTTAGTTTTTCTTTCAACCACAACCATAATAGTCTCAGAACTATTTCCTGGTCAAATTTAGTGCTAAATACAGCACGATAGACTTAAACAAAAACCCAAGTTTAAAGTGAAACAGATCAACAGTCCAAATTTTATGTTCTGTATCTCATCTCAATAAATTCACTTCTGTGTATTAGCTTAATACCATCACTATGCTATCCATGGCTTCATTTTTTATTTTTATTTAAGAGAAAGAAAAGCGAACACCTTTGATTTGTACTGTCGGAATATCTGGTTAAAAAGTCTGCTGGCAATTTTTGCTCTACAAGAGATCTTGAACAGTACGCACATCACTTGTTACAAAATGAAAATTTAAAAAGATAAAATCAACCAGAGCAAAGGAGAGCAATACGAAAATAAAGCCCTTTGAGTACCAAAGCCCAGGGGCTGAAAAGTCTCCTCCTCTCACTCCTCTCCCCCACCCCCCTCCCTCCCCCCAACAGTACATCCAGGGCATTTTTACCCAGGTGACTTAATTGCATGGACACTTAGTTTCAATAGATTTGAATTTTTTTTTAAAAAGAGCCTCTACAAATGCACCATACCAAGTTTACATTACGTCTTAAATTTCTAGCGTGTAATTGTAGGATGAAAATGAAGTGGCTGCAAGGACATTGATACGCTTCACATCACTGGCTACTTTGATTCCGATTTGGGGGGAGTGGGATGAAGAGAAACCGATTATCACACAAGGCAGCTGAAGATGTCATCCCACTGAATGAACATGTGTAGTGTGAAGCACAACAGTACTAATGTACAGATGTATTTTTTTAAAATCTTGACAGCAATTTGTTGAAAGATTTGTATGGGTGTGTGCTTATTATAAATATATCAATTCCCAAAATGATAACTAGAAAACTATTGGTGCTTTGGGATGAACTCAAAAGGCAGAAGGGCAAATTGACTGGTGATACTTCATGAAAGGAAAAATGGGTGGCCAGTCTATTAAAAAGCAGAGGTTCAGCCATTGAAAGCAAATAGCTGCTGTGCAAATGGATTTTTATTTTCCAATGAACAGCCAAGTAAAAGTCACATCTTTCAACAAGACTGTGAGGCTGATTATTTTTTTTAAAAAACTATTTTGCATCAATTGCATAGTGAAATACTATGGACTTAAATCAAAGGAAATATTTGACAGATTAGCATTACGCAATAGCAAATAAAAGTTTGAAAGTTACATTTTGCTGCTGCAAGTATAAAATCAGTTGAACATTGTCCGACTAATCAAGCTGTGTAGATTAGAAAACATTTATCTTTCATAAATCATTTCACTATCTAAATAGCTTTGAACTGTAAAGATTTTAAAATAAAGGTTACAGCCTGCAGTGCAGAGTAGTTTTATTTTTGGTTTACATTTGGCTGACAGTATAGGTGCAAAATAAATGTGCATTACCATATTAAAATAAGTTTATACTGTGTTAATCATATGAAACAAAATGTCATGTGACTACATAATAAGAAGACAGACATCCCAACAGACTTCTGACATTTACATTACCTGACCTGTAAGGACTCTTCAGTCTTTGAACAGAAGCATCCACCACATACCACAGGAGTGAGTCAAGGTTCCCAGTAGGAATACAATCCTTTTAAGACTTTAAAAAAAAAGTCTATTATGTAATCAAATCAGGACTTCACTCATGTTTCCCTACCAAAACAATACAAGATTCTACTCAAACTGACAAATTAGTTCTTTTTTTTGGGGCCAAAAATTGAAAACAAAATGTTAAACACAGTATGTATGTAGTAACTCCCAAGGACAGCAGAATTGGTTTTGCGGGATTCTGATACATGGAGATGCTTCTATCCAAAAGAGCGCTCTGCCAGATAGATTATCCAAATCTTCTTTATAACAAAATCTATGACATACAGCAAGAGCTTGACCCAGCAGCACCCAAGAAGATGGAGGTCCTTGCAGTCTAGATAGCACCATTAGGACAGTCTATGAATTTCAGGATCTCCTTGACTGAAAACCAATGATTGTGCCAGTTTCCCCACAGAGCAGCCCAGCAGACATTGTACAGTGATGTTAAGGCTAGTCCAAGATATTGAAGCAGATTTGGTGGACTTCACCTAACCAATTTTCTATCCACATGGTTACAATAATGTAGAACACATTAAACAACTGTTTGTTTTGAAGTGTCTGAAGCAGATGTACATTGTCTAGTTTTATAGATATAGGCTAGGCTTCATCTATGCGCCCAAGATAAAGCTCTTTATCCATTTGTGTACTGAAACCTACATTCTATTTCTGACTTGCTTGGGGACAGCTGAAATGAGGTAATGGTCAACTTTCTCTTGTAAATGGATTGCACAAATCACCTTCAAAATTACAAGAATTTAGGGAAAGAACAGTCCAGGCAATAGGTCAGATCAAGTTTAGCTGATGGAATATCAGTTCTTAGAGCTAACAGACTATTCTAGTTTTTATTATTTTTTTAAAAAACTGCTGCAAGAAGTTTAGTTTCCATGTAATAAATGTAAGCCACAAGAGCTGCATGTTGGCTTCCCAACCTGTCAGGGACCAATTTCAGTTATTAAAGCTGTAACCTTAATCCCGATGAGGATTTGGTTGCATGGTCCAACATCTCTGTCAAAGCAGATCTTAGTCTAACTGAGCAACTGAAATCAATGAATAATTTTAAGACAAGAATGTTTAAATTAAGTGATCATTTGCATCTGGTAGTACAAAAATGCTGTTGCACTCGGATTGAGAAATAATTATTGTTCTAAGGACAGCTACAGTATCTCTACAGCAGGGATGAGAGGGTTAGCAATCTGTGCTCATGCTGAAGTTCCCCAACAAGGGCATGACAACACCAGAAAGGATCAATGATGCCATTTGGTGATATATTGTGTACAAGTTTACAGGCTCTCTCCATTTGGAACAGATTCTGCAGAAACAGAAATTCTTTGATTATAATTGCAGTGGCCATCTTTAAGATGGAAACCAACTCCAGCAAGGTAAGGGAATGCACAGAAGATGCATTAATTGAATCAGCATCTGGGGAAAACAAATCATCTAGTACCTCATAGTAGATCACCATTGGATACTATCCATTTCACCTTCAGTTAAAGATATGCAAGGAGCAACTTGGCATCCAACTATAAGAATCCTGCCTTCATGACCAGTATCTAGCACATATTGAAAGGTGAGATGCAGCTCATTTTGAATTGGGCTGATTGGCAACAAATTGGGCTAGAGCTTAAAATCATTTCTTGAACTGGATTATGGAGGCTGAGGAAAAAAAACATTGTTGGTACATCAATGCATTGTACAAAGGGGCTGCAAAGGGATGAACTTCAATTCCTGTTAAGACTGAAGAGATTTATTCAGCCCTATGAAACCTGCATTCATAGCTAGCTGGCACCAAATTAGTCCTCCAGAGAGCAGTGCCTGGTATCATCTCAGATAAACCTACTCTACAAGTTTCAGCAGTTCTGATAATCTCTCTGTTTTTGGAACAAGAGATGGAGGAACGCAACTGCCAAAGATGGGGAAAAGAACTGACTTGTTAGCTCGCTGAGACATATAGATGCTATCACCAAAAAATACACCCGGATGGGGCAACATCAGTGATTTGTCCCTTTATCGACCTGGGCTTATTCCTGTAGCATATGAAGTATGTGGCAAAAAGACTTTTTTAAATAAATTTTTGTTGGTCAGTGAGTCCTAGACTCTCAACTTCTCATCTCCCCAAAAGCTTTCAAAATTTTCAGATACATCAGAATTAAACAAAATAATTGGCAGAAAGAAAACAAAAAACATGGAAGAAAACTGGTTCTCTTCCTCGCCAGTCACATATTTATTAAGGCTATATACAATGTTTAAAGATTCCTTGGAATCTCCTATGACAATATTACCTCTGAATATCTCAGCACGATTCTATGCACTCAAATAGTGTCCCAACTGCAATCTACAGTTATAAATTGGTCACGTAGTTTTTTTTTTCCAGTTCAAAAATGTGCTTGCTATCATAGCAAAGGCACAATACTACGTTTCTATTTTCTGGTTAAAAGCTCTTAAACAATGACTATTTCTTTGAATTCTTTATTCCTTGTTTGAGCTGTGGTGGGCCAGGAGACTGCCCCTTTATCTGCATGGCTGCAGGTGGTGCTCGTTGCAAAGGAGGAGGGCGCATATTAGGCGCAGTTTGTGGATACATTGGCAATCCTCTTAAACCCATGTGTGGATAACTAATCATCGGGCCAGGATTTCTTGAAGCCATGAATTGGTTCAAAAGTGGGGACATTGGATACTGCTGTTGTGCCATCTGGTTGAATTGTTGCTGTCTTCGGCTCATTAATATCTGTTGTACGGATCGTATCAGCTGTGAAAGGAAAGCAGAAATGAGAACAAATTTTGTATATAGGGTTCAAGCTGCAGCACATGACCTTACATTCTTTCCTAAAGGCTAGCTCACAAATCCCTACTCTACAAGTTTCTGATCTCACCACTGTCAGAGGAAGGTGTTGAGTAGAGACTAGGCAGTCGCAAGAGAAGGACGGGAAAAATTTAGAGGGTAGTACTAGCGACAGAATTTAGCAGGCATTGGAAGCAAACTACCTCTTAACCTTGTGACCAAGGTTCCTAAAAGCATGTTTTCAAAAATTAAGTTAGCATGCAGCGATATAAAATCTATAGGTTGCCTACCTCCTCATTCTATGTATATTTCAATTGACTAGAAAGAATAGATGAGTTCCGGGAATATGAATGGCAAATTTTCACTGTGACCTATTCATGTGCTGCACCACACTATGTGCTGTCTAATTAGATTCTTATTAGTGATGGATATGATACCTGAAGACTAGCAGCAGTTATACCATGTGGTTGTGGCTAATGAGAGTATTGGTCACCACAGTAAAAGGCAGTTGCAGAAATCAAAGTAATTTGCTTGCCACTTCATCTTCAGAGAACTACTTTAGGTGATGATCTGGGGTTTCAATACTTCTTAGGAGTGTTTTGGGGGAACCGCTGTATGAAATCTTTTTTTCTGCAGTGGCCTTGAAATGTTTTGCATTCTCAAAGATGGCACAGACTCGATGGGCCAAATAGCCTCTTTCTGTGCTGTACTACTCTATAATGCTAATGGAAGCTCTGAGTTTTGGAAATAAAATCTTTTTAAACCACTATTTAGGCAGTCTCCTGATCATTAATGGGGTGTAACTCCCACCCATGCAAATGCAAATAGGATTCCTGAAGAATCCCAGCTTTCCTTGGATGCTCAATAACTTTAGTGATTTGAATAGGAGTCCAGCCATCCATGGGAACAAGAAGCTATTCAAATGCTGTGATCTCCATTCCTGTGGCAGAAGGATTGAAGTGGCTGATTTTGTGTGTTACAGAAGTCCATTTCTGGATAACCTTATTTCTGAAATAAAACGGTGGCTATTTCCAAGTATAGGGCTCAAGTTAACCGGCCCCTCCGGTTAAAATGGTGCACCAACCTGAGGTGCGCCGACTTTGTACACAAAAAATAGTGCCGAAAATTTACTTCTATTCTCTCCGCTCCTTGGAACGTCAGAGGCCTTGGTGCAGCACAAGCAGTGGGGGGCGGAGCTAGGGCCGTGCTGGATAAACAGAGCCGGCAGGGGGGCGGAGCCAGGTCCTAGCACTGAAAACAGTGCCGGGACCTCTGCACATGCGCGCTAGAGTGTGCGCGCATGTGCAGTAGCTCCTCACCCCCAGAATCTCTGCATGTGCTCTGCAGGCTGTGTGGGAGGGGCCCAAAGCACGCCGCCCCCTAGCCCTGGCCGAATGGGCTCCCTCATCGGCAGCCAGAGTGTGCTGAGCTTGCTATGACCTGGGGCTGCTGGAGGAGAATGATGAGTTTGAGGAACTCCTAGCTGAAGGCTGGACTAGTTTAGATGAAGATGCCCATGTCTGGAAGACAACTGGGATGATGACAATGTAGAGGATGATTTTTCTAACCAGTTAAGTAAAAGGAGTGGTGTGCGGAGGCCCAGGAGCAGCGTGGAGGCCCAGACCTGCGAGGGAACAGTGCAGTTCCAGCACTGCGTCGTACACCAGGCTTTCCCTGCTGTGTTCAGCCTCCCCTCCCCATCACCGATGCTACGTTCAGCCTCCCGCCCGCCCCTCCCCCACTTCACCGATGCTGCATTGAGCCTAGCCTCCCGGTGTGAGGCTTGCCACTCCTAGCCCTGGCCGAATGGGCTCCCCCATCGGCGGCCAGAGTGTGCAGAGCTTGCTATAGACTCTGCAACAGTACCCAGCTGCTAGTGTTTTTCTGCAGTAAAGCTTTGCTGAAGGTAGGACTTCTATTTTTTATTTGTTTATTTATTTATTGATTGATTATGTGGTCCTAAATTCTTGTTTGATTCTTGGTGCTAGGTGCAGATCCTCTCAGCTTCCTTGTGTTTTTTATTTGTTATTGAATGCTTATTTTTCTGCTTTGTTTAGTGCTTGGTGTTTTAAATGTACTTATGCTTCTTTAATGTTGTTGTGAAGGTGTTTAGTGCTTTGCAAGATTCTCTCACTTCCCTTCTCCTCCCCCCCCCCCCACACATCTCTGGCTACCTGCGCTGATTTCTTAACTCTCCGCAAAGGTTTTTCTGTGCGGCCACATACGCTGGCCTAAGTTAGTTTGGAGTAACTTTTAGCTGTCTAAACTTGCTTAAGTGGCCAAAACAGGCGTAAGTGGCTAGTAACACCCCCTTTTGGAAAAAAAACAACATTTAAAAAAAAACTTACACTGGAGCAAATTAAATGGGCAGAATTGCGATTTTTAAGATACTCCAAAAAAATCTAGGTGCTCCAAAAAAAAGAGCAACTCCTGGGCAAAATGGAGCCCATTTGAGGGTGAAACATTAATTTATGTAGTACATGAGAAGTAAATAAATAGTGTTCATAAATTAAATTGAAGAATGTTATTTAGTAGTTACTTGAGAAAATAAACGACAGGCATTAAAAAGGTTTCTTCCAAATTGCATTATTTTTCACCACTGCATTGAAAAAAATAATACTTTTTTTCTACTTTGATGGTTTTCAGATTAAAATTTCTAATCAAACTGTAGCTCTAGAATTGGAGCTCAGATTTTACATATAGTTTAGTAAATTGAATCTTTTGATATAAAGTTGCACATATTTCAGACATCTAGTTTGGTCTACTGAAAACATTTGATTACTGAAGTGGTTTCCTGAATACTGTAATTATGTCTCAAACTTCTGCTATATTTTAGCAACTTGAAGCTTTGCTTGTTCAGTAACCAACTGTAATGCAAGTTAGCCAGAATTAGTCATGATCAATTTTGGTAACTCATCTTTCGCAAACTATACACGACTTGAATAGAAACCTAAAAACACAAGTAAATTATGTGCATCTATTCAACTGAAATTTAATATGAAAATGTAATACCTGTGATAAGTAATGCAAATACAATCAATAGGATAAAACAAAGCTATGAATGTTAGTCTTGCTTTTTAATCTAGAGTGAGCATGTTTTCCATATTGTTGAGACATTTTGAAAATGTTCAAACAGGACCTTGTTTAAACATCTATTTTCATGAAAAGTACAATGAAGATCGTAACTTGAAAAAAATTGGCAAGGTCAGATATGTAGCACAAATCAACTCCTGTTTTGCTAAGTGGTCGGTAGAATGAAGTCTGCAAAAGGATTTGTTATATGGACTTAAGGCACCAGTGTTTATTCATCAAAAACAGGGCCAAGATGACCAAAAGATCTTACCAGCTGCTGCTTTGAAAGGATATCATTGTACATTGCCTCTCTGCGTTTTATTTCCAGCTCTTGGCTTGCATGTCTGCTGAGTGACACTGCTTGAACCTGATCTTCAGTAAGGTTGGGATTCTCTTTCCACTAAAGAAAAGGAACAGCTGTTAAAAACCTGGAACAGGAAAGTTGACAACAAAAAAAAACATGCAGTTTGTGAATAAATATTAATCTCAGCCCAGTTCAATTCCAAAGTGGCCAATGACAGTTCAGACTAAAAATGAATTCCTAAATAACGTTCATATTGAATGAATGCAAAGCACAGCAAGAGGGTAAAAAACCTCTGAATTCAGCTATTTTTTTGTCTGTGAAAATTAGTAAATGTCTAGAAATTATTTTTACCATCTAAAACTTATATAGTGCAAGTTCTTTTCTCCATATAACTGCAAATATTTTGTTTAAGTTATGCTTCAGTTTTACAGAGCCTTTGTTAGACCCCATCGAGGGTAGTGCGTTCAGTTTTGGATAGTGAACCTCAGGAAAGATAGATTGGCCTTGGAAGGTGTACAGTACAGATTCACAAGAATTATACCAGGATTTAAAGGGTTAGATCATGAGGGAAGGTTGCATAAACATGGCTTGTATTGCCTTGATTTTAGAAGGATGCGGGTTGATCCAATAGAGATATTTAAAATGTTAAAGGGATTTGCCGAGTTGATAGAGAAACCATTTCCTCTGGTAGGGAAATCCAGAGCAAAATTAGAGCAAGGCCATTTAGCAGTGAAATCAGGAAGCACCTTTTCACACAAAGGCTAGTGGAAATCATCAGACTTGAAGGGTTGAATGGTCTACTACTGTTCCTATATCCATTAATATGGATTGAACAGGGTTACTTTGGCATGGAATGAAAATACATATTGAATTTTGATAATTGTCTGAGATGGGGCAATGCCCTGACTGTCCAGATCAGAATTTGTTTTCAACCCCCATGTCCTCACCTTGGATTACTTTTCCAAGAGAAGTGACAAAATGGTCATTGTAATAGTCAGTGCACATTGGATAGGAAGTTAGTGCCATATTTAAGAGACAGCATTTACAATTTAGTTTGCAAGCATTTTAATCATCTGAAGTCTGAGTTGACATGTGGGCACCCACCAACAGCCTGGACATTGTCTATTCCCCACCTTCTGTGTACAACAATCTAGTGTGTCTCTACTTGACAGGGGCAGAACACATTGCCGAGAGAGTACTATGATTTTGTGTTTAGTACTTTCCTCAAGGTGCTGAGATTGTGAGCTATGTTTATTATCCAATAATTTCCACTTTAAAAAAAAAAGAGACTTGGGTCTGGATCATGATTACTTAAATATCAAACCTACTCAGCTTTGTTTTGTCTAGCAATGAAAAGTCACTGGATTAGGGAACAAAATAAGAGAACCAACTTAATAATCTTAGCATGTAAAATACTAGGTCAGCTTTCTTGGCCAAGCCCCTGCAGTCTCTTCAAATTCCACTGAAGACTTTGAAAATTCAAGACTGAAATCATGGCATGATGGGAGGCAGTATCTTTGCAGCGCGACAGCTGAAGGAAGAATGCAAGGAGCAGCGCCAGCTCTTATACATGGCCTTTTTCAACCTTACAAAGGCCTTTGACACTGTCAACCGCAAGGGTCTATGGAGTGTCCTCCTCCGTTTCGGATGCCCCCAAAAGTTTGTCAACATCCTTTGCCTGCTCCACAACGACATGCAGGCCGTAATCCTTACCAATGGATTCATTACAGACCCAATCCGCGTCCGGACCGGGGTCACACAGGGCTGTGTCATCGCTCCAACCCTCTTCTCAATCTTCCTCGCTGCCATTCTCCACCTCGCAGTCAACAAGCTCCCCGCTGGAGTAGAACAGAACCAGTGGGAAACTGTTTAACCTATGCCGCCTCCAGGCCAGGTCCAAGATCACCCCAACCTCTGTCGTTGAGGTACAGTACGCGGACGACACCTGCGTCTGCGCACATTCTGAGGCTGAACTCCAGGATATAGTCGATGTATTTACTGAGGCATATGAAAGCATGGGCCTTACGCTAAACATCCGTAAGACAAAGGTCCTCCACCAGCATGTCCTCGCCGCACAGCACTGCCCCCCCCCCAGTCATCAAGATCCACGGCACGGGAGCCTCTAATCAACAAAAGTAGACATTGATGTGGAGATTCAACACCGCCTCCAGTGCGCCAGTACAGCCTTCGGCCGCCTGAGGAAAAGAGTGTTCGAAGACCAGGCCCTCAAATCTACCACCAAGCTCAAGGTCTATAGGGCTGGAGTAATATCCACCCTCCTGTATGGCTCTGAAGCATGGACGATGTACAGAGGAGACCTCAAGTTGCTGGAGATATATCACGAACAATGTCTCTGCAAGATCGTGCAAATCTCCTGGGAGGACAGGCATACCGACATCAGTGTCCTCGTCCAGGCTAACCTCCCCAGCATTGAAACACTGACCACAATCGATCAGCTTCGCTAGGCGGGCCACATAGTTCGCATGCCAGACACGAGACTCCCAAAGCAAGTGCTCTATGTGGAGCTCCTTCACGGCAAACGAGCCAAAGATGGGCAGCGGAAACGTCACAAGGACACCCTCAAAGCCTCCCTGATAAAGTGTGACATCACCACTGACACCTGGGAGTTCCTGGCCAAAGATCACCCCAAGTGGAGAAAGTGCATCCGGGAGGGCATTGAGCACTGCGAGTCTCAACGTCGAGTGTGCAGAAATCAAACGCAGGCAGAAGGAGCGTGTGGCAAACCAGTCCCACCCACCCCTTCCCTCAACAACTACCTGTGAGAGTCTATTGATCTCGTATTGGACTATTCAGCCACCAAAGAACTCACTTCAGGAGTGGAAGCAAGTCTTCCTTGATTCCGAGGGACTGCCCAAGATGATGAGATGATGAGAGGTATCGGGCATAACAGACATTTCCTGCAGCAGACACAGAATTTGAAGCCAGGAGCTGGCAAAGGCAACAGAATTCTTCCAAAGAATTACTTCTAGAGAAAAGCTTAGCTTGTCTTGCAGGCATGAGGAACTTTCAATGCAAAAGTAGCAAGAAATAAAACTTTTTTTTTTTAAATAAAAAAAAATGAAGCTATTTCGGGGATTTGAGGTGGCAATTTGGGTATCAATTGAAATAGTTCTTAACAGTCACCCTGCGACTTTCTCCATTACATTTTATAATGAAACACAAATAAAAAAGACAATTTAAAAAATGTGCTCTGAGCTTGGGAGTGCATTTGTCAATAGTGCTTCCATTATTCAGTGAGCAATAATATTCCTCGTTGTTTATCAGAAAGTTAGCCAAACTTTCCATCTTAAGCATATGTGCATAATCAGCATGGTCTATAAGGGGCAGTATAAAAGCTAAGATTAATGGTATTAAAATAGGGCATTATCTTGTTTTCATTAAACATTTTTATAACCTTTTTTGTTAAATGTTCTGAAGCACTTGTTATTTTGTTATGAGAAAATCCAACATGTATCATTTTTGAGTCTCAGACCAATGCACAGCTATAGACCATGAAATGATGTAATGCACTGCATGAACCAAAGGTTTTGATGGTGAGAAAATATCCCATGTTGCTAAAATGTCATCTCCATAACACAGCAGCACAATAAGATTTTGTTTGAGCAGACTACACGTACTTAAAATAAGTTACTCCCCCCCACCCCCCATATTAAGGAATAAACACCCAAATTTCTTACCACTTGTGCAATTAGGTCTTCAAGAGCCTCTGTTCTCACACCTGCTATACTTGTACTGGCTTCTACCACCTTCTCTCTGCCTTGGTTGATAAGATCCTTAAAGTGGAAAGGAACACATTAAAGTTCACAATTACATACAATATATTTTTAGGTGGCAATATTTCACATTTCAGTCTTTTATTTGAAATAAATGTGACTCAACCACTGTATGTAAAAGATAAATATAAAATCAGACCAAACCTTGTGATTATGTCATGCCGGTTTACTAAACTGAGTTCGTCAGATCAATCTGGGTATTTAATTTTTTGTAAATCCTGACATAACTCCCTGCATATATTTTAACGCCATCTACTACTGTCCTCAGTTGAATATTCTTTTTGCACGAGCTTGACTTTTAACTTATTGCGTTGTCACTGCCATCATTAAAGCAACTTATACTGATCCTATAATTGCTACTTTCTGCCAATGCAGAAGTACAGCACTACGATTGTCCTTAACATCCATGAGTTTTTGGGACAGGAAAGGGAAGAAATAGAAATCACCCAGGAATCCTGCTTCTGATCACACGACACCTATGGGTAGAGTCAAGCATAGCTGTGAGTACCCCGCCCTTCGCAATGGATTATATGGACGGCTGAGGAAGTGATATTTTTAATAATCTTGAGTATTGCAATGACTCTTAAAAAAACATTCAACCACAGAATCAGTAGCTAGGGCCACTCCCCCACAAGCCAAGCACTTGTCAATCACATACTAAGTATACTGCACCTTTACATACTGCATACTATGAATGTTACAAAAACAGAAAACAACTTAACAACAATCAGCAAGATCTTTTGAGATAGGCAATACCAATGCATTTAAGTTTATGTATTTTACCATTAAAACAATTGGAAACAAGTCCCTTTCCACTTGGAATTGACTAAAATACAGTGCATTACATCACTGCAGTACAATTTTTAGACTATACTGGATTAAATTAATCTCAAACATAGTGCTTTGAACCTCAAATAACCACCCAAATTACCATTAAGGTGGTGGGATTACTAGTTACATGTGGATCAGATTACCCACCTCCAGCTGTTGATTACTCATTGCAGACAATGTTGCTATGTTGAAAGGAATATGTTGAGCCTGCAAGCTGAAATTGGCAGCAGGGAAATTAATCCCAGTTGGGACATTAGTTCGCAAGGAGAGACCCTGGATGGAAGGAGAATTTAAAAAAAGGCCACGTTAATCATTCAGAAACCCACCAGTAACATGAAACATTAAAAGCAGCAATTTTATCTTAAGCCATTTGGTAACCATGAACAAAGCCTGATGTTGTTTCCTTATTCAGATTGTAATGAAGTGGAATTTAAAACAAATTATCCACAAATACAACATTTCCATCGCAGCTTTTAGATCATAAAATACTAATTGTTGTATCTTACAGTTACTCATCCCAAGAGTAGGAACTTAAAATGCTTAGTTCAACAAATAGTTATCAGTGATGTCCCTCTAAATACCAGAACATCTTTATGGAGGCTAATTTCTGTTAAGTGTATTACGAGAAAATATCTGAATAGCATTTTTGTTATGTACATGCATGGAACTTTGTAGGTGTATATAAGCCTGGAATTTCCTGTGGGCATGTAATCAGCTGGAACTTACGCGTGAAGTTGTCCATTTTGCCGATGGCAATTTACACCCAACTTTCCTGTGCACTTACTATGACTACACTGGTACGTAAGAATCAATGTAAAAATCCTGCAATGGTTTAAACACAACCAATGAGGCCTCCAGATCCTCTCTGAACATCCCATTTTTCTGACAGGCTTTTTTGCACAACGCACACATCTCGCAATCACTAGTAGGAGAGCCTACAAGCACCCATGTCCTACTCTTTGGAATTCCCTCTCAAATTCTCTCTCTAACTTAAAAACACCCTCAAAACCCATTTATTTGACAAAGCTTTGCTTTGCTCAAGTTTGTCCTTTACTGTGTCGTTGTCCATTTTAAGTGGCCCTATGAGATTTTCTTGGCATGATTTCATATTACATGCACTATATAAATGCAAGTAGTTATTAAACACCATAAGAACAAGTTTATACTAGGTAACAAAACAGTTTCCTTCAGATTTTTCAATAATGTACCTTACGAAAACTAAGTTCCTGATCATTTCAAAATAGATGCAAGACATACATTGAAAATCAAATGTTTTCATAATCCATTTGATTTATTATGTCTACAATAGCATAGCTCCATTTGGCTATATGATTAAACCCTATTTTGATGAATTATGACATGAGAGAAGCTAAATGTCTGTATATAATATTTTATGCAATTTTTCTATCCATTTTAGGATGATTTATGTCAGCTTTGCACAGAATTGTTATTTTAGGCCAGATGCATAATTCTCTCTAGGAATTTAGATCGGTTTGATGCTATTGCTCAGTTAATCTAAAGAGTTCCTTACCTTCTTTTCTGCTTCATACTCAGCCCATGCAGCTTTTCTGTCCTCCTCGCTAAGCTCTTCCTCCTCCTTGTGGTCCAAAAGAGAGTCATGCTCATGGTAGCCCACGAGATAATCTTTCTGGTTTTGAAGTATCTCTGCCAAAATGTGATCCTATTTAAAAAAACAAACATCATTGTTGATTATCCCATCTGAGCTATAGTTGGGACATTTTACTAAAGGTAGACAAGGTTCAATCAACAACTCGGTAATCCTAGCTGCAATCTCTAGGTACAGTAGATAGGTGGTAAGGTACATCATATTTTTGAACTCATTTCCTTAAACCAGTTAGAACATAAGAAATAAGAGCAGGAGTAGGCCATTTGGCCCCTCAAGCCTGCTCCGCCATTCAATAAGATCATGATCTTGGCCTCAACTCCACTCTTCTACCTGTTCCCCATAACCCTCGACTTCCCCTATAGTTCAAAAATCTGTCAATCTCCACTGTAACTATATTCAATGACCCAGCCTTCACAGCTCTCTGGGGTAGAGAATTCCAAAGATTCACAACCCTCAGAAGAAATTCCTCCTCATCTTCGTTTTAAATGGGCGATCCCTTATTCTGAAACAATGCCCCTTAGTTCTAGATTCCCCCATGAAGGGAAACATCCCCTTTGCATCTAACCTGTCAAGCCCACTCAGAATCATATAAGATCATCTCTCATTCTTCTAAATTCCAATAGGCCCAACCTACTCAACCTTTCTTCATAAGACAACCCCTTCATCTAGGAATCAACCTAGTAAATCTTCTCTGAACTGCCTCCAATGCAAGTATATCCCTCCTTAAATAAGGAGACCAAAACTGTGCGAAGTACTCCAGGTGTGGTCTCAATGTCCTGTACAGTTGTAGTAAGACTTTCCTACTTTTATACTCCATTCCCCCTTGCAATAAAGGCCAACATTCCATTCGCATTCCTAATTACTTCCTGTACCTGCATGCTAACTTTGTGCTTCATGTACAAGGACCCCCAGATCTCTGTACCGCAGCCTCTCTGTAGTCTCTCTCCATTTAAGTAATTTGCTTTTTTATTCTTACTACCAAAGTGGATAACCTCACATATTCCCACATTATACTCCCATCTGCCCAATTTCTGCCCACTCACTTAACCCATCTATATCCCTTTGCAGATTATCTGCATCCTCCTCACAATTTGCTTTCCCATCTATCTTTGTATCGTCAGAAAATTTGGCTACATTACATTCGGTCCCTTCATCCAAGGCATTATTATAGATTGTAAATAGTTGAGACCCTAGCACTGATCCCTGTGGCACCCCACTAGTTACAGTTTGCCGACCTGAAAATGACCCATTTATCCCAACTCTGTTTTCTGTTAGTTAGCCAATCCTCTATCCATGCTAATATATTACCCCAACCCCATGAACTCTTAACTTGTGCAGTAACCTTTTATGTGGCACTTTATTGAATTCCTTCTGGAAATCCAAATACACCATACATCTACTGGTTCCCCTTTATCCACCCTGCTCGTTACCTCCTCAAAGAACTCCAGCAAATTTATCAAACACTATTTCCCTTTCAGAAAACCATGCGGACTCTGCTGGATTGCATTATGATTTTCTAAATATCCTGCTACTACTTCCTTAGTTTAGCCACTTGTTCCCTGGAGAACTATGTAGTATTTTCTGGAGTTAGATTTAATATTTTCCAAGTTTAAAAGACTTTCGTAAATTATCCAGATTAACTAAAACATTGCATTTAATGAAAATAAATGTTGTGAAACAGTTAACATACTGATTTGTAACTCGGCAATCAAGTTATCTAGTAATTTGCTTCCCTAATGAAAAAGCGTACGAGCCTGTCAACAATTCATCAAAAGGTACACCAAGAACTTTAAAGGAATTAACATTTGCCGTATGAGCATATTCGGAATGAAAACCAGTTTTATACTCCAATCAAATTAGTAAATATTATTCAAAGATTTAAGTCAACTTCCTACAAGTACAAAAACAAATGAACCTAATCTGGTTGCAGTGTGCCTGTACAGCCACAAACTGATTGAGTTGATTAGTGATGTGCCTAAACACCTGAATAACACGCAATAAATGCAAGACATGTTCTTACCAGAATATTTTCCATGAAAGATCAGTCTCAGAACAAACTCTGTGTGAACTTTAATCATTGTTACGCATGCACCAGATGGTGCTGTGCATCAGAAAATAAAGGCCCAGAATTTGCGGTCAGCAGCGAAGCAAAGGCGTTCATTGCTGGTCCTAAAGAAAACTGCCCACTCGTAATTTCGGTGTAATATAATGGGGAATCCCAGCAAAACAAAGATTGGGGCTCTCACGAGAAAGGGTAAACCTAAAATAAATATGAACACAATTTAATTTTTTTTATATAAAATTGCTTAAAATTAAAAATTCTAATTGAAAAAAATCATAATGGAGAATTTGACACTCCACAAAATTATGAGTTTTTCAGGGCCAGAATGTTTGTTTAGCAGTCAATATGCTGTTAAAACCAGTTACACCTAATCCAACTTTTAATGGGGTATTTAACAGCAATATTAGCACGGAAAGCCAAGTTTTTGTCGGGGGGAGGTGGGCCACAGCACAGCCTGTGTCAGAGTAATGAATGACTGACTGCAACTCCAGGATTTACTTGCACGAATGCAACATCTTGAAGTTTCAGTCAGTTTCAGTGGGGAAATTACAGCAAACGCAGTTAGTTCGCCATTATTACCCATTGCAAATTCCGGCCCAGTCAAACTTGTTTCTCAGGTTACCTGTCTCCAATGATGACTACTTTCCTATCTTTTAACTGGAAATAGATTTATTTAGAAACCATTAGTTTGCAAAGACCATCTCTGCCCAATCCCCAAGATGCTTATTTTCTGTAAACCCAGATAGCTAAGTTCAGAAGTGGTCCTAAAGATTTTCTGTATATAGCAGCCACCTGGTCCCAAATTAATAATTGAGGTTGGCCAAAATGAAGATTGCACTCATCAATAAATTCTGTCCCTAAGGTGACAGGTGTCAGTATGCATTTACCAAACTTTTAAGTAATGTTGTTTTACATTAGTGACATGGTCATACAAATCATACCGTGAAAGCACTTAATACATCAAAGTGAACTAAATTAAATGTTTCAGATTGTCCTATAAACCAGGAAAGAGTTAATGTTTCACCCGTTTGTCCAACTAAAATTCTGCGCCAAAATAAAACCATCATCAGGTGTTTGTCAGATATGTTCACAGATAGGTAAATAAGTATGCTGTGCTTTTTAAAAAAAAAAATCTTTTACAAAGATTTCTTTGTATCCAAGGCAACATTACTGAAAACAATGTCTTGAAATACAATACATGCCTACTCAGCCAATATTGTCATTGAAATATGGTTCAGATTACATCCAACTGTGCTTGTTTGCTTTTCTTTGTCCAAGCTTTATTTCTCATTTAATGGACGGAAGGTGATGAAAAGTGAAAGCTCCTTCAAACATAAATACAATTCTTACATCACTTAGAGCCACAAGACACTTTTTTCAAGAAATGTAAATTGTTTACACAGCAGGAAATGGGCTCAGTGGATTAGAAATCATTTTCCACTACACAATAATCACAGGACCAAAACAGCTTGGGTTGTACATGGTAACTATACAGCAGCATTTAAGGAGACAATTTTCATTTCACATTAGCTTACATTAGCTTAATATTTGAATCAGTGTTCATAATCAAACCACTTTCACATACCTAATCCTGAACATGCCTATTTACAGGGCAATCAAATCCAGAGAAAATTCCATCTCATCCAAACTTCCAATATCCCATTTTATAACGTGAAATTCAAGCATAACATTTTGTACAAAACTATTGAGGAGATTATTAGGATTCAATTATATTAAGTACTGGTCAATTAATTAAGATTGACTACAAACAGAACTACAAAAAGGCACCCCCTTCTTTATCTACAAGCCCACAAGCAATTATTGTACAATATGCAAGCTAAGATACAATTTCTTGATCATTTGGTTTGAATTCTCTACAACAGTCTAGGACAGAGGTCCTGAAATGTCTTTTTGTTGAGCTCCCCAATCGGAGATTCACGCCCCATGCGCCCAGCTTTTTAACAGTGGGTGAAACGGATCTTTATCAGTAGCACAAATTGAGTGATAGTCCTTCTTGTCCTATTGCCAAAGACCAATCCCCGCCCCTCCCCCCCACATTTCTGCGTAGAAGAGGATTTTATTTTCTCGGCTAACATAACATTGCTTAAGACAGAAAACAATATAAAATAGTATAGTACCAGTGCTATACAATGGAACAAACTTGAACGCAAGAGAACATATGATGACACGTCCTTCTCAGCGAGTAGAATAAGCTTGCTTTGCAGCACGATTAATGGAATCTCAGTTTGATTTTGGAAAGTTTCAAGCGCAAATCTGTCTCTACATTCAAGCTGATTCTACACTATTTTTGATGTAAATAAAAGTGAAGAAAAATCAACTTCACACACACGTTGAGGCAAAGCACACAAATATTTCAAAGGCTCTTTGGAACAACTAAGGAAACTTTTTGAACTGAGAACCAGAACTGATCAAGAGACATGATTTTAAAATTGTCTTTCAAAACAGAATCATCAGCACCGATCAAATTCCCTTTTGGACTCGTAGCAATCTTGGCCTTTGCTACGAAGTCCTCTAAAAATGGATTTTGATTCCAGACGGAATCCTGGAATTTATTTGCTCTCTTTCAGGAAAATGTGCATTGAATTTTGAGCAAAGCTGAGACAAATGCTCCAGCATCACATCTTTAACTTCTAGAACTGACATTTTGCAGTCCATAACAGAAGGCAAGGTCAGGAACGTTGTTACATTGGGCCAAAATTTGGCCTTCCGTTTTTTTCGGCGCACTGACTTCCCACGCTCAAAACGGCGCCGAAAAGATAGCCGTATTCTCCCCGCACTGTCGACTGTCCTTGTGCTTGGCGCGGCAATTACAGTGGGAGGCGGAGTGAGGGCCCTGCGCTCAAAAGAGTGCTGGCAGCTCAACGCATGCGCACTGGAGGTTTCGCGCATGTGCAATAGCTCCTCTGCAGCGTGGGACCCGATGTCCCGCCCCTATCCCACGCCGAGTGGCGTCACAGCACGCCGGGTTGCTGCACGTCAAGGAGAGAGTCCCGCACCTACCCCCAGCCGAGTGGCCTCCCGCACCAAGGTAGGACTCGAGTTTTATTTTTTATTTATTGATGGTTGTGCTTTTTAGTGGAGTTTTGCCGGGGTGGGTGGGTGGGGAGGAGGAGAGAAAGTGTGTTTTGATCGGGGTGGGGGAGGAGGTCAGCAGTCCTCGGAGAGAGAAGTCCACCAGTCCCTCGGAGTTCACTCCTGCAGCCTCCATGTTCTGCGAGCCCAGCCTGCTGTGTGTGGCCAGTTATCTGCGCTCTCTCCCCCACCCGGGCATCTCACCTATCCCCAATAGAGCGTAGAGTGGCCTCTCGCACCGGCAGGCCCGCTAACTTCTCAGGCCGAGTTATGAACGTAGGACTTAGTCTTATTATTTATTTTTTTATTATTTATGGTTTTTATGCTTCATGAATGTTGTTGTGAAGGTGTTTAGTGCTTTGCAAGGTCCTCTACACTTCCCTTCCCCGCCCCCCCACTCCCCTATCTCTGGCTACCTGCGCTGATTCCTTAACTCTCCGCAAGGGTTTTCTGTGCGGCCACATACGTTGGCCTAAATTAGCTTAGAGCAACCATTGGCTGTCTAAACTTGCTTAAATGGCCAAAACAGGCATAGGTGGCTGGTAACGCCTTTTGAAAAAAAAATTAAACTAAAAAAAATCCTAACTAACTCACTTACACTGGCGCAAATTAAATGTGCAGAATTGGGATTTTTAAGATAGTCCAGAAAAATCAAGTTGCTCCAAAAAAAACAAGAGCAACTCCTGGACAAATTTGGGCCCATTGTCCCGTAGAACATAGCTTCTTCATAGTAAAAATAATTGGCCAAGCTTTGTACTTTTTTGTGAGATGGAAATGTTACAGATCTTGCCTCGCAAAGAAAGGTGGAGTTCATTAAGCCATCGAGTATGTTGACCAAATAGCCCAGTAAAACCTGAAAGTGCTGGTTGAGGAAATGATGAAGTGCTGATTCATAGTTGATCAAAAACATGCAGCACTCCTCAGTTTGAAGATTCTTGCCAAACTTTACAAGACAGCCATTGAACTTCAATTACCATCATCTGTCCTTTGTAAAAATCTGCTGGTTTATCTTTAAGGACAGGATGTTTGGTCTGCAGAAGGCATTTTAGATTGTTTGGTTTCATGCTATCCTGAGCAAGAACTTCAGCACAAACACATTGTAGTTGATAATTTACATCAGAACCAGTAAATATGAAGTCCAAGTATAGAGGACCGTACTTCCTATTTCTCTTTTACCTGGTTCTACTTGTTCCTTACATCCTCAACTTTATGCTTTTAAAAAAAAAAAAAATGCTCCACCCTTCACAATACCAAATGTCAGTTGCACAGCACACGAGTTAGGGGGAGCTGGGGTGTTCGCGATATTTCAGTTTGAAATGGCAGATCAGTGCCGATTTTTTCACGCAACTATATTCAGGCAAGGATTATCTGGACTGGTAGCAAACTATAATATTGTGAATAGACGCCGCTTACCTGGTGGGTGCCTGCAGTGGTCACCAATGCAGCTTCACCCTACCGTACTATGGCAGACTGGCAAACAAAAGTCTGAAGGCAATCTCAGCACAGTGTGGGACGTTTGAATGCTTGCTAATTTCTAAGTGAAATTTGGATCAATCAGAACTGCTTCTGGTGCACAGTAATGGATTGCTGTGCTGTGATTGCACTATGCGAGGCTACATTAGTGTATACTTTTTCTTCAAATTTAAATTTGATCAGTTTCTTTAAAATAAAGATATTCAGACTCTTGATGCACCTCCTCTGGAAATGTGATGTTGCATCGAGTGCTCTCCTCAGCCAGCCTAACCTCTTCACAATCTTTCTGACACCACCCCACTTGGGAGCCTCTGACCCAAGACGAGCTTTAACCTGGGAAATTCAGTCTCAACAGTCTACAACAGTCTGTACAGACCTCCCATCATGCAGCACTCCATGATCATTTTTTTAAAAAAACTTTTAAATCTCAGCTCTCGTAAACAAATAATAAAAGGCAACAGGTCAATGAGCTTTCATCTGTTTCAATGGCAATCTTTTACAGTACACTTTTAAGTTACTGAATTGGGAACTCAAGATACATTGCCCATTAAGATACATCATACTGATATTATTCACAAAGCTCTCCAGCTATAATCACTAGTACACTGTTGCAAATTAAATTTATCAACTGTTATGATCTAAACAACAGACTTACCCCAGCTATGCTGTTATATTACCTATTATATAAATTGCCAGCGATACTAAAATACAATTACATCAATGTTGTGAAGTTGAGGCGCATTACATGGGTTTTGTGCTCCAATTACCATAATTGTTAGGTCACATCAATCTGATTTGTGCCATCAACAAACACATGGTCAATCACAATTATATAGATACAGTTCGTGTGCCACATGAATGATCCTTGCAAGCAGAACTGAGCTTTTTTTTTTTCACGCGATTATATCCAACAATCTGTGGAGTGCCCAGAGTGAGGCATGAACTTCTAGTCCTTGTGCCAGATACAAAATCAAGAAATTCACTATGAGTTATCAATATCACAATATGTAGAGCATGCATGATGTTCAAGGATTTTGTACTAAAAGATATTTTTTTTTTATATTAATACATAAAACTCTGAACTACTGGTGGGATGAACTGCCCTGATCTCTCGCTCTTTGATCTGTAATTTATTTATTGCAATACTAACTAGTAAGGCTATAGAAAAATCTTTGGTTGGTCCATAGTAAGAAATACCTCAAAAGTGTTAATAGATCGTTATTGCAATTGCGTATCAAACCATTTTATTTGGTATAACTTGACAATAAGTCTGGTGACTTCTCTAATCAATTGGCGACCGAACAGAGGAGGAACAGATAAAACAATTTACACCAGCAGTTACCACGTTTCATATCCTAGTAAACAAGGCAGATCCTTTTTGAGGAATCTCCTTGACTTTTGTGACACCAACATCCCAAGTAAACTATAGAAAACTCTTATAACATGGTGTACATAGCCTTCCAAAAATTATTTAACAGAGGACTGCAAGAAAGCCTACTAGTTAAGCTTAAAGCAGAGGGGACAAGATAAAATTCAGGAATGGATAAGAATGTGACTGAAGGGTAGAAAGCAAATTACTTGTTAGAGATGATGTGTCAGGGGAAGGGGGGGAAGGTAGTACTTGGTGATGTTCAACAGGGTTCAAATTTGAGACCCCAATTTCTAATTTACTTCCATCACTTGCAAACTTATAAACTGCTAAAATTCGCAGATACCAAACTAGGATAGGCAGTTGTTTGAAGAAATATGTTGGAAACTACAAAATGAGTTGGACAAAAAAAAAATGGGCAAGTAACAACAGATGAAATTTACAGTACAAGTATAATGTACTGCATATAAGAAAAAATGGATGACATAAGGATTCCATGAATATTGTGAAAATAGCTACGGTTGAATCTAAAAAAAAATAGAAGTCCCAGTAGATTGTCAAAAATGCAAACAGAATGCTGTACTATATAGCCAAAATAGTCAGAGTCCAAACTGTGCTCCAGTAAGATCACAAATCTTAGTCCCTTGCCCTTCACTCCAAACCCCACCAACTTTCTCAGGCCGAACCAGACAGTTTGCAAACACTGAATCCCATTCAACCCCAAGCTGAGCTTTCGACCCCCTATCCTCTCCATCACAATAACTGTCTAATGTTTTGCCTACCTCCACTCTTACCATTGCTCCTCTACCGTTCAAACACTCAAATGCAAATGGGGAAACTTAAACCCGCTCCCCATAACCCCTCATCGTTTAAGAAACTGAATAAATTTAAGACAGAAATAGACAATGTCCCAGCTTCCACAGCTCTCTGAGGCAGCAAATTCCACAGATTTGCAACCCCCCACCCCCCCACCAAGAGAAGAAATTTCTCATCAGTTTTAAATGGGCGGTCCCTTATTTTAAGATCATGCCCTCACGTTCTAGTCTCCCCCACCAGTGGAAAATCCTCTCTGCATCCACCTCGTCAAGCCCCCTCATAATCTTATACGTTTCGATAAGATCGCCTCTCATTCTTCTGAATTCCAATGAGTAGAGGCCCAACCTATTCAACCTTTCCTCATAAGTCAACCCCCTCATCCCCAGAATCAACCTAGTGAACCTTCTCTGAACTGCCTCCAAAGCAAGTATATCCTTTCGTAAATATAGACACCAAAACTGCACACAGTATTCTAGGTGTGGCCTCACCAACACTTTATATAGCTGTAGCAAGACTTCCCTGCTTTTATACTCCACCCCCTTTGTAATAAAGGCCAAGATACCAATGGCCTTCCTGGTCACTTGCTGTACCTGCATACTATCCTTTTGTGTTTCATGCACAAGTAACCCCAGGTCCTGCTGTACTGTGGCGCTTTGCAATCTTTCTCCATTTAAGTAATAACTTGCTCTTTGATTTTTTTTCTGTCAAAGTGCATGACCTTACACTTTGACATTATACTCCATCTGTCAAATTTTTGCCCACTCACTTAGTCTGTCTATGTCCTTTTGCAGATTTTTTGTGTCCTCCTCACACATTGCTGACGATACAAAGCTGGGAGGAAAAGCAAACTTGGCTACATTACACTCAGTCTCTTCTTCCAAGTCGTTATAGATTGTAAATAGTTTGGGTCCCAGCACTGATCCCTGCGGCACCCCACTAGTTACTGGTTGCCAACCAGAGAATGAACCATTTATCCCAACTTTATCTTCTCTGTTAGCCAATCCTCTATCCATGCTAATCTATTTCCCCCAAACCCATGAACTTTTAACTTGTGCAGTAACCTTTTATGTGGCACCTTGTCAAATGCCTTCTGGAAGTCCAAATCCTGGAGGGTTGGCAACCCTAGTTGTGCTTTCAGTTGCCTAGACACCATGCACTGGAATTCCCTCAACCTCCCTCTCCTCTGTTAAGGCCAACCTTAAAACCCACCTCTTTGAACAAGCTTCGAGCCCCAACCTTTCCTCCTTTTGCTCTGCATCCATTTTTTCCTTATGCCTCAAACATTTTGGGACATTTTTCCTACATTACAACGGTGACAACACTTAAAAAGTACTCCATTGGTTGTAAAGAACTTTGTGACGTCCCGAGGCTATTGTATAAACATAGGTTCATACGTTCTTCTAAGTGTACTACATAAATGCAAGTTGTTGTTGTCGTTCAGTTCTGGTCACTGAAACACAAGATGTTGAAGCCCGAGGTCAGTCACAGAAAGTCATGAGTTTGATGTCTAACATCCAAGGACTGAGGCATGAGGAAAAGCCTAGAGAAACTTTGGCTTTTCAGCCTTGAGGTGACCATAGAGGTATACAAGGTAGGAAGCTATGTAGAAAAGGTAAATTTAGAAAATTACTTTCACCTAAACGAGTAGGACAAGAGGACACAGGTTCAAAAGAGAAACTTAGGAACCAAGTTAGAAAGTTCTTCAGGCAAAGTGATCGACACATGGAATGGACCCTAGGGTAGAGTAGTGGAGGCAAATATCTTGAAATCATTTAAGGAACAATGCTGTGATGGTAAAACTGCATTTCCGACTACTACTTTAACTCCAATATCATTTGCCCTTCTAAGGTCCACAAATGTGATTTGATTTGAGTTTTTTGATGAGGTAACAGAGATGGTTGATTTGGGCAATGCGGTTGGTGTGGTCTACATTGACTTCCAAAAAGCGTTTGATAAAGTGCCACATAATAGGCTTGCCAGCAAAGTTGAAGCCCATGGAATAAAAGGGGCAGTGGCAGTATGGATACAAAATTGGCTTAGTGATAGGAAACAGAGCAGCGGTGAACAGTTGTTTTTCAGACTGGAGGAAAGTATACAGTGGTGCTCCCCAGGGGTCCGTACTAGGACCACTGCTTTTCATCATATATATTAATGACTCAGACTTGGATGTATAGGGCACAATTTCAAAATTTGCAGATGACACAAAACTTGGAAGTATAGTGAACAGTGAGGAGGATGGTGATAGACTTCAAGACGAGAGACAGGCTGGTGGAATGGGCAGACACAACAGGTGAAATTTAACGCAGAAAAGTGCAAAGTGATACATTTTGGTTGGAAGAATGAGGCGCAATATAAACTAAAGGGTACATTTCTAAAGTGGGTGCCGGAATAGCAAGACCTGGGGGTATATGTGCACAATTGTTGAAGGTGGCAGGGCAGGTTAAGACAGCGGTTAAAAAAAGCATACAGGATCCTGGGCTTCATAAAGAGTAGAAAAGCAAGGAAGTTACGATGAACCTTTATAAAACACTAGTTCGGCCTCAACTGGAATGTTGTGTCCAATTCTAGGCACCGCACTTTAGGAAGGATGTGAAGGCCTTAGAGAGGGTGCAGAAAAGATTTACAAGAATGGTTCCAGGGATGAGGGACTTCAGCTACGTGAATAAACTGGAGAAGCTGGGGTTGTTCTCCTTAGAGCAGAGGTTGAGAGGGGATTTGATCGAGGTGTTCAAAATCATGAGTGCCTAGACAGTAGTTAGAGAAACTGTTCCCATTGGCAGAAGTGTTAAGACCCAGAGCACACAGATTTAAGGTGATTGAAAGAACCAAAGGCAACATGAGGAAATTTTTTTTACTCTGCAAGTGGTTAGGATCTGCAATTCACTGCCTGAAAAGGTGGTGAGAAGCAGATTCAATCGTAACTTTAAAAAAGGGAATTGGATAAGTACCTGAAGGAAAAAAAAATTGTAGGGCTATGGGGAAAGGGCAGGGGAGTGTGTCTAGCTGGAGTGCTCTTGCAGAGAGCCGGCACAGGCTCGATGGGCCGAAATGGCCTCTTTCTGTGCTGTAACCATTCTATGATGCTGTGTGGTCACCCCTCACTCTGTGCCTATCACTCCAGAAGTTCCCTGTATGAATCCTTTCAGTTCAGCTTCCAAGCCTCCTCATAGTACCAAAATATCCTAACTTAAGTGACAAATGACATCCTGTAACCTTGGTGCATTATCCTTCCTTAACTATTCCACAGCATTTGATAATAGCCTCTCTTCCTTCCTCAGCACTGATCTCTAGGGCCTCTCCTTGATCCCCTCCTTCCTCATCAACGTGCTGACCTTTCATGACATCAAACACAGGGTTCAGTTTACACATACAAGCAGATAACACCCAAGCTCTACCTCTCAACCACTTCATCTGCCTCCATGCTTTCAAACTAAAGTCATCCACTTCTGTCCCACCACAAAGCCCTGCCCCTTGCCACTGATTCCTTTCTGCTCTTGGCAACTTTCAGACAAACAGGCTATTTGTAATCGCAGCATCCTGTTCACCTTGGAGCTCACATTACATCAAAAAGGTGTGTGTTAAGCGACAAAATCAGCAAATCTAGCATTTGTACCAGATTAATTCAGGTGCTTAATATTTGATCACAGCATTTGTAAAATAAAGCTTTGGATGTTCAACTTTGTTATTTGAGCACTGGCAGTGATGTGTGAAAATTGTAAATTATCATAAATACAAAGCAGTGGCTCAAATAAACTGATCAAATAATAAAAATTGACTGCGCTGGATGATAAAAGGCTGCATCAGATTTAGGTTTTTTTTGGGAGGGGAAGAGAATGGAGACACTTAAAAATTAAAAATATAATGCATCAACTGCCTCTCTCCCACACCTAATTATTGAATATTATTTTGATTTTGTTCAATAGATACAGGTACTGCCAAGATCATTCATTGTTAATTTCTTCCTTCTAGCATCTATTAATTTTGTATTTACCAGTCAAATATGAAAATACAAATTTCATAATACATCTTTAATCGATTTACCACATTCACAAATCTTTTGACCATGATTAGATTATAATTCATTGATGGGTTCCCCTATCCACTATAAAATCCTATAAATCTTGGGAAGAGTGAGGTTTTAAATGAGTTCTTCCTGCTAAGAACATTTTCCTCAACGTCTTTCATATTAATGAAACTATAACTGCTAATTTGAGTCCATTCTTTAAACCACCTCAATTTTCAAACCAGATATATAGTGATCATAAAACATTGCACCTTATCCCCACTATTTCCAATAGGCAATTATATGTAGTAGATTTTGATCAAAATTCACAAATGTTTCAACAATGCTTCGACAGAAAAACATTTTAGTTTAATGCACATTAAAGTTGGAATTTCCTCAACACGGTGTTCGAACAATGGTCTGCGAGACAATTAGTTTCACGTATCCCGGACAAGTTAAACATTATAGTTTAATAACCAGAGGTTATGCACATATCCCATGGAGAAGAGAGCTCAACAATTCACCCTCTGTTCTATTACACCTAAGCAAATTATCTGGACCCCAAGCCTTAAAAGGTGTGTTGCTTTTAATAACCCATGATGAAGACATCACTGGTGTAGAGACAGGAACTCTTTGTAAACAGGGAAGTGAGATCCCCAGAGAACCTTTCTGGCACGGTCTTGGGCATAATATTGCTTGTGTAATGCAGAGCAAATTTCAGGAAGAAAAAAAATAATGTTGGGATGAACTGCTCAATTCTTTTCAGCATCTAGTGAGATCTCTTTCAGGGCCAAGGGACTTCCTTGCCATCCATATTTTCACATGACAGATGTCATTTGCTTTTTTTCTACTGTTTTAATGGAAACTGGATAACCATAATGGTTCAAGTGGCCTTCTCTTAACCTTTCAAGTGTTTTTCATTGATCCACTAGCATAAATTGATCAGAATAAAGCCAACCACCAATCATATCACTAATCTTCCAGCCACAAGACACTTTTTAATGCTCAGGAAGCAGCAATCAATGTTTGACTAATGCACGATTCCTAATTGTGGACTTAAAATGCTATCTGTCGATATCTCAGTGATTGCAACAGATCAGCAACAGAAAGGACTGCATCTTGAACAGATTAAATTGATAATATATTTATCCTTTCATAAACAATTCTCTTCACTTTTCTCAACTTTCATGCTTTTTTGCTTCCAACACAAAATTAAATGAGGCAGATGCAAATGTGATTTCTCTCACTTGTGGTGATGTTAATCAACTGAAGTTATATTTCTGTATCACTGCAGTTGCACTAAGGTTAGTGTCAAAGGAGATCTTGGATACATGAGAGTTTAGATTCAGTTAGAACTTTGTTTTCTGGGTGGTTAATTCTTCACGTCATGAGAATGCAAAAGGAGGTGCCTGCTTTTTCATATTAAAAAGATTAAAAAACAAATTTATGAAGTCACCAGCTGGTGCAAATTCAAACAGTGTGAGGAGACCGGATGTGTAATTTGATACCTCCAGGTGTTAAGCTTGGGAGACAGATTATAACCTAAACTTCTGAGTTATACTACCATTTTCATGTTGATCCACACCCAAAATTGCTTTGCATTAAAAGTAGCAGCATAACTGCATCCTTATTCCCTGATCAGTGGTATACTAACCGGTACTTTATATTCTCCTGCGAGGCAAAAAAGTGTTATATGAACAAAGATTTTCATGTGCGTACTGAGAAGTCAGCAACTATTTATCTATCCAAGACAATGCTACTAACTTAAAGTTGGGAATGGTGCTTGAAGGCAAAAACCTCTCACTTAGGTTGACAGTGTTTTCAAATGAGAATTTGCCAGTCATTCCACAGAAAATCTCCTCAGTATCAAACCTTAAAAAACAAATCCGCCGCAAAATCCTCAAACCACTAGGGGAAAGATCACTGAATTGATCCTCTCAGCAATTCTGGGACAAGTTACAACACTCTCAACACAACTGTGAAATGAGGTTGAAAATGAGCCATAGGATCTTGGTATCAAGTGCGAGCTAAAAGAATATGGAACATCTGTTTAAGTGTTATATTGCGAACAAAACACATCTTTTGGAGTTGGGAAATTCTAAACTATGTTCCAAAATATAAATTGGTTTTAAGTGCTGGAGCAAATGCTGCACACTATTTTCAGACAATAATCTCTTTGTGAGGTCAACTCTGTTATGTCTGCAATTCAGCATAGTTAAAGCCAGTTAAACTAGATCAGCCCTTCAACTGGGAGTGTAAAACTTCCACTTTTAATCAAAATTCAGTATCTTTCATTTTCAACTAGGCTGGATTTTTAAATTTTCTAATTGCAATGCAGCAATTAAAACAGTGAATAGATGAACGGAAGTATCTTCATATAATTTTTCAATCAATTACATAATGGAGAGCACCCCAGTGAATAGAAAGTGGCAGATAATTTAGAATTCCCAACGTCTGGTCTTGTGCAAATGATGCAACAATATCGTAGGCATAGAAATTAAGACAAATACAAATTTAACAGCTTTTCATTTTGATTTATGTCAGACAGGAGGATATTGGTGTTAGCAGGTGGTGTAATGCTCTATCAGGTGCAAGGAGGTTGCACTCGAATTCATGTCGGTCTACTGAAAGTAGCTTCTTTAAATTTTATTTCATACTACACGTTTAATATAACAGTAATCCTTAGTTTAAAACAAAATCAGTAATCCTTAGTTTAAAATAAAACCTGAAGTTGTAAAATATAAACTGCTAATATACACATACAAAGAAGTACTAAGATGTCTTTCATTTTAAAATTCTTTTACTACAGTTCATAGCAGAATTCCATTTTTCTTCAGGATACTCTGTGGAATCCTTCGATGGCCACCAATTTTGAGGCCCCCTCCCCCCTTTAATTTTTTTTTTTTTTAAACATCAAGGTCTTCCAGGCCAATAAACTATTCTAAGGTTCTTAACAAAATCTTCAAACTCTGCTACTCTAAATCTCCCTTTCCAGAGAAGTACAGTCGCTGCCACTGACCGACTTAAAATGACACTGTAATACAGCAAGATAATTTATACAGCTGCTCAAGATTGCAAGGTTGAAGTGCTAGATTTTTTTTAATAAAAAAGGTGTCTTAAGGCAAAATATATAAATAGTAGGACTCCATCCACTGGCACCCAAATATTGTAACAACTTAAAATACGGCACAGGTTCTAACCTTTACAATAGTTTTTTATACCACGAACAGCAGTTCCTGGATGGGAAAAGTTATGCTCGTCGGAGAATAGCTATTAGCTGTCAACGTTGACAACAGAATCCACAAATCAATGTATTCACTGCAAAAAAAAGTATGATTATTGCAGTGATTATAACAGTCCAAGTTTTCATGCAGAGAAACAAACTGAAGTTAAAAATGGTCCACTAAATCACTTTTAGATTGGTAAATTAAATGTGAAAATAATTAAATCATCGAAATTTACAGCACAGAAGGAGGCCATTTGGCCCATCATGTCTGTGCCAGCCGAAAAATAGCTCTCCAGTTTATTCCCACTTTCCAGCTGTTGGTCCGTAGCCTTGTAGGTTACTCCACTTCAAGTGCATATCCAAGTATTTTTTAAATGTGATAAGGGTTTCTGCCTCTACCACCCTTTCAGGCAGTAAGTTCCAAACCCCCACCACCCTCTAGATTTAAAAAAAAAGTTCTCAATTCCCCTCTAATCTTTCTACCAATTACTTTAAATCGATGCCCCCTGGTTATTGAGCTCTCTGCCAAGGGAAATAGGTCCTTCCTATCCACTCTATCTAGGCCCCCCATAATTTTAAACTCCGCAATTAATTCTCCCGTCAGCCTCCTCTGTTCTTAAGAAAACAACCATAGTTTGTCCAATCTTTCCTTATAGCTAAAATTCTCCAGTCCTGGCAACATTTGGAATTCTCCTCTGTAGCCTCTCTAGTGCAACCACATCATTTCTGTAATGTGGTGACCAGAACTGTATGCAGTACTCCAGCTGTGGCCCAACTAGTGTCTTTATACAGTTCAAGCATAACCTCTCTGCTCTTGTATTCTATGCCTCGGGGTTAGCCTGCTCAAATGCATCACTTCACACTTCCCTGGATTGAATTCCATTTGCCACTTTTATGCCTACCTGACCAGTCCATTGATATTTTCCTGCAATCTACAGCTTTCTTCCTCACTACCAACCACATGGCCAATTTTTGTATCATCTGCAAACTTCTTGATCATACCCCGTACATTCAAGTCTAAATCATTGATATATACCATAAAAAGCAAGGGACCTAATACCGAGCCCTGCGGAACTCCTTTGGAAACAGCCTTCCAGTCACAAAAACACCCGTCGAACATTACTCTTTGCTTCCTGCCGCTGATCAAATTTTGGATCAAACTTGCCACTTTCCCTTGGATTCCATGGGCTTTTACTTTTCTGACCAGTCTACCATGTGGGACCTTGTTAAAAGCCTTGCTAAAATCAATATAAACTACATCAAATGCACTATCCTCATCCTTCCTCAAAAATTCAATCCCGTTAATCAGACATAACCTTCCCGTAACAAATTCATGCTGACTGTCCTTGATTAATCAGTGACTTCAAAATGACGATTGATACTGTCCCTCAGAATTTTTTCCAATAATTTGTCCACCACCAAGATTAGGCTGATTGGCCTGTAATTATTCGGTCTATCCCTTTCTGCCTCTTAACAATGGCGCACATTGGCAGTTTTCCAGTCCTCCGGCACCACACCTGTAGCCAGAGAGAATTGGAAAATTACGGTCAGAGCCTCCGCTATTTCCTGCCTGGTTTCTCTTAACAGCCTAGGATACATTGCATCCAGGCTTGGCAATGTATCTACTTTCAGAGATGCTAATCCCTTCTCTCACTATGTTTATCTCATCTAATATTTCATACCCCTCCTCAACTTCAATGTCTGAATCGTCCCTCTAGTCTGAAGACAGATGCAAAGTATTCATTAAGAACTATACCCATGTCTTTCGCCTCCACACACGTTACCTTTTTGGTCTCCAATTAGGAACTTCTCTTTTAGTTATCCTCTTGCTGCTCTTGTATTTATAAAACATCGTTGGTTTTCCTTGATGTTACTTCAATATTTTTTTATGCCCTCTCTTTGCTTTCTTAATTTCTTTTTTAATTTCACCCCTGCACTTTCTATACTCCTCTAGGCTTTCTGCAGTATTTAGCACTCAGTATCTGACATAAACTTTCCTTTTACTCCTCATCTTGCCCTGTATGCCCCTTGATATCCAGGGAGGTTCGAGATTTGAGAGTCCCATCTTTTTTGTGGGAACATATTTGCTCTGAACCCTCACTATTCTCCTCCTTGAATGCCTCCCACTACCTCAAGTAGTCGTTTCCAGTCCACTTTTGCTAAATTCACATCTCAGCTTAGCAAAATTGACCGTTACCCAATTGAGAACTTTTACTCGGTCTATCTTTGACCTTTTCCATAACTACGCTAAATCCAACTGAATTATGATCACTACCACCAAAATGGTCTCCCACCGATACTCCTTCCACCTGCCCAGCTTCATTCCCGAAAACTAAGTCCCGAACTGCCCCCTCTCTTGTTGGACTTGCTATGTACTAGCTAAAAAGTTCTCCTGAATGCATTTTAAGAATTCTGCATCCTCTATACCTTTTACACTAATTCTATCCTAGTTAATTAGGGTAGGTGAATCCCCTATTACTGCCCGATTGTTTTACACTTTTCAGAAATTTGCCTACACTTGCTCTTCTATCTCCTTCCGACTATTTGAGGATCTATAATATACTTCCAGCAGTGTAATTTCCCTTTTTGTTCTTCAGTTCAACCCATATGGCCTCATTTAATGATCCTTCTAACATATCAGCCCTCCTCAAAACTGCAATTGTTTCTTTAACCAATATTGAGTCCTCCTTTTTTTGTTTACACTAACCCCCCTGCCCCAATCTCATCTGAAAACCCTGTAACCAGGAATGTTGAGCTGCCATTCCTGCCTTTCTTTCAGCCATGTTTCAGTAATAGCTACGGTATCATACTTCCATATGTCTATCTATGCCCTCAGCTCATCTGCCTTATTTAAGACTTTGCATTGAAGTACATACCATTCAGCATTGCCAAATTCCTTTGTTGTCTATTTTCTAGCCTTTGTTTCCTCTGCCTTCCAAACTCACTAATTTATTGTCTTCCATTTCCAGCTTGCATTCTTTCCCTTCTGAATCTATGCTCAGGGTCAAATTATGGATTTCACTTTACAGATTTTTTTTAAAAAAGTGTTTAAATGGTTTCCTATAGGGTTGTCAACCAGAACAAACTTCAAAAATTGGACGGCATAATCCCACCCTAACATGTGTTAAATACACTGTAGGTGGTCTAATCAAGTTCAATCCTGTCAAGCACAAAATTATACCAAGAAGTTCAATAAAAATAAACCCTTGCAGCTTTCTTACACCTTTGGTATACTGAAGCACTCTTAAATTAAATTCCTAAATAAAGTTAGAGTACTACATTTTCCAAAAGTCTTTGTTTAATCTCAATCTTTCTAAAACAGTAATTTCAGGTAAACAAAAGGTCAGCTTTATCAGAATGCACAGGCTAACTATTGTTAAACTGATTTGCTGAGAATGTGATTATTTTTTCACAGCTGCCTGTTCAAGGTCACGGGACTGGGTGATTCAAAATATGAATGTTTAATTTATTGAATATTCCATTCCATCACTTGTTTAAAAAAATGTTTATGATTTTTATTTATTTGGAGAAATATGGTCTTTTAATAAACCCACAACTCCACACATAGAAATTGTGGCAACTAATTACAGCTGCATAAACCCCCCAAATTGTTTGACAGTGACTCTTGGCATGCTAAGAATCACTATAAAACAATATGCAGATGATGAATATGATTTGCCTCACTTCATGTCCAAATTAATAGACCAGGAGTTTGGCTCAGAACTCAAACATAGCTGGAAAACTAGAGACATTATAAAAATCATTTCAATACCAATGGCATCAAAGAACCAAGTATCCAAACAATAAAGTGAGGAGTTTAAATTCTAGCTTTAATCGTCACACGAGATGCTAGAGTTAGGATAAGTACAACGGCAGCCCTCAGGATCAATTTGAATTTTCTACAGTTAAATTGGATCTGCAGTTACTGCGCTGCCAAATCATTGCTACAATGAAAATAGAAAGCATTAGTATGGAAATTATATTCTGCCACTCACACCCTCAAAATATTGAGCCATATATTGAGCAACATTTTGCATTGTGTACAGCCCTCTAATGGCAGTTAATGGTAACACAACCAAAAGTGTGAACGAGGTGGCACCTACCCCACGAAACAGTGGCTCACCCTTTCAGCCCTGGTACCACCAAAAAGCAATCTCGAGCCTTCAGCTATGAAATACTGCTAGTGGCACGTCTCCAAAAAAAAGCTTCTGCAAATCTTGAACCACTCATTCCCCTCCACTTCCATCTCACCCTGCCTCAGTTTTCTTTTGCACATCTAATCACCACCTCTATTTTCTTTCCAGTTTCTCATTTTTACACATCCACTTCTGTTTCTATCTTACCATCCCTGTTTTCAATTCTCCCTCTCGTTCTTACCCCACTAGCATTTCTCTCGCTTCCCCTCAGCTTTCTCTCTTCATTCCCATTCACTTCTCTGTGTCCATCTCCCTCACCACATCAGTCTCTCCCCCTTCTTCCCCACCACTTCAGTGCATCTCTCCCTAACCTCTTCCTGTCTCTCCTCCACTTTGGTTTCTACTCTCCATTTGTCACCCCCCACCTCCAATTCTGTCTCCATATATCTATTCCATGCCCATCTCTCTCTCCTCCACCACTGTCTCAATCTCTCTATCCTCTTCACTTTTATCTCTCTACCATTTCAGTTTTTCCCTTCTGTTCTTCCACTGCTCACTTCTGCCCCTCCAGTACCACATTTCTTGCCCCACTACATCTCCCATGTATATTTTGCAGTCTTCCCCAGCTTGATCCCTTCTCCTTATCCTTGTTCCCTTTTACCCTCCCCTTCTCCTCAGCTCCACCTCTTCACCATTTCTCTTCTCTTCCTCTAGCCCCCTTCTCTTCCTCCTACTTGCCACTGAAATGGAAAATACTCTCATTTCCTGGAATTGTACAGTACCACTTGTCCTACAAATTAATGAATTTGAGTGGGGAAAAGAATAGATCAACAACACTATTTACATCATCATAGACAGATTATGAAAGATGCAGTGAAATTCCTGATCAAAGTGCTCCCATTTGAGTGTGCAATTTATCTAGGAAAAGTATTTACTGACAAACACAGATTATGCAAGAGGTAAACCTTTGGCAGCATAGGAGTATCTCTCTTCTTCTTCTTTTCAGAGTTCGGATCATCCAGCTGATCTGGCTCAAAAGTGTAGAGTTCAGTTAATTCATTCATTGTGAAGTGGCGCTCAATTTGTTGTTGGTCAACTACACGGTACGACAGTGACTGTTTTGTTACTTGTCGATCATAAATCTTTTCCTCCATGGTTCCCTGTATTTAAAAACAATCAATGTTAGAATGTATGTTTCTCCAGATATACTCTCTCCTCCCCTCCCCCAATGACCAATACAAAAGCCAGGCTATAGGCAAGCCCAATGTTCCTATTTACTTAGCAAATACAATTTTGTTTCACTTATGTGGCACAGTGTGCCTTGGGTGAATAATAGACCAGTTAAGTCTCTCTGGATTTACATGTAGGATTTCCACTACATAACCACATCACTTCAGAAGCTAATATATGTCACTTTACTAGCATACCAAACTGTCATACAAGATTTAATCACCGACAGAGTAATTTATAGTAGTAAGCATCAAGAGTGCTTTGTTGAAATTACTCCAAATATCACCATTGAACCAGTTCATGCAAGAGCTAAACAGAAAAGCCAGTCAGCTGAGCTCCTTTGAATGGATTTCTCTACAGATCTTTCAAAGGATAGAAAATAGTTTCTTGGAACAGTAACTGTTGCCCAATCTCTACTGGTAACAGCCTCTCTGAATTACATTGGTATTCCTACCTATGGAGTCATGTCTTGTCTCTGTCTGTTGCAGCTAGATCTAAATTATAGCTAGCAGGCAGATCAGAAGTGTCCAAGCCTTATACCCTTAAAACCCTTTGAAATAGTGTCTCGGCTTATGCAGTAAATCTGCGAGACACTTTAGTCAAAGAACAGCATGTTACATAATACATAAACTTGTCCATGATGCCCAAAAGTTAAAATAATTAAATACATGTTTATTAAGGATCAAGAATCAAATTTTTTTAAATTACTGCATTACCACAAATATTTCAGGAAATTAATTTTCCATAAAAGCACCGTTAACTTCAGGATACACAAAATATTCTTTGCATTATTTCCTCAATGTACAGCAACTATACAAGAACTGCAGTGAAATTGAAGAATCTCACCATCACATAATATATCTTATAAATCAAAGAATTATCACCAGATAGAATTGGCAGGGGGATGGGAACCTGAACAAATTCAACAGGGAAGGAAGTAAAGCTGAAATTGCAAAGCAAGAATGTAGAAAGTGAATTTGTAAGTCAGAGGAAACAAAGGTTAGCAAGTAGTAATCAAAGAGGTCTTCCTGTGCTAAATGGTATATATTTCAATGCAAAGAGTATAGTGAATAAGGCAGATGAGCTGAGAGCACAGGTAGACAATTGCGGGTATGACGTTATAGCCATTACGAGACATGGCTGAAAGAGGGGCAAGTTTGACAGCTCAATATTCCTGGTTACAGGATTTTTAGACAGGAGAGAGAGGGGGGTAAAAAAAAAAGGGGGTCACGGTATTGATTAAAAAAACTACGACAGCTGTGAGGAGAGATATATGTTAGCGGGATCAAATGAGGCCATATGGGTCGAACTGAAAAATAAAAAAGGGCCTATCACACTTTTTATAGACCCCCAAACAGTGGGAGGAAGCAAGAGCAGCAAATATGTAGGCAAATTTCTGTGAAGCCCAAAAACCATACGGCAGTAATAGTAGGGGATTTCAACTATCCTAATATTGATTGGGACAAATATAGTGTGAAGAGTATAGAGGGTGCAGAATTCCTAAAATGCAATCAAGAGAACTTTTTTTAGTCAGTATGTAACAAGCCCAACACGGGAGGGGGTGGTTCTGGATTTAGTTTTGGGGAATGAAGCTGGGCAGGTGGAAGGGGCATCGGTGGAAGGGGCATCAGTGGGAGAGCATTTGGGTGCCAGTGACCATAATTCAGTCAGATTCAAGGTAGTTATGGATAAGGACAAGGATAGACCAGGAATAAAAGGCCTAAATTGGGGAAAAGCTAACTTTGTTAAGTTGAGAAGTGATTTGGCCACAGTGGACTGGAAACAGCTACTTGAAGGTAAATCAGTGTTGGAAAGTGGGAGGCATTCAAGGAGATCATCTGGAGGGCTCAGGCCAAACATGCGCCTTTAAAGAAAAAGGATGGGAATAACAATTCTAGAGTCCCCTGCATGTCTAGGGACTTACAGGGGAGGATAAGCGTGGAGGCAGAAGATGTGGGTATGCTTCTTAATGAATACTTTGCATCTATTTTCACAAAGGGGCAATTGTAGATACTGCTATCGAGGGAGAGTGTGAAATTCTGGACGAAATAGATAGAGAGAGAGGGGAGGTATTGGGGGTTTGGCAGCTTTGAAAGTGGTAAGTCCCCAGGCCCAGATGAAATGCACCCCAGGCTGATGAGCGGAACAAGAGAGGAAATAGCAGAGGCTTTGACCGTCATTTTCCAGTCCTCTTTGGATTCAGGCATGGTGCCAAAGGACTGCTAACATGGTACCCTTGTTTTTGAAGGGAGAAAGGGATAGGCCGAGTAATTACAGGCCTATCAGCCTCGATGGTGGGAAAATTATTGGAAAAAATCCTGAAGGACAGGATAAATCTACATTTAAAAAGGCAAGGACAGTCAGCACGGACATGTTAAGGAAAGATCGTGTTTGATTAACCCGATTGAATTTTTTGAGGAGGTAACCAGGAGGGTCGATGAGGGTATTGCGTACAATGTAGTGTATATGGACTTTAGCAAAGCTTTTGATAAGGTCCCACATGGTAGACTGGTCATGAAAGTAAAAGCCCATGGGAATCAGGGCAAAGTGGCAAGTTTGATACAAAATTGGCTCAGAGGTAGGAAGCAAAGGGTAATGGTTGATGGATGTTTTTGTGATTGGAAGGATGTTTCCAGTGGGGTTGCGCAGGGCTCAGTACTGGGTCCCTTGCTTTTTATGGTATACACCAATGATCTAGATTTGAATATGGGGGTATGATTAAGAAGTTTGCAGATGACACTAAAATTGGCTGTGTGGTTAATAATGGAGGAAAGTCATGGACTGCAGGAGGATATCAATCTACTGGTCAGGTGGGCAGAACAGTGGCAAATGGAATTTAATTCGGAGAAATGTGAGGTAATGCACTTGGAGAGGGCTAAGGAAAGGGTAAAACGGTAGGCCACTTAGAAGTGTAGTTGAACAAAGAGACCTTGGAAGTGCTTGTCTACAGTCCCTGAAAGTAACAGCCAGGTGGATTAAGGCGGCATTCGGAATGCTTACCTTTATTGGCCGAAGCATAGAATACAAGAGCAGGGAGGTTATGCTTAAATTGTATAATACTCTGGTTAGGCCACAGCTGGAATACTGCATGCAGTTCTGGTCGTCATATTATCGGAAGGACGTGATTGCACTAGAGAGGGTGCGGAGGAGATTTACAAGGATGCTGCCTGGAATGGAGAATCTTAGCAATGAGGACAGATTGGATAGACTGGGTTTGTTCTCCTTGGCTGAGACACCTTATTGAAATGTATAAAATTGAGAGGCCTATTTCCCTTGGTGGAGGGGTCAAATACGAGGGAGCATAGTTTTACAGTGGTTGGTGGAAGGTTTAGAGGTGATTTGAGGGGAAGCTTTTCAACGGAGTGTTATGAGGGTCTGGAACTCACTGCTTGCAAGGATGGTAGAGGCAGAAACCCTCACATTTAAAAAGGTGCTTGGATGGGCACTTGAAGTGCCATAACCTGCAGTGTTACGGACTTAGACAGCTGGTAAGTGGGATTAGACTGGATAACCTCTTGTTGACCGGTGCAGATACGATGGCAAGTACTTCAGGGTATCTAATATGGCCAGTGATCTCCTGGGCTAGTTTCGATCACCTGGATAGGTTTGAGAGAAATTTTCCCAGATTTCCCCCACCCCCCCCCCCCCGACAATTGGCCTGGGTTTTAAAGTCTGTTTTTTTGCCTATCCCAAGAGATCACATGGCTCAAGTTGGGGTGGAGTGTAAAATGTTGCGATGCATGGGGTATCATAGAAACATAGAAAATAGGTGCAGGAGGCGGCCATTCGGCCCTTCGAGCCCACACCCTAAGATCATGGCTGATCATTCCCTCGGTACCTCTTTCCTGCTTTCTCTCCATACCCCTTGATCCCTTTAGCCGTAAGGGCCATATTTAACTTCCTCTTGAACATATCCAATGAACTGGCATCAACAACTCTCTGTGGCAGGGAATTCCATAGGTCAACAACTCTGAGTGAAGAAGTTTCTCCTCATCTCAGTCCTAAATGGCTTACCCCTTATCCTTAGAATGTGACCCCTGGTTCTGGACTTCCCCAACATCGGGAACATTCTTCCCGCATCTAACCTGTCCAGTCCCGTCAGAATCTTACATGTTTCTATGAGATCCCCTCTCATCCTTCTAAACTCCAGTGTATAAAGGCCCAGTTGATCCAGTCTCTCCTCATATATGTCAGACCAGACCAGCCATCCCAGGAATCAGTCTGGTGAACCTTCACTACACTCCCTCAATAGCAAGAACGTCCTTCCTCAGATTAGGAGACCAAAACTGAACACAATATTCCAGGTGAGGCCTCACCAAGGCCCTGTACAACTGCAGTAAGACCTCCCTGCTCCTATACTCAAATCTCCTAGCTATGAAGGCCAACATACCATTTGCCTTCTTCACCACCTGCTGTACCTGCATGCCAACTTTAAATGACTGATGTACCATGACACCCAGGTCTTGTTGCACCTCCCCTTTTCCTAATCTGACGCCATTCAGATAATATTCTGCCTTCGTGTTTTTGCCCCCAAAGTGGATAACCTCACATTTATCCACATTATACTGCATCTGCCATGCATTTGCCCACTAACATAGCCTGTCCAAGTCACCCTGCAGCCTCTTAGCGTCGCCCTCACAGCTCACACCGCCACCCAGTTTAGTGTCATCTGCAAACTTGGAAATACTACGCTCAATTCCTTCATCTAAATCATTAATGTATATAGTAAAGAGCTGGGGTCCCAGCACTGAGCCCTGCGGCACTCCACAAGTCACTGCCTGCTATTCTGAAAAGTACCCATTTACTCCTACTCTCTGCTTCCTATCTGCCAACCAATTTATCTATCCACGTCAGTACATTATCCCCAATACCATGTGCTTTGATTTCGTACACCAATCTCTTGTGTGGGACCTTGTCAAAAGCCTTTTGAAAGTCTAAATACACCATATCCCCGAGTTCCCCCTTGTCCACTCTAATAGTTACATCCTCAAAAAATTCCAGAAGATTTGTCAAGCATGATTTCCCTTTCATAAATCTATGCTGACTTGGACCGATTCTGTCACTGCTTTCCAAATGTGCTGCTATTTCATCCTTAATAATTGATTCCAACATTTTCCCACAACTGATGTCAGGCTAACTGGTCTATAATTACCCATTTTCTCTCTCCCTCCCTTTTTAAAAAGTGGTGTTACATTCGCTACCCTCCAGTCCATAGGAACTGATCCAAAGTCGATAGACTGTTGGAAAATGATCACCAATGCATCCACTATTTCTCGGGCCACTTCCGTACTCTGGGATGCAGACTATCAGGCCCCGGGGATTTATCGGCCTTCAACCCCGTCAATTTCCCTAACACAATTTCCCGCCTCATAAGGATATCCTTCAGTTCCTCCTCCTCACTAGTCCTTCGGACCCCTAGTACATCGGGAAGATTATTTGTGTCTTCCTTTGTGAAGACAGAACCAAAGTACTTGTTCAATTGGTCTGCCATTTCTTTGTTCCCCATTTTAAATTCACCTGAATCCGACTGCAAGGTACCTACGTTTGTCTTCACTAATCTTTTTCTCTTCACATATCTATCGAAGCTTTTGCAGTCAGTTTTTATGTTCCCGGCAAGCTTCCTCTCGTACTCTATTTTCCCCCTCTTAATTAAACCCTTTGTCCTCCTCTGCTGAATTCTAAATTTCTCCCAGTCCTCAGGTTTGCTGCTTTTTCAGGCCAATTTATATGCCTCTGCCGTGTGGCTCTTTGTCGGCCGGCACGGACACGATGGATTGAAATGGCCTCCTTCTGCGCTGTAAATTTCTATGTTTCTATCAACCAAGAACTTTCTGTTCATGTTGGTCTACTTGAGTACTTAAAAAAAAACTCATGCTGAAGGCATTATGGAGGGAGAACCATTCAAGGGTTGTTGAACACAATAGCATAAGGAAATTGTGTTTACATTTAGTTGACGTTGGAGCAGCTTAGTTAAAAGCGATCTGCATGTGCATCAATTCAGCACCTTCATACTGTACGCTTCAGTCGTCTGCTTGGTATATTTGCACACAACTTAAATACCCAAATGACAACAGATAAAAAGCAAATTCCTTTACTTTAGCAAACTGAACTATTCTGAATATTCTCTACATTTAATAAATCTTTTTGCAAATATCAAAATATTTTAAATGGAGTTTTCAAGGAGTTAAATGTTTGCATGAACAATGCAATCTTGAACGCGGTTTTCATAAGAGTTTCGTGAAAGTAAATCCTTCCTAGTTATATGGTAAATTTTAATAGGTCATGAGAACAACACTGACATGTATGGGTAGCAATTATAACCAAACACAAAAATACATCCATCAAAGGAAATATTCAAACATACTAGAGGTAATACTAGGAGCAGCCATGTGAATGACCACTAGCATCTAAGGTCTGAGTTGCAAGGAAAGACTAGAGAGATTTGCGTTTTTCAGAGTTGAAAGAAGGCACCCAAGAGGTAATCTTATGGAGGTACATAAAATAGTTTATGGAATGAAAATGTAAATTCAGAATATTACATTAATTTAAATTCAGAGACCAGGACAGGTCAGGGGACACACAGGTTCAAACGAAGTGTAAATTTAGGACTAAGGTCAGGAAACAATTCTTCAGTGGAATCAAATGTGTGGATTGGACGTGCAAGAACAGGGGAAGTGGAAAATCAATTACTTTTTTTTTTAAATGGGAAAGATGTGGAACTTTTGGCTTTCTCTGAATAGTTGAATTGAAATGGGCCTAATGATCTTCCTTATCTGCAATTATGTGATCATAAGTCATCTCTTAACTATATATGGTCTGACCATTTGTTGCTGGGAGGAGGGAAAAGACAAAATAAATTTATCAAGCAATCTACTAATTGTCATGCAGTTAAGCCACTTAAAACCAAAGGAGGAGGAAGTAGCAGACTTCATAAATTCTTGCATTTAAATACAATCCAAGTTCATAGCTTTTCAATAGCCCAATCCAATTACAATATAAAGACTCCCAGGTTAAAAAGTACAACAACTTAATTTACTTCAAATTTAGCACAAAGACTCACCTACACTATCTTCACAAGGAAAAATAATCTAAGGCTGAGGCTAATACAATTCTACCAAAGTTAAACTGTTACCAGTCAAATCCAATAGTGAAATTATGTGGTTGTTTTATTCCCTGCTTTACCCATGATTTCTATTACCTAGTTGAAGCTACCTTTCTGAATTGGCTTCTGGAGAGAAAATTAAGGGGAAAACCTCAAAGCGTAAAATAAGCAAGGTATATATAACGCCAGATTATTCAGAGAAAGTCAGGGTAGTAGAACTAGGGGAAAAATTTAAATGAGTGGAAAGTGAATTTAGAACATTAAGTTTTCCAAATTGTACATCCCTGTCTGGAGTAAAAATAAAACGGGGAAGGTGGCTCAGCCTGACATCGGTAGTGGGTAAAATGATGGAATCAATTATTAAGGATGTCATAGCAGCGCATTTGGAAAGAGGTGATATGATGGGTCCAAGTCAGCATGGATTTGTGAAAGGGAAATCATGCTCGACAGATCTTCTGGAATTTTGAGGATGTTTCCAGCAGAGTGGACAAGGGAGAACCAGTTATGTGGTGTATTTGGACTTTCAGAAGGCTTTCGACAAGGTCCCACACAAGAGATTAGTGTGCAAAGTTAAAGCACATGGGATTGGGGGTAGTGTGCTGATGTGGATTGAGAACTGGTTGGCAGACAGGAAGCAAAGAGTAGGAGTAAATGGGTACTTTTCAGAATGGCAGGCAGTGACTAGTAGGGTACCGCAAGGTTCTGTGCTGAGGCCCCAGCTGTTTACATTGTACATTAATGATTTAGACGAGGGGATTAAATACAGTATCTCCAAATTTGCGGATGACACTAAGTTGGGTGGCAGTGAGAGCTGCGAGGAGGATGCTATGAGGCTGCAGAGTGACTTGGATAGGTTAGGTGAGTGGGCAAATGCATGGCAGATGAAGTATAATGTGGATAAATGTGAGGTTATCCACTTTGGTGGTAAAAACAGAGAGACAGACTATTATCTGAATGGTGACAGATTAGGAAAAGGGGAGGTGCAACAAGACCTGGGTGTCATGGTACATCAGTCATTGAAGGTTGGCATGCAGGTACATCAGTCGGTTAAGAAAGCAAATGTCATGTTGGCCTTCATAGCGAGGGGATTTGAGTACAGGGGCAGGGAGGTGTTACTACAGTTGTACAGGGCCTTGGTAAGGCCACACCTGGAGTATTGTGTATAGTTTTGGTCTCCTAACTTGAAGGACATTCTTGCTATTGAGGGAGTGCAGCGAAGGTTCACCAAACTGATTCCCGGGATGGCGGGACTGACATTTCAAGAAAGACTGGATCAACTGGGCTTGTATTCACTGGAGTTCAGAAGAATGAGGGGAGATCTCAGAAACGTTTAAAATTCTGACGGGTTTAGACAGGTTAGATGCAGGAAGAATGTTCCCAATGTTGGGGAAGTCCAGAACCAGGACTCACAGTCTAAGGATAATGGGTAAGCCATTTAGGACCGAGATGAGGAGAAACTTCTTCACCCAGAGAGTGGTGAACCTGTGGAATTCTCTACCACAGAAGGTTGTTGAGGCCAATTCACTAAATATATTCAAAAAGGAGTTAGATGTACTACTACTAGGGGGATCAAGGGGTATGGCAAGAAAGCAGGAATGGGGTACTGAATTTGCATGTTCAGCCATGAACTCATTGAATGGCAGTGCAGCCTTGAAGGGCCGAATGGCCTACTCCTGCACCTATTTTTCTATGTTTTCTAACCGTGGCTAACAAAGGAAATTAGGGATAGTGTTAAATCCAAGGAAGAGGCATATAAATTTGCCAGAAAAAGCAGCAAACCGGAGGACTGGGAAAAATTTAGAATCCAGCAGAGGACAACAAAGTGTTTAATTAGGAGGGGGAAAATAGAGTACGAGAGGAAGCTTGCTGGGAACATAAAAACTGACTGCAAATGCTTCTATAGATATGTGAAGAGTAAGAGATTAGTGAAGATAAACATAGGTCCCTTGCAGTCAGAATCAGGTTAATTTATAACGGGGAACAGAGAAATGGCAGACCAATTGAACAAATACTTCGGTTCTGTCTTCACGAAGACAGACACGAATAACCTTCCGGAAATACTAGGGGACAGAGGATCTAGCGAGGAGGAGGAACTGAAGGAACTCCTTATTAGTCAGAAAATTGTGTTAGGGAAATTGATGGGATTGAAGGCCGATAAATCCCCAGGGCCTGATAGTCTGCATCCCAGAGTACTTGAGGTGGCCCTAGAAATAGTGGATGAACTGGTGATCATTTTCCAACAGTCTATCGACTCTGGATCAGTTCCTATGGACTGGAGGGTAGCTAATGTAACATCACTTTTTTTAAAAAAAAAGGTTGGGAGAGAGAAAACAGGAAATTATAGACCGGTTAACCTGACATTGGTAGTGGGGAAAATGTTGGAATCAATTATTAAAGATGAAATAGCAGCGCATTTGGAAAGCAGTGACAGGATCTGTCCAAGTCAGCATGGATTTATGAAAGGGAAATCATGCTTGACAAATCTTCTAGAATTATTTGAGGATGTAACTAGTAGAGTGGACAAGGGAGAACCAGTAGATGTGGTGTATTTGGACTTTCACAAGGCTTTTGACAAGGTCCCACACAAGAGATTGTTGTGCAAAATTAAAGCACATGGTATTGAGGGTAATGTATTGACGTCGATAGAGAACTGGTTAGCAGACAGGAAGCAGAGAGTCGGGATAAACGGGTCCTTTTCAGAATGGCAGGCAGTGACTAGTGGGGTGCCGCAGGGCTCAGTGATGGGACCCCAGTTATTTACAATATACATCAATGATTTAAATGAAGGAATTGAGTGTAATATCTCCAAGTTTGCAGGTGACACTAAGCTGGTTGGCGGTGTGAGCTGTGAGGAGGATGCTGAGAGGCTGCAGGTGACTTGGATAGGTTAGGTGAGTGGGCAAACGCATGGCAGATGCAGTATAATGTGGATAAATGTGAGGTTATCCACTGGTGGCAAAAACGTGAAGGCAGATTATCTGAATGGCGGCAGATTAGGAAAAGGGGAGGTGCAACGAGACCTGGGTGTCATGGTACAACAATCATTGAAAGTTAGCATACAGATACAGCAGGCGGTGAAGGCGGCAAATGGTATGTTGGCCTTCATAGCTAGGGGATTTGAGTATAGGAGCAGGGAGGTCTTACTGCAATTGTACAGGGCCTTGGTGAGGCCTCACCTGGAATATTGTGTTCAGCTTTGGTCTCCTAATCTGAGGAAGGACGTTCTGGCTATTGAGGGAGTGCAGTGAAGGTTCACCAGACTGATTCCCAGGATGGCTGGTCTGGTCTGACATATATGAGGAGAGACTGGATCAACTGGGCCTTTATACACTGGAATTTAGAAGGATGAGAGGGGATCTCATAGAAATATATAAGATTCTGACGGGACTGGATAGGTTAGATGTGGGAAAAATGTTTCCGATGTTGGGGAAGTCCAGAACCAGGGGACACAGTCTTAAGATAAGGGGTAGGCCATTTAGGACTGAGATGAGGAGAAACTTCTTCACTGAGTTGTTAACCTGTGGAATTCTCCACTGCAGAGAGTTGTTGATGCCAGTTCATTGGATATATTCAAGAGGGAGTTAGATATGGCCCTAAATCAATAAAAAATTATTAAAAAAATAAATAAAACATTTTCTACTTACAGACTGCAGCACCGGGAGCCCTCCAACAGCGTGCTGGTACGCGCCCCCCACCCACCCCCAGTGTGTCTCTGTCAGTGTCTCTCTCACTCTCTGTCTGTCAGTGTCTGTGTTTCTGACAGCGAGGGGAGGGGGAGGAAGAGAGAGGGGGGGGAGGGAGAGGGAGAAGGGAGGGAGGGAGGGAGGGAGGGAGGGAGAGAAGGGAGGGAGAGAAGGGAGGGAGGGAGGGGGAGAAGGGAGGGAGGGAGAGGGAGAAGGGAGGGAGGGAGAGGGAGAAAGGGAGAGAGAGAAGGGAGGGAGGGAGAGGGAGAGAAGGGATAAGGGTGGGGGAGAGGGGAGAGGAGAGTGAGGCTGAACGGGCCCAAGACTTCGGGTGGGGCCTGCCCCCAGCACCGGAGTTAAAGGTAGGTGGCCAGGGTCCTGGGGGGGGGGGGGGAAGCGGGAGTCAGGTCGAATCGGGGTGGAGTCGGAGCGGGAGCTGGGGGGGTTTGAGAGCGCCAGCTGAAGGGAGGAAACAGGAGCTGGGCGTGGGAGGTGCAGCCTGATCCACGCAGCCCCAGTGAGGCCATTCGGCCAGGGCTAGGGGCGGCATGCTTGGGCCCCTCCCATACAGTTTAGGGCGCCTGGAGCTACTGCACATGCGTGCCCACTGTCGTGCGCCTGTGCAGAGGTCCCGGCACTGTTTTCAGCGCAGGGACCTGGCTTCGTCTCCCACAGCTCGTGCTGCGCCACGCCCGGCTCCAAAGGACCTGTAGGGAGCTGGAAAATCTGCAAGTATTTTTTAGGCGCACTTTCGGGCGCGAAAAACGGGCGTCCAGGTCGGGGCTGCGCCGTTCTAGGCGCGGCCCGAAACTTGGGCCCCTTGTTTCTATGTCCAGAATATTCTGCTAGATAAGGCCATAGATGCAAGAATATTGTGTAAAAACTGAAAATACAACTCGATCCACAGGTTTTGTGAAAAGGAAAACCAGATGGCAAGATCAAAGATTTAATGCCCTTTACAATTAAAAAAAAATTAATTTAGTTTTAAGTGCATTAAGAAAGGAACAGTAATCAAATATTTTCATACCAATACAACTGAGGGGGCCTGTCCACACAAAAACACCATGAACAGTTTTTGTTTTGGACAATAGAAAGCTTCACAGTAGCCCCATGATTTTTAAACAAATATAAAGGAGGTGGAAAGGGAATGAAAGCCACTCAACATCATCGTCCATTATTTTCTCCCTAGAATTTGCATGCAATAATGTGCCAACTCTTCGGAAAAAAACACACATGTACCGATCCATCTCTGGATATAAAGAGGTGCAGCTTTTTTACCTGAGCCAAGAACCTGTAGACAAAGACTGGCTTTATCTGCCCAAAACGGTAAACACGAAAGATGCTCTGGACATCATAGGAAGGATTCCATGAAGCATCAAAAATGATGACACGGTTGGCAGCTACCAAATTAATCCCCAGAGATCCCGCTTTGGTGGAAATAATGAATAGACGCCCCCTGTAAGAAATAATTGCACAAAACGATCAAGCTTAAAAATCACAACCAATTTAGGACAGCAACAAAACCAAAAATACAGCAAACTTTTAGTGCTGCTTTAACCAGGACACTTTATCGTCACACTGGCTCCACTTTGCTCCCCACATATATTATGGTGGTTTTTAAAAATGAAAAAGCCAGGGAGGGGGAGAGAGCGAGAGAAAGAAATAATTACAGCCCAAATTCAATTTAGTTGCCCTGCAGCTAAGTACATGTGAATTATTGGAGTTAAATTCCATGCGGTCTATCATTTACAAAGCACACTTAATATGCAAACAAATGCAATATTTAATAATGAGAGAAAATGCTGGAAATACTCAGGTGGTCAGGCAGCTTCTGTGGAGAAATAAATAAAGTTAACATTTCAGGTCGAGTACTTCCAGCATTTTGTTTTTATTTTAGATGTCCAGCATCCGCTGTATTCTGATTTTGCAAAATACATCCGGTTTTGCAATCATTTATAAAATCACATACTCCCTATTAGATACATATATTTTAATGATCATTAACCTGCATTGTGTTTAGAAATGTTCTTGGAATATCAATTTGAGTAAATATAATTCAGAATTCTTTATACTGATTTTCTTGGGCTTTTCTGTGGTAATATCACTCTTAAATGCACCTTCAGGGCCTTGTTAGATTCGCTGTAACTGGGGTTTTAGCAGCGTATTGACTGCTAAACAAACCTCATGGACCTGAAAAACTATTTTTTATATTTGTGGAGTGCCAAATTTATTCATTTTAATAAAAGTACAAATTTTAAGAAACTTAAAATGTTTTGCAATTTTAAAAAAAAGTTTGTACATATTTATTTCAGGTTTACCTTTCCCCCACGAGATCCCCAATCTTTGTTTTGTTCTAACATTTAAAAAAAAAATAGAATAAAAGGAGCAAATTCACTTCCGGGTTCCCGGGTCTGCATTGTGGTTGGTTGCTTAGATAGCTTGTTGACATCACAGCAGCTGGCGTTAGGGATCCCCCAATAAACTACACTGATTGTAACTGAACATTGGAAAAGCCGAACTTCTCACGAGTTCTTTGTGGGAAGCTTACCTCAGGGCCAGCGGCGTATGCCTTTGCTTCCCCGCTGACCGTGAATTAGAGGCCATTATAAACTAATAGTGCAAATAAAACCTAGGATAATCAAACTGTTTATCCAAACAATATCTGGACAAACTCAATATCGCAGCAAGTATAAATTCATTGTACGCTAAATTAGTCTGTGTTGCATAACTATTGTTTACCTGCAGCATATCTGAATTAATTTATTAAAGTGTGCATTTCCCAAACTGTTCAACAAATAGTGCTCAAGGTTAACACTACCCTGTATCAGTCAATATTATCTCTACACATCATACAAATTTGAAATTGCCTTTGAAAAACAACAGTAAATTAATTTTCACACTATTTTCCCATTTCACATTAAACTTTGGATATTTGTAAGTGTACTAGTTTTGCAGATTTTTAATGCCAAAAATTTCACATTCATTTTCGTATATAACATTACCTGACATTACTCTCATCATTGAACTCTTCAGCCCATTTTTTTCTGGTTTGTGCACTTGTAGAACCATCCATTCGATAGTAATCTATATTTCTGTACCATTTCCCAGTACCTGCAATTTGAAATACTTATTTGTAAATGGAACATTCTTTTGATGAAGACTTGCATTCATAAAAATAAAATGCACTGGTTCTTCAGGAATCAAACTTATTCAGGAATTCCAGTTGAGTTTTTACTCTAGCGAGAGAACAGTCGTACAATTGTTCATCTTTGTGGGATCTTAAACATCACGGGTGTGCTGAGGGAGGAGATGGGTGTCAAAAAGATAAGTTAGTTGAATAGTCAATGCCCCTTTCCACCACAGTTGGTGCATTTGGAAGATCAGGAAAAAGGTCATGGGTGACTAGAGAAAAAAAAAATCTTGACTAGGTTTGCACTCCCACTCAAACAAATATATATTTATCAAAAAAAAGAGAAAAAATGAATCTAATGTCCTATAAAGTGGCATTTCCACTTAAAAACAAGGAGCCAATATTTTTCTAGTGCAGCTCTGCTACTTGGAGCAGTTATATATATATATTATTTTAATTAAAAGACAGAATATAAAAAGGGTCAAAAGAGCCCCAAGAAATTAGCCAGGTCACTAGTCAGTCACAGAACAGAATATAGAAACTACAGCATTAGAGGCGACTATGTGGTCCATTGTGCTTATGCCACCTCTTTGAATCCCATTTTGATGTGCTTTCTCCCATTTCTTTGTATGTTCTTTATAAGTATAGGATAATGCCTATCTAACTCCATTTTAACTGTTGTAGTCTGCCTCATGAAGTGCTTTAACAAAAGCAGTTAATGTTCTAATGACTGTCAAATAATTTCCTGCAACTTTCCCCCTTTGCCCTTGCGGCAATTCTCAAGCTACACCCTTAGTTAGATTCACCAAACAGTGGAAACAATCTTACTATTTATCCCTTGCAAAATCTTTCATGCTTTTAAAAAGCACCATTATGCCTTTCCTTAAACCTCAGTTCCAGTGGGGGAAAAAGGGTAGATTCAGAAAATTAGTTCAAACTAAACAGTGAGCAAAGGACAAGGAAACACAGGCTCAAACATGGAAACAGCACATTTCTGGCTGATGTCAGTAAGCTCTTCACAAAGTGAGTAGTATATGAACTGAATTTCTAAGTAGTGTAGTGGAAGTAAAAACTTAAATCATTCAACAATTAGATGCAATGATTCAGGACCTTTCTTCGTAGGACAAGCTGTGAAGGGTTGAATAGGCTTCCTCATCATCACCTTGTGAAGATCTTATTTATTGTGTCTTTCTACTGAATCTTCACATTGCACAACTATCCTTCTTGTAATGGAGTGTCCAAAACGTCATACAATGCTTTGTTTCAAACAGTGGCCTAACCAATCACAGTTAAATTCAACTTCACCACTTTCCCTTTATATACAGTGCCTATATGTACACAACACAATCCTATTTGCCTTTTTTAATATAAGCTTATCTACCTGCTCTACCACCTTTAAAGATTTATGTACCTGCATCCTAGATCTCGGTTATTCTATCCGGTTAAGAATCTTACTATTTAGGGTGTGCTTCCTTTTACTATTTCCCCCAAAATGTACAATTTATTTTTTATTTTTTTAAAAACAGTAGACTGCGTTTCTGCCCATTCCTCTCATCAACCTATATTCATTTACCTCTACTCTTTTCTCTTTATCCCTATATAATTTTTTCATCTGTGCAGCTACATTCATTTTAATACTATGTGTGTCATTTTTTCATGTAGTAACCTTACCAAACACTTTCTGAAAATCCATAAAGATAACATTTGTATTTCCTTCATTTGTACACTGATTTCCTCAAAGCAAGTGAACTCTTCAAGCTCTTTACAAATCTATGTTGACTGTCAATGATTAATCTATACCTTTCTAAGTGTTCACTAAATTTCTCCTGCATTATGAATTCTAGAAATATTCCCACAACCAAAGGCAAGGCTAACCCAACCTATAATTTCCCAGCTTACCGCTATTCTATTTTTTGGAACTTAAAGTCTAGTCAAGTTTAACTATTCCAATATGCTGCACCATTTTTAAAATAGATCACTTGTTAGTTACTGAACATGCTTGATAACCTATTGCTTTCAAGATAGAAACAGATGTTATAAGAACTTGAACGACAAGTCCCTGGGTACAGAAGAGACTAGAAGCTGTCATTTAGTCTACAAAGTCAATCATCATATTTGGTTTCAGCCATAAATAAAAATGTATGTTTGTTTTGTAAATGAAAGCTGTATGTCCCACAATTTGTTTTCTGTTAAACTGAATAATGGAATCCACCACTTTAAAATATTACATAAAAACCTGTGAAAACCATTTATTTACAGCAGCTGTTTTTGCTGTAACCGAAGTTTGATCCAGAATGTCTCGCCTGCAGAATCATGCAAGATTTTTTTAATGCATCATTTAAAAAAAAAAAAATCGGGATTTCTACTGCCACTATTTCAGTAACCAACAATTCTCAATAAAAAAAAAAATCACTTGGGTGGAAAGATTTGGATGATATTTAACAGGTTATTGAAAAACATTCCAACAAGTTAACAGTTTCTTCAAAAGTTAACGTAACAGCCAAAGGCTTACATTACAATAAGTGATTAAAGGGGGAAAAGGTTTTATGGATAACTTTTTATTCAACGTACAAAGTTCATCAGAAAACATTTGACAACACCTTTGTATTTAAAAATTTTTTTTTTTTACATCAGCAAAGACCAGCCACATTAGGTCCCCTTGCCACCATGCTGTTCCTGCAACACCAATGGTGGGAAGGAGCCCCATGTGTCCCAGAGAAGCTCCACTGATCACAATTGAGGGCTGAGACTTTAGACCACACTGGCAGCTCCACGTCACTTCCAGGTCATTCTGAAGTCATGGCTTCCTGCTTTAATTCAGCTGCCAGACCAGAGTTTTAAAATTCTGAAAATGGTGATCAGGCATCAAATCATTTTCCATTTGCACTAATTTGCATTATTGATATTTTCATCAAATCAATAGAGCGAAGCATCATTAAAGCGGCAAAGCTTATTCTTTATGTTGGTCTTACTTCTCAGTTGTTATAGATGAGTAGAACAATGAGATCCAGGTACTGTACAGAATAAGCAGCTTCAATCATAATATATTCCAATAGGTCACATCTCAAGGAGTGAGTGATAAAACATTGCTCATTAGCTCACTACAAGGGTTCTTGAATGATACTGGTGGCAATCATTGAAACACTGGTCATTGAATGTTTCCACCTCTCCTCCACCTCTCCTTTTGGAAGGGCTGAAGGAAGGTGGATGGAGGTAAACAATCTCGTTGGGGAGACAAAAAAGATTTTAAGTAAAGCAATAATAGGTGAACAGTTAAAATAGCAACACAGCTTTTCACTGCATTAAATAAGTTCTGTATCTAATAGGTTACAAACTGAGGAAAATATGTCCTGCAATTCCTTTACACCTCACAATCAGACTGGGATCAAAACGTTAAGACTACAGATCTAGACAGATTCCCTAAATGGCACGGCCTTTAATCAGTGTAGTCTTAATGTTTCATGCCCAACTTTTCAATTGATAAGAAATTAAAATAGGAAAATATAACCTACTTTTTCCAAGCTAAAAAAGCCTCATATTTATCTTTATATAAAAGTCAATTTTAATAGACAAAACACATTTAACCTCCTATATTACAATATTAACCCTCTTTTTTTATTCTTCCATGTGCATGGTTTCAATTACTAGGGAACAATCTATCCCAGGAAAATTGCATCCCCAAAGTAATACTTTCAGGAATCAAACTTCTAAGGTCTAATCACTATGGAATTGAAATGCAGAACAGCTGCAGTTTAATTATGTTGTGAAGCAACACTACCTAATGCCAGATGTACAAAAAAACACAGCTGATTGCTGCGGGCATTGGTTAACTAACCTTTAATTCATTGGGGTTAAAGTTTATTTATTCAATATGAATGCAGAATGCATTAAGTTCCTTAGGGGTGACATCCGGAAGTAGTAATGCAAGTTGATGGATTATGGGAAACCACCAAGTTGATTTTGCTGAACACAGCGTTACTCAAATGGAAATACTGCCTACTTTCATTGATTGAAAGAACCCGGATTTACCATCTATATTTACACCTCACATTCAAATCATTTACATTTTCTGGGACAGTTAACTTTGCATGGTTCGATTGCCTTTCAGATAATTAATCAAAGATTACAAACCAGTTGATTTTCACTTCAAAAAGACGGGCATTTGTACATGCAAACACAGAAGACCCAATTATTAAACGTTTTGGCCTCGCAGGAAGGGTGCGCACGGGCCCTATACAGGAGGTGCACCCGACCAGGTTGGAGACATGGAGGCCCTAACCATCTTAACAGCAGGGTCTCATTTAAATAAAGCTACCTCTTCTCCTGCCTGACAGTCGGCCAGATACACGACCTGGCCGATGGCTGGGAGCAGAAATTTGGCTGCAGCCAGGGCCCCAAGGGAACGGTCCCCGGTAGTCAGTGGGCAGTGGGGACAGCCTCATATTGTAGTGGAACAAGGCAGCTGGGGTTTCCAAGCCTCAGGATTCCCTAAAGATCAGGGGATGTCGTTATTTCCTGAAGATCCGGGGGAGGTCAGGTCAAAGGATTCCCCGAAGATCAGACGGCAAAGGTGGGGGCAGGGATGGCGAGGTCCAAGGACTCCTTGCGAGGCTTTTCGGGGGCTGAGCACTTCTATTCCTCCCCCTGAATCCATGAGTAGCTCAAAATTTTTAAACTTTCCTTGGGCCTCCCTATCATTGGGCTGCGACCGCTGAATATTAAGTAATCCCGCGCCTGCTTTTAGCGGGAGCCTCGCCCAGGGTTTGAATCGCTAGCATTATTAGTGCGACCGGCAATGCAGCAATTTGGAGGCAGAATTTTAATTTTTAGCCACCTTGCCTGGTCCTTTCTTGTCCATTCAGGGAAAGGGCAGGGGGGGGGGGCCGGGAAGAGAGAGAAGAGAAGAGAAGAGATAGAAAAATCGAGGTTGTTAACTCAGAACTGCAATGGTATAAAAGTAGTAAGGTCATTAGCACTTAGGGTAGAAGTAGTGCTTACTGAACGCTCTCCTTTCTTGCACCAGTCTTTATGTGATGTTAGAGGTTATCATATAACCAAGAGACCTACTTGACATGAATTGAGTCAATGTACAGAAGCCAAAAGCGCCAAGATACCCATAATGTGGCACGAACTTCTGAATAGGAGCTTTACTCTGCATCTAAATAGCCTGCACTTGATACGGACAGCGGGTGCCCAAAATAGAAAATGTTCTCTTCCTCAGCACCAAAGTAGTAATTTAAATACAAGTTAAAAACAATTGTAAATGGAATCTGTTCAATAATAATCTTTAACCTCCCAGAACTTCAACAGTAACTATAACTCTTGCACTTCATCAGTTTCCTTACTCCTAAGCTCCTCTGGCCAGAATCTCATTATCTATTGCTTGTGGAACATCCTGCAGCAAAGCATTCTGAACTTGTCTGGTCTCATCTGGCACTTAATTCAGCCAACTGAGACAGTGGTCTTGGAAAAATACTTTGCTACCCTTTCCGAGTCCAATTGCTGCTTTTATTTTTCAAACCTAGTTTCTGTGCCAGTGAAGTAACACTGGGAAATAGGATTCGGAGACTGGGAAATAGGATTCTGCATGGCCTCACTGTTCTAGAGAAATAATGTGTTTTTTTTAATCCACAAAGAGGAAATTCCCAATAAGATAAAAACTACTGAAGATGATTAATATCTTAAGGTGGTTTTTCAGATTGTTGCAGCACACACATTGAATACTTTGGAGTGCAATTGGAAAGAAGCATGCTGTATTTTACTTGTGACCAATATGTAGGGATGGCTGAAGTTACGGTTTATAAGGCTCAGGTGAATTCACCAACACCACACTGTGAAAGGCAGCTCTGCAAGTTGTTGAAAAATCGACTTACATTGCTTTCAACGACCTGCAAGATGAGCAACCCAGTACTCATTCAGCTCTCACAAAGCCGCTAGTTATGGGAGACTGTAGTCAAAACATGCACTTTATCTGTAATAGACACATTCTAGCTCCAAGATCCATGTAATAAACCTACTATATCTTTCAGAAGTGGTCTGAGGAAAGGTTTGTCCAGTCACCATGTTATTTGATATCCTAATCAATGATCTGTTGGATAGCATCAGAAGAGTGTCTCTATTCTGGACATTTCTGAAAAAATTGCAGAGCTGCCTTTCACAGATAGTGTGTTGTTGATGAACTCACCAGAGACGATAGCACGCTTTACTCATCTTGAACAATGGGCGAACCAGTGGGATATAGTGTTGATAAAGTAGTGGCTTTACATGGTTCAAGAAGAGGTCGCAAAGATAATGAATAGAAGATAAAAGGGACATTTATCCCAATTGTTGGATCACATCAGTTCCTGGGGAACTTGGTGGATGGCAACTTCAGTCTGGACATGATCCTTTAGAGCCATGCTTACAAGAGGCAACGGGCATGTTAGTCTTTCCATTACTTCAAGATCCTGCTGTAGGTTAGGTGTGTGGTGTCCAAGTCACGTTTAAACAAACAGTTTTAACTCATTGCTTCAGAACTGCTAGGCATCTTAGTGTAGGGTTTCCTCTGCTCTATGTGCAAGACCCAGGAATGAGTAATGAATTTAATTTACAAAAAGCACAAATTGTTTCAAAGAGAGAGAGGGCCATGGGTGCCCAAATGGCAGTACCAAATCAAATTCTGCTAAAATCCTACAAACGGTTTTAAAAGTTACTAAGGTGACACTGTAGTGTTGAAGTCCAGATCACTTAGATACACTTGACATTTCTCCCCCCTCCATCTCAGTTAATGAAAACTCTAAAATAATAAAGGCTTGCATCACGGAGATAAAAATTGTGTTAAAAACTTGAAGACAAAACGGTGAGCAGGGACAGGTATAAAAAAAAATGAAAATGTGTGTCAAATAAAATATTGGAGGTTTAACACAAAGGACCCTAAAGATTCCCAGAAAGTACACCCACAAAATTAGTTTCATGCATTTACTACTAATTGTATGTATTTGCAAGCAATTTAAAATTAAATCTTTCTTGCTAATAGTCATAACTGGCCTGTATCTTCTAGAATTCTGAAATCAAAATGCAGGTCAGTCCACAGGATTACATGTGTGGCATTGGAGCTGTAATTCAAGCAAGAGTTGAATTTAAGATTACCTTTATAAATATCAGATTTGGAATCTGACTTTTCTCTGTTTGCCATCTCCAGAAAATCTTCTATTAAATCCAATGATATCAGGGACTGGCTGAAAACAAGTCTGGAATAGGATACACAAATATTATTGAGTCCAACAAGAGGAAAATGCTGACTTTAGTCAATTACATCCTTTTTAAAATGTATCTTTCACAACTACTAACTTATTCAATTACTAGAATATTGGATTTGGGCAGGGTAGTGGTGTTAGGGGGGCGGGGGGCAGAGGAAAGGAAAGGATAGTTGCAGAATAATTGCTATTTGTTTTGAGTAATGCTAAAGATAGAAATCTGTTGCTATAAATATATCCTTCTGCACTTATACGATAAAGAAACTAGCCAACTAAATACCTTTCAATATTTAGATTGATACCCTGGGAGAAGAGAATGTCTAATCAAGCAACACAACAGTTTTTTTCCACTGCCGATAATTTAATTGCCATGCCGGTTTTTAAAAATCAATTCAATTGGCGGTTACTTGACCTTTAATTTAAACACTTCTCAAATATAAGACAAGGCAATATGTAGAACAGCTGCAGTTATACTAAAAACTCAATCTATAAATATGTGCTCAATAACTCCACAGGGAAATGCAGTACAATTTTCAACCCCAAATGCCAGACCAAATAATTCTTGACTATTCACAAGACTGGAAACTGCATGCCTCTCAATCTGATGGTTGGGGATTTGAGCCCCAGGGCAGCCAGTCACTTGAGCTCTTCTGTCATTGCCTCAGAGCATGCTCTGACAAGTTCTTGGCCAGCTCACTGGATGGAGTGCCACATCACCCCAAAATAATCTATCTTAGAATCATAGAAATTTACAGCACGGAAGGAGGCCATTTTGGGGTAAAATTGGCAGTCAACTCAATCCTTATTAGTTGATATGCACGGATAACTTCCTTGAAGTAGTTAAAAAGTCAAGACAATCCCATTCCAGCTCAGACTGTAAGGGGGCAAGTATCGCTTATGAAAATATTCTATGATTCTGTACATTTAACTGTATTCAGCATTTACAAAAATGCATAGAAAATCAATTGTGTACTTATGAGATAGCAAACTGTTGTACATCTTCAAACTTAATGCATTGAAAAGGCTAAAATGTTGGGGACACACTAGACTAATATGCAGTAAGTATACAAATATATCACCTGACTTAACTAAATAAAATGGTCAATTGCAAGACACTGAATAGAAATGGTAGGTAAATACACTTGGCCACTCTTCAGATTTTCAAAAAAAATGATTGACCCAATGAAAAAGCAGAGGCCGCAATGTTTTGTGATGTTGCTTTGATTAAACATTTTAGATTCTCTTATTTTTATTTACTCTAACCTGCTTTAAATATAGTCACATGTTGACATTTACATTCTAATGAACAATCTTTTTCAGTCCCCAATAATACAATTGGATAATGAAAGCACTGCCACAAGTGTGAATTTCAATAGGGGCACATGTTGTATTTCTCAAATTTCCATTAGTCATTATGTAAAACTTACTGTTGCAATCTAGTGACTTTGATGCTCTTCTCAATCTTTTCTGCCATTTACAATTAAATCCTTAAAGATTGCCAAAACAACCTGATGGGTGAAAAATAATCTATTTTCTCCACATCATGAAAATTCCTAGACAAACCTCCAGCATAGAACTTTTAGATTAATACAGTAGTCACAAATAGAAGTAGAAACACCAGACTGTAGTAAACAGGACCTAGATTAATTTTTGACACATACAACAATTTGTATTTATATAGCGCCTATAACATAGTTAAACATCCCAAGGTGCTTCACAGGACTATTAGGAGATAAAATATTTGATACCGAGACACACAAGGAGAAATTAGGGCAGGTGACCAAAAGCTTGATCAAAGAGGTAGGTTTTAAGGAGCATCTTGAAGGAGGAAAGAGAGGTAGAGGGGCAGAGAGGTTTAGGCAGGGAATTCCAGAGCTTCATCATCAGCATAGGCAGTCCCTCATCGAGGATGACTTGCTTCCACGCAAAAAAGGGATGAGTTCACAGGTGTTTCAATGAAGGACCCAATATTCCAGGTCCTGAACCACATCTTGAAGGGTGGAAACACAGAAACACAGAAAATAGGTGCAGGTGTAGGCCATTCGAGCCTGCACCACATTCAATAAGATCATGGCTGATCATCATCTCAGTACCCCTTTCCTGCTTTCTCTCCATACCGCTTGATCCCTTTAGCCGTAAGGGCCATATCTAACTCCCTCTTGAATATATCCAATGAACTGGCATCAACAACTCTCTGCAGCAGAGAATTCCACAGGTTAACAACTGAGTGAAGAAGTTTCTCCTCATCTCGGTCCTAAATGGCTTACCCCTTATCCTTAGGAATGTGTCCCCTGGTTTTGGACTTCCAACATCGGGAACATTCTTCCTGCATCTAACCTGTCCAGTCCCATCAGTATTTTAGATGTTTCTGAGATCCCCTCTCATTCTTTTAAACTCCAGTGAATACAGGCACATTCGATCCAGTCTCTCATGTCAGTCCAGCCATCCCTGGAATCAGTCTGGTGAACCTTCGCTGCACTCCCTCAATAGCAAGAACGTCCTTCCTCAGATTAGGAGACCAAAACTGAATACAATATTCCAGGTGAGGCCTCACCAAGGCCCTGTACATCAGCAGTAAGACCTCCCCTGCTCCTATACTCAAATCCCCTAGCTATGAGGACCAACATGTAATTTGCCTTCTTCACCACCTGCTGTACCTGCATGTTAACTTTCAATGACTGGTGTACCATACACCCAGGTCTCATTGCACCTCCCCTTTTCCTAATCTGCCGTCATTCAGATAATATTCTGCCTTCAAGTTTTTGCCACCAAAGTGGATAACCTCACATTTATCCACATTATACTGCATCTGCCATGCATTTGCACTCACCTAACCTGTCCAAGTCACCCTGCAGCCTCTTAGCATCCTCCTTGCAGCTCACACCGCCACCCAGCTTAGTGTCATCTGCAAACTTGGGAGATATTACACTCAAATCCTTCATCTTGCAAGAGAAAATTGGCATTAGGGTATAAGCAAAATAAGGTTTAAAGTGCCGGCTTCTACATTGGCTCAACAAAAGGGGCAGGTGGCCCGTGGCTGACCTCAGATTCTAATATATTCCAGCACCAAGGACCCAGAGGCCTCCGATTCAACATTGATGTACCAAAACACCAGATAACATTAAGGTACGTCCAGTCCGATAAGATAAGACTCTGTGAAAAGATTCTAAACAGACTTTTAGGCGCTATGTACGATCAGCAAATTCTAACCTAATGAGATCATCCCAGATAAGGCCTAAAAATTGCCTTGAGGTCTTGGTCTGTCAATCCAAAATATTACTAACAAGGTAACCCAATTAGAGATCGAGGAAGGTCGTACCGGGGGGCGAAGGGATCTATGAAATGTACAAATGATGCACAATTTTGCTATTCAGGGAACATCTCTACTCACAGGTGGCTGAGATGAAAAGTATTCCCGGACGTCCGTTATACCTTGCCACCCGTCTACGAGGGCTGCTACACGGGTTGAGACGAGCGTCGATCCTTTATATCAAAGGGCCCACTCGTGGGAAGAGAAGCCTTCCCATTTTCTCCTTCAATCTAAATCATTGATGTATATTGTAAATAGCTGGGGTCCCAACACTGAGCCCTGCGGCACCCCACTAGTCACTGCCTGCCATTTTGAAAAGGACCCATTTATCCCGACTCTCTGCTTCCTGTCTGCCAACCAGTTCTCTATCCACGTCAATACATTACCCCCAATACCATGTGCTTTAATTTTGCACACTAATCTCTCTTGTGGGACCTTGTCAAAAGCCTTTTGAAAGTCCAAATACACCACATCCACTGGTTCTCCCTTGTCCACTCTACTAGTTACATCCTCAAAAGAATTCTCGAAGATTTGTCAAGCATGATTTCCCTTTCATAAATCCATGCTGACTTGGACCGATCCGGTCACTGCTTTCCAAATGTGCTGTTATTTCATCTTTAATAATTTGATTCCAACATTTTCCCCATCACTGATGTCAGGCTAACCGGTCTATAATTTCCCATTTTCTCTCTCCCTCCTTTCTTAAAAAGTGGTGTCACATTAGCTACCCTCCAGTCCAAAGGAACCGATCCAGAGTCGATAGACTGCTGGAAAATGATCACCAATGCATCCACTATTTCTAGGGCCACTTCCTTAAGTACTCTGGGATGCAGACTATCAGGCCCTGGGGATTTATCAGCCTTCAATCCCATCAACAATTTCTCCAACACAATTTCCTGACTAGTAAGGATTTCCTTCAGTTCCTCCTTCTCACTAGACCCTCTGTCCCCTAGTATTTCCAGAAGGTTATTTGTGTCTTCCTTCGTGAAAACAGAACCAAAGTATTTGTTCAATTGGTCTGTCATTTCTTTGTTCCCCATTATAAATTCAACTGATTGACTGCAAGGGACCTATGTTTGTCTTCACTAATCTTTTTCACTTCACAATTCTATAGAAGCTTTTGCAGTCAGTTTTTATGTTCCCAGCAAGCTTCCTCTCATACTCATTTTCCCCTCCTAATTAAACCCTTTGTCCTCCTCTGCTGAATTCTAAATTTCTCCCAGTCCTCAGGTTTGCTGCTTTTTCTGGCCAATTTATATGCCTCTTCCTTGGATTTAACACTAACCTCTGTCTCCCTGCATAGGTTCCCATCACCCTGCCATATTAGTTTAACCCCTCCCCAACAGCACTTGCAAACACTCCCCTCTAGGACATTGGTTCCAGTCCTGCCCAGGTGCAGACCTCCCCCAAATCTGGCTCCAATGTCCCAGGAATTTGAATCCCTCCCTCTTGCACTAGGCTGATTCCGGAGATGAGGGGGTTACCTTATGATGTTAGATTGAGTAGACTGGGTCTTTACTCGTTGGAGTTTAGAAGGATGAGGGGTGATCTTATAGAAACATTTAAAATAATGAAAGGGATAGACGAGATAGAGGCAGAGAGGTTGTTTCCACTGATAGGGGAGAATAGGACTAGGGGCACAGCCTCAAAATACGGGGGAGCCAATTTAAAACAGAGTTGAGAAGGAATTTCTTCTCCCAGAGCATTGTGAATCTGTGGAATTCTCTGCCCAAGGAAGCAGTTGAGGCTAGCTCATTGAATGTATTCAAGTCACAGATAGATAGATTTTTAACCAATAAGGGAATTAAGGGTTACGGTGAGCGGGCGGGTAAGTGGAGCTGAGTCCACGGCCAGATCAGCCATGATCTTGTTGAATGGTGGAGCAGGCTCGAGGGGCTAGATGGCTTATTCCTGTTCCTAATTCTTATGTTCTTATGTACCATTCCTCAAGCCACGTATTCATCTTAGCGATCCTGCAATTCCTACTCTTGACGAGCACGTGGCACTGGTAGCAATCCTGAGATTACTACCTTTGAGGTCCTACAATCTAACTCCTAGCTCCCTAAATTCAGCTTGTAGGACCGCATCCCGTTTTTTACCTATATCGTTGGTACCTATATGCACCACAACAACTGGCTGTTCACCCTCCCCCTCCCAAATGTCCTGCAGCCGCTCAGACATCCTTGACCCTTGCACCAGGGAGGCAACATACCATCCTAGCGTCTCGATTGTGGCCACAGAAACATCTATCTATTTCCCTTACAATAGAATCCCCTAGTACTATAGCTCTCCCACTTTTTTTCCTGCCCTCCTGTGCAGCAGAGCCACCCACATTGCCATGAACTTGGCTACTGCTGCCCTCCCCTGGTGAATCATACCTGCACCCCCCCCCCCGCCCCAACAGCACCCAAGACGGTGTATCTGTTTTGGAGGGGGATGACCGCAGGGGCCCCCTGCGCTACCTTCCTCCACTGCTCTTCCTGATGGTCACCCATTCCCTATCTACCTGAGCAACCTTTAGCTGCGGTGTGACCAACACACTAAATGTGCTATGCTCAACATCGTGGATGCTCCAGAGTGAATCCATGCGCAGTTCCAGTGCCGCAATGCGGTCAGTCGGGTGCTGCAGCAGGATACACTTCCTGCTCATTGTAGTCATCAGGGCCACTGGAAGCATCAGAGTTCCCACATGGCACAGGAGGAGCATGACACGGGTCTGGGCACTCCTACCATGACTTAACCCTTAAATTAACTTAATTTGATGTTACCTACTGATAAAGGAAAAGAAAATGAAAAACTACTCACCAATCACGTACCCCCTTGGCTGTGACGTCTCCCTGCTGCAGCTGCACCAGCTGGCTCCTCCTCCGACGCTCCCTCCAACTGCTGGGCCCTCCCACGACTCACCGCTCCTCCTCCGAAGCTCCCTCCGACTTCTAGGTCTTCCCACGACTCACCGCTCCTCTTCCGACACTCCCTTGACTACTGGGCCTTCCCACAACTCACCGCTCCTCCTCCGATGCTCCCTCCAAAGATGCCGCTGTGTGGGTTTTTAAAAAAAACGTGCGGTGGCTGTTGCACACCAGTCACCACACGGGCTTGACAGCTAGGTTTTGGTCCAGTGGCAAGGATTAACCAAGACGACAGGAGACTAGCTCTGCTGCATGGACCTAGTGTGCACACATAATCGCAGTGAGGACTGGGCTGTGCTGCCTGAGCCCTCACCTCTTCTGGGCCCCGAACTCACGCCTCTCCGGTCCTGATCACATCGCTCCACGATCTCTCGCCGCTCCTTCGCCCCGACCGCGCTGCTCCTTATGTACCTGCCCATGCTCCAAATCAGCGACCTGGATTTTGGGGATGTCCAATCCAGTTGCCCTCTTCACAGCTGTCGCTCTCCTGCACCAGCACGCGCTGTACCTTGAAGTGGTATGCTCCACTCTGCTCCTCCTTTAAGGTCCCGTCCTACTGCTGATGGTCCTCGCAGGTCGGGGCCGTTGCGCTGAATGCCGTCTCCACTCTGCTCCTCCTTTAAGGCCCCAACCTGCTGCTGCTGGTCCTCGCAGGTCATGCCCTACTCTTTCTTTAGTTATCCTCTTTCTCAATATATTTATAAAACATCTTTGCGTTTTCAATGCCAAAATGTTTGCAGGCTCTCTTTGTTTTCAGGCTTAGGGCATAGGCAACAGAAGGCACAGCTACCAATGGTTGAGCGATTATAATCAGGGATGCTCAAGAGGGCAGAATTAGAGGAGCACAGATATCTCAGGGGGGTTGTGGGGCTGGAGAAGATTACAGAGATAGGGAGGAGTGAGGGGGAGGCCGTGGAGGGATTTGAAAACAAGGATGAGAATTGTGAAATCGAGACGTTGCTTAACAGGGAGTCAAAGTCGGTCAGCGAGCACATGGGTGATGGATGAGCTGGACTTGGTGCGAGTTAGGACACTGTCTGCCGAGTTTTGGATCGCCTTTAGTTTACGGAGGGTAGAATGTGGGATGCCAGCCAGGAGTGTGTTAAAATAGTCAAGTCTAGAGGTAACAAAGGCATCGATGAGGGCTTCAGTAGCAGACGAACTGAGTCAAGGGTGGAGACGGCAATGCTATGGAGGTGGAAATAGGCGGTCTTAGTTATTCTGCGGATATGTGGTCGAAAGCTCATTTCAGTGTCAAATATGACACTAAGATTGCTTCAACCTTAGGACAGAAGTTGGGGAGAGGGATGGAGTCAGTGGTTTGGGAACGGAGTTTGTGGTGGGGACCGAAAACAATGGATTCGCTCTTCCCAATATTCAATTGGAGAAAATTTCTGCTCATGCAGAACTGTATGTCCGGAGACAATATAAAATTCAATAATTACATTTTAAAATTCTACAGGAGTCCCCATCATTGATCAGAATGAATCACTGTAACTTGATCTACTGCTAAGTGCATGTCACTCTATTTTGCCTCCAACTTTTGGGAACTGTGCAAAGTCAGAACGGGCTATAATAGAATTTTACAGTTACGGAAAAGTGCAGTGGAATTAAAACATAAATCACAATTAATTTATGCCCTCCTCAAAAGCTCAAGAAAAAAAACAAATTTTTAATGGATTACTGTCAACTCACACTTTTTGTCCAATTGCTTCAGACATGTATAGAATTTCAAACAAAAGGGACATTTTCCCAGAATGCTGCAATATTTCTGCATCAGCATCTGTGATGAACTCCTTGTACCAATCCGGGGCAGGACTACCTGGATTGGAACCAGCTGAGGGCTTCGCTGCTGGCACTAAAAGAAAAATGATTGACATCACGTGGATTTATAGCAATACATATAGGACATGAAATGCACGCATTACTTAAATTATAAGAATTCTATCCAATAATTACAATACTTAATGCGCTATTGGTTATGAAGCAGGTCATTACTTTACAACTGTGGGGAACATTCAAACTCCTGTTAGTTCCAAGATTTTTCAGTAGAGAGACTGCATAGAGAATGACTACATTTTTGTTCTGTGGCAGTTATCAAACCAATTCTATGTAAATGCAGTAAGTTAGTGCTTTATGCATTAAAACTACTTTTCATTGTAGTAAAAAGTACATGGCACAGAATTAATGTGAATTGTGTAAAAACACAATTCAAAAAATATAAATATTCCTGGCCTATGAATTAAATTCCTACCATCCTCTGTTTTTGCAACACTCGGTTCTGCAGAAGATTTGTCTTCCGTACTGGCTTCTCCCCCACCACGCGATCTTGAATTCCAGACCTTGATCACTTCTACATCATTATCACTGCCACTCTCCTTCGAGCTGCTTTCATTTTTCTTTCCACGCTTTTTTTTCTTTTTACTAAATTTAATATAATAAAAGGAATGAGTATAGCACACACTTCTTTTAAGTGTTACAATTACTTTCTGCAAGAATTTCCCTGTCATACAATGCTGATAATGCCTCTATTTGTATAAAGAATGAAGAGAGGAAATATACTAAAGGGTACAATCCTAAAAGGGGTGCAGAAACAGAGACGCCTTGGGGTGCACAAATTGTTGAAGGTGACAAGGCAGGTTGACAAAGCGGTTAAAAAAAAGCATACGGGATCCTGGGCTTCATGAATAGAGGTGGAGTATAAAAGCGTGGCAATTATGATGAACCTGTATAAAACACTGGTTCAACCTCAACCGGAGTAGTGTGTCCCATTCTAGGCACCGCACTTTAGGAAGGATGTGAAGGCCTTGGAGATTACGAGAATGATTCCAGGGATGAGGTACTTCAATGACTTGGATAGAATGGAGAATGGAGAAGCTGGGGTTGTTCTCCTTAGAGGAGAGAAGGTTGAGAGGAGATTTGATAGAAGTATTCAAAATCATGAGGGGTCTGGACAGAGTAGATAGAGAGAAACTGTTCCCATTGGCAGAAGGGTCAAGAACCAGAGGACACAGATTTAAGGTGATTGGCAAAAGAACCAAAGGTGACATAAAAAACTTTTTTTTTCACAGCAAGTGGTTAGGATCTGGAATGCACTACCTGAAAGGATGGTTGAGGCAGATTTAATCACGGTTTTCAAAAGGGAGTTGGATAAGTACCTGAAAGAAGAAATGCAGCAGGGCTACAGGGAAAGGGCAGGGGAAGTGAGACGTGCTGAGGTGCTCTTTCAGCGAGCCAGCACGGGCTCGACAGGCTGAATGGTCTTCTTCCCTGCTGTTAACTAATCTATAATTCTATGAAAACAGTATATCCTCTAACTCACCATGAAAAATACTACAAGAACTGAAAGGAGTTTCTAAATTGACATTAATTTATTGCATATTGGCCAACAGTACAGAAACAAAAAAAACCTGAAAAACAATGTAATGAAGCACATGTACGTTTTAATCTCAAATCTGGTTTTTAGACTTAAATATTGTTTACAAACTAAAGCTTTCATCTAAAACATCTTTCCAAACTTTATTTTCTGAGTCCCCACCGGGGGGGGGGATTAAATGTAGTATCTCCAAATTTGCAGAGGACACTGTTGGGTGGCAGTGTGAGCTGCGAGGAGGATGCTATGAGGCTGCAGAGTGACTTGGATAGGTTAGGTGAGTGGGCAAATGCATGGCAGATGAAGTATAATGTGGATAAATGTGAGGTTATTCACTTTGGTGGTAAAAACAGAGACAGACTATTATCTGAACGGTGATAGATTAGAAAAAGGGGAGGTGCAACGAGACTTGGGTGTCATGGTACATCAGTCATTGAAGGTTGGCATGCAGGTACAGCAGATGGTTAAGAAAGCAAATGGCATGTTGGCCTTCATAGCGAGGGGATTTGAGTACAGGGACAGGGAGGTGTTACTACAGTTGTACAGGGCCTTGGTGAGGCCACACCTGGAGTATTGTGTACAGTTTTGGTCTCCTAACTTGAGGAAGGACATTCTTGCTATTGAGGGAGTGCAGCGAAAGATCACCAGACTGATTCCCGGGATGGCGGGACTGACATATCAAGAAAGACTGGATCAACTGGGCTTGTATTCACTGGAGTTAAGAATGAGAGGGGATCTCATAGAAATGTTTAAAATTCTGACGGGTTTAGACAGGTTAGATGCAGGAAGAATGTTCCCAATGTTGGGGGAATTCCAGAACCAGGGGTCACAGTCTAAGGATAAGGGGTAAGCCATTTAGGACCGAGATGAGGAGAAACTTCTTCACCCAGAGAGTGGTGAGAACCTGTGGAATTCTCTACCACCGAAAGTTGTTGAGGCCAATTCACTAAATATATTCAAAAAGGAGTTAGATGTAGTCCTTACTACTAGGGGGATCAAGTGTTATGGCAAGAAAGCAGGAATGGGGTATTGAAGTTGCATGTTCAGCCATGAACTCATTGAATGGCGGTGCAGGCTCGAAAGGCCAAATGGCCTACTCCTGCACCTATTTTCTATGTTTCTATAAAGGCCAACATTCCATTTGCCTTACTAATTACTTGCTGTACCTGCATGTTAACTCTCTGTTTCATGTATGAGGACACCAGATCCCTCTGTACCGCAGCATTCTGTAGTCTCCATTTAAATAATATTTTGCTTTTCTATTCTTCCTACCAAAGTGGATAACCTCACATTTTCTCACTTTATACTCCATCTGCCAACTTTTTGCCCACTCACTTAACCTATCTATATTCCTTTTCAGTCTCTGTCCTCCTCACAACTTGCTGTCCCACCTATCTTTGTATCAGCAAATTTGGCTGCACTACACTCTGTCCCCTCATCCAAGTCATTAATAAAGATTATAAATAGTTAAGGCGCTAGCATCGATCCCTGTGGCACCCCACTAGTACTAGTTTATCAACCTGAAAATGACCCATTTATCCAGACACTTTTCTGTTAGGTTAGCCACTCCTCTATCCATGCCAATATATTACCCCCAACCCAGTGAGTTGTTGTGCAGTAACCTTATATGGCACCTTGTCAAATGCCTTTTGGAAATCTAAATACTGGTTCCCCTTTACCCACCCTGCTCGTTACTTCCTCAAAGAACTCTGGTAAATTTGTCAAACACAATTTCCCATTCACAAAACCATGTTGACTCTGCTTGATTGCATTATAATTTTCTAAATGTCCTGCTATTACCCCTTTAAATAATGAATTCCAGCATTTTCCCAATGACAGATGTTAGGCTAACTGGTCTATAGTTTCCTGCTTTCTGTCTCCCTCCTTTCTTGAATAGGGGCGTTAACATTTGTGGTTTTCCAATCTACTGGGACCTTTCCAGAATCTAGGGAATTTTGGAAGAAGACAACTAATGCATCCACTATCTCTGCAGCCACTTCTTTTAAAACCCAAGGATGTAGGCCATTGGGTCCAGGGAACTTGTCAACCTGTAGTCCATTTAGTTTGCCTAGTCAAATTTTAGCACATAATACTCCTGTGAAGCTCCCTGGGATGTTTCACAATGTTAAAGACGCATTAAAAATACAAGTTGTTGTTGTAGTACCTTTTCTCTAGTGGTAGTAATTGTTTTAAGTCACTCCCTCCCTTTTGCTCCTTGATTATTGACTATAATTGGGATACTTTTACTGTCTTCTACCGTGAAGACAGATTCAAAGTATTTGTTCAAAGTTTCTGCCATTTCCTTGATTCCCATTATTAATTTCCCAGTCTCATCTTCCAAGGGACCAACGTATACTTTAGCTACTCTCTTCTTTTATATACTTGTAGAAGCTCTTACTGTGTGTTTTTATATCTCTTGCTAGTTTACTCTCAATCTATCTGCGCTCTCTATTATATTTTTAGTCGTCCTTTGCTGGTTTCTAAAAATTTCTCAATCTTCTGGCCTACCACTAATCTTCACAACATTGTTTGCCTTTTCTTTCAATTGGATACCATCCTTAACTAACCACGGATGGTTCATCTTTCTCGTAGTCTTTCTTTCTCACTGGAATACATCTTTGCTGAGTTATGAAATATTTCCTTAAATGTCTACCACTGCTTATCTATTTTCCCAGTTTACTTTAGCCAACTCTATCTTTATACCTTTAATTGCTTTTATTTAAGTTTAAGACATTAGCTTTCAGACCCAAGTTTCTCACCTTCAAACTGAAAGTGAAATTCTGTCAAGTTATGATCACTCTTCCCTAGAGGATCATTAATTACTATTAAAAATCAAGTTGATTGGTTTTTCAAAATCTTAACAGGGCTGTAATGCTATTGGTTGCCTCGTAATTCATGAATGAATTGTCCAGCTGATAAAAATATTGTTCCAGGATTCTATAGAAAAAAAGAATGGGATGCCAAATCTGCAGTCAGCCACTATGAAAAAAAATGCCTTTCTTGGTGCTTCAACTGCATATATCCCCTGCCTCATTAATAGTTCTGTAACAGGGACTGAATGTTAGGATTTGTGGCAGTAGCTGGGGAAGAAGAAGTGGGTAGTTATGCTACATTGGAATGTAATGAAGGTTCTAGAATGATTTTCCATACATTATGTACAATAGACATCATTTCAACACATATACAATTCATCACAAAAATTGCTTTAAGCTAACAGATATACAAATGGCAAAAACCTTTTCTCATCTTCAGAGGAAAGACTCATTGAAGTCTCATCTGAATCTGATGCAATGAATTCATCCATACTGTCCTCGTCAAAGTATCCCTAAACAAATGGAGATTGATTATTCACTTTCAGGTGTTAATATTCCTTTTTAAAGTTATCACTAAAACAAAGACAAATGAACAATGGTCTACACTCCCTCACACGACTTTCATTCAAAACTCTAAATAGATCAGTTTTCAAACAGAAGTTGCTAAGTAGCCAAAGATTATTTGAAAAAATCCAGAAGATGGATTCCATTTTTTTTTTTAAAAGTAACAATCATTTGAATTAAAACTCGCTTTCTATGAACAAACAAATATGGTCCATAAGTTACAGGTACAACATTAATGCAGACATTTAAAATGAAGAGATCCAGCTCCCAATCAGCCAAGGTGCAGCTGGTAGGGAATTTGGTACAGGGGTGCAATTCAAAAATACTCTATCTGGAGGGCAGTAATCCTAAATAGTATTCTTCATTTAATTTTGCCATATTAAAACATTTCAAGAGGATCTTGTCCATTGACTATTGAAGGCTAATGACAAACATTTTGTCCTGCTTTACACCCAGATTCAAGTTAGTGAGGTTTGGTAAAGTGTGAAGTTACTTCATATTTGCAAACAACTTTCAAAGCAACAGATTTGAACAAGATAATGCAATTCATGTCTCAAAATGATGTGATTTATTTTGAAGATTTTGAACATAGATTCACTATATTCATTTGCTATACCTTGTTTTCTTTACTGATATAGTCCAACTGCAGACACCAAGGGTGGGTCCATATCCTACTCAGCATCTGAAAATCTTGAAAGAGTCTTGTTCCTGTTTTTCCCCTTCCACCTTCATTACTAGCACCTACACCTGAAAGTAAAGGTGGTGATCTTTTTAGAGATTTACATATTTTGTACATTGCTCTACTTGGAATTTATTTGAGCTGCAACACAACTGACATCCCAACAGCTAGACAAATCCTCATCTAACATTAATCAGTGAACTGTCAAGCTTGGCTAAAAATCTCACCTTACATAATAGTGTGCAATGTTCTGTTTATACAATAGATACTTTTTAAAAAAAAAAACACTAAAATTGCAATTTAATGAGAAAACACTGTATTGACTATAGCATAACATTCTGAATAAGATTGCAGAAAAGCTAGTTACTACTCCAGAGACTTGAGCACAAAATATAGCTGACACTCCAGTGTAGTACTGAGGGAGTGCTGCACTGTTCTAAGTGCCATCTTTTAGATGAGACGTTGAACAGAGGCATTGTCTGCTCAAGTGGATGTAAAAGATCCCATGGCACTATTTCAAAGAACAGGGGAGTTCTCCTAGTTGCCTTGGCCAATATTTATCCCTCAACCAACATCACTAAAAAAAAATTATCTGGTCATTATCACATTGCTGTTTGTGGGACCTTGCAGTGTGCAAATTGGGTACCACGTTTCCTACAATAGTAATTACATGTCAAAAGTACTCATTGGCTGTAAAACGCTTTGGGACATCGAGGGCTGCGAGAGGTGCTATATAAATGCTCGGTTTTGATTACTGTTGATTGTAATTTCCTGTATATGAAGAAAATATTTTGTTTTTTTGTTTACTGTTTGCAAAGTTAAATGCAGATTAGGTTTAATTGGATTAATGCTGAACAAAGCAATTACTTTAATTTCTGAGACAAGTTCAGTGCTTCCCTGAAACCAATATACCATCTGTCCCCAAATTAGCATCTGAAAATTGCATAAATATTGGTTTCTTACCTATCTGATCATAGCCAGTACATCTCCAGCAATGGCCTTTCCTCCCATGCCCCAATCATTGCCTCAAGTCCCCCAAGGAACTATCCTTAGCCCCTTCCTCTTCATTTACATGCAGCCCCTTGGCAACAGCATCCAAACAGATGGAGTCAGCTTCCACATGTATGTGGATGACAACCAGCTCTACCTTTTCAAAACCTTTCTCGACCCCTCGACTACTTCTGTGCTGTCAAGACTACTTGTCCAATATTCAGTCACGGATGAGTTACAATTTCATCCAGTTAAACAATGATAAAATCGACTTTGGCTCCCACCACAAACTCTGTACCCTTGCCACTGATTCCATTCCTATTCCCCCTGTACCCCCAATTCTCTCCCCACTCCCCACTTTCTCTCCTCTCCTTTTGGCTTGACATCTAATTTTTTAATCTGCATCAGTGAAATGCTTTGGAACTTTAAAAAAAAACATTAAAGGCACTTTATAAATGCACATAGTTGTTGGTTTAAATTGTTTGGGAAAACTGACTAAAGATAGACCAGATGCATGTACATCATAGACAGTCCCTCAGAATTGAGGGAGACTTGCTTCCACTCTTAGCATGAGTTCTTAGGTGGCTGTACAGTCCAATACGAGAACCACAGTCTGTGTCACAGGTGGGACAGATAGTCATTGAGGGAAAGGGTGGGCGGGGAGCCTGGTTTGCTCTTTCCGCTGCCTGCGCTTGATTTCTGCATGCTCTCGGCGACGATATTCGAGGAGCTCAGCGCCCTCCCGAATGCACTTCCCCCACTTAGGGCAGTCTATGGCCAGGGACTCTTAGGTGTCAGTGGGGATGTCGCACTTTATCAGGGAGGCTTTGAGGGTGTCCTTGTAACACCTCATAAAAGGTGGTATAGGAAGTAAGCTAATGTGAAGTGTAGCAGAAGAGAACTAATTTGCAGGGTTATGGCACTAAATTGGACAGCTCTTTCAAAGGGCCAGCACAGGCACAACGAACCCTTCTGTGTTGTAAGATTCTATTGTGTGAATAGATTTACAGAAAGCATTAGAGTCACATATGGGATGCGTTACAAAGACTGAGGCAAGAAAGTAGAGTGTAGGGCTGAATGTTTTTCAAGCTGACAGTATGTGGATAGTGATGTGCCCCAGTATTTCTACTCTGACATCTTGTTTTCCATATCTACGAGTGATTTGGACATGGGCACAAGAGGCATGCTATTGAAGATTTTTCATACTATCAAAGTGGGGGAATGGGCAATGTGGGGGGAGTGGGAGGAGGAGGGGAGATGTCTAACTGAGGATGACATCAGATTTCATGGACAGAGTAGCTGAGAGAACAAATAGGGAAAGTGGTACATTTTGGGAGAAAAAGCAGTGAAATTAAGTATACCCTAAATGGCAAGATTAACAGTGTGGAGGAACAGAAATCTGGGGTTGTAGAAGTAAAGATCTTTAAAAGTGGAAATGCTAATAGAAAAGCCTTTAAAAAGGAGCTCTACATATAGAACCAAGGAAATAACAGTGAAATTTCAAAATATTGGTTAGGCCACAGTTGGAAGGACAGTCAGCACCATTTACACTGTCCCCGTTTACCCTGGACAGCCACCTATATTGAGCAAATGGCACTAACCATTTGCCATCACAACTGCATTCAGTGTGCTGACTATTTTGGTCAGTTCAATTTCCTGTCATTAAGTCCATTCAGGCAACCTCAAGTGACAAACCACAGAAACATAGAAATTTACAGCGCAGAAGGTGGTCATTTCAGCCCATCGTGTCTGCGCTGGCTGACAAAGAGCCGCACGGCCTTTGATCAGCAGCCCTAAAGGTTACATATAAACCTATGAACAATGACGGAACGGCAAAGAGCACCCAGTCTGCCTCACACAACGACGACACCCCTTATACTGAAAACATCTACACTCCACCCCAACCGGAGCCATGTGATCTCCTGGGAGGCAAAAACCAGATTAAAACCCAGGCCAATTTAGGGGGAAAAAAAAATCTGGGAAAATTTCTCTTCGACCCATCCAGGCGATGGAAACTAATCCAGATCACCCTGGCCGTATTCTATTCCCTGCAGTACTTACCATTATATCTGCGCCGTCCAACAAAAGGTCATCCAATCTAACCCCAATTACCAGCTCTAGGTCCGTAATCCTGCAGGTTACGGCACTTTAAGTGCCCATCCAACCATCTCTGAAAAGTGTTGAGGGTTTCTGCATCCACCACTCTTCCAGGTAGCGAGTTCCAGATCCCCACAACCCTCTGCGTAAAGCCCCCCTGCCCTCAAATCCCTTCTAAACCTTCCACCAACCACCTTAAAACTATGCCCCCTCGTAATAGACCCCTCCACCAATGGCAATAGACCCTTACTATCCACTATGTCCAGGCCCATCAATATTTTGTACACCTCAATGAGGTCTCCTCTCAACCTCCTCTGTTCCAATGAGAACAAACCCAGCCTATCCAATTCTCCATTCCAGGCAGCATCCTAGTAAATCTCTTCTGCACCCTCTCCAGTGCAATCACGTCCTTCCTATAAAACCAGCGACAAAGCCTACTGAAACGAAGACAGTTTTATGCTTGTAAGCGCTTGCTGCAGTGGTGAAACTGACCACTCTGTTCAGCTCTCCATAGCTAAATAAAACAAAAGCTTCTACCTCTCATAGCTTGCTGTAGCTAGGAACATTTTTCACAAGTATCATCATAAGAAATAAGAAAGAAGCCCAGATATCCCCTTAAAATCACCAAATTACGACTAGGAGCGGGCAAGTGGAGAGACTGCCTACAAGGCACCACTTCCTAACTGCTACTTCGGAGATTCACCTTAATGAGAAAGAGAGGGGAGGTGGAGATCGGAACTCAAATCTCAGAACTGACAGTACAGTACTTAAACAACAATGAGTTGTCAAAAGTCTGTTTGAAATTGATCTTTCGATACACTGAACACATATAGTGGGCAAATTGTGCTCACATGAACACACCCGCTATAAACAGTGGAAACTGTATTGCATACATTTTTGGGCACTCCAATATAGAAAAAAGATTAGAACTGTCAAAAGGGTAGCGAAGATTGACCAGAAATGATAACCGGGATGCGTATTTTAATTATGAAACACTCAAAGAATGGAACAGATAAAGCTAGTGGGGGGAGAAATGGATTGGTGATTTTCAAAATGATCAAAGGTATCGAGAGTAAATGGTGAAAGATTGCTTCCAGTTATTGGTAAATTGGTAACAAATGGGCACTAATTAAAAATTAGCACTGAAGAACAAAGGGGGAAATATGAAGAAACCTTTTCACACAGGATAATTAGAACATGGCTTGCTTTACCACAACTGGCTTTTGAGGCAAAAACTATAAAATAACTTGAAAGTGAATATAAAACAAAGAAAGTGGAAAGATCAGAGAAATAGGATTAATTGATTAATTCAAATTCAACAGCTAGCACTGGCAAATACATGATGGATTGAATGGTCAACTCTTGGGCTGACATATCTATGCCGTCACTTTTTTCGTTTGTTAATAGATCAGGTAAATGTAGCAGCAAAGTTAACTTTTTTTTTTGCTGAATAGGGCATTTGCTTCAACTCAACACATAAACCTGACTCAACCCATTTAAAAAGGGCAACATTGACACCTTCAAATGTGACTTCCATTGTGGTTTCCCTTCTTTTAAGACAACTATGTTGGAACAGTTTGTTCAAGTTTGAACTACACACACACACACTCATGCACAGTGAGGCAGGATTTTCCACTGGACTCGCACCATAACAGCCTAAAACAAGCTGGGACCCAAATATGTCAGGTCCCAATGACTGCTGGAAAATCCCACTCGGCCGTGTAAGGGGCAAAGCCTTCCTCTGTCCTTTACAAGGCCAGCTAAGTCATTGGTGGTGGGACCAGGGACACCCTACACCAGGAGTTCCCAATTCCCAACCCAATAAAGTGACCTAGCTAAAAACAGGATTCCGGTTCGCTATCAGGTGAGAGTTCTTACCTCCAGAAGGCTTCCCACCAGGAGAGGTCCAGGCCAGGAGAGTACCTCAAGGATTTTTTTTTTTAATAAACACAGGGGGCCAAAGAGGGTTCACCAGGGCACCTGTCTCAGGTAGCTGGCAGACACTAAACACTATGGCAGGGAGGTGAGCATTCATTGTGGAACAGATGCCCTACAACCCGATGTTAATGAGGTGCCCTCAATGAGACAAACTTCAGCAGGGAATACGTGCTAGAGGGCACTGGCAGATGCAATTCCAGCATGACTGTTAGGATCACAGCCCACAGATTTTTTAGCCCCAATGTACCTAATGATCCCAAAGATTAAATGGTTATTAGTTTAGTATAAACAATATTCTATGTTAGATGGTTATTGTAACATAAGAACAAAAATATAGTTGGAAGGACTGTTCTATGGAAAAATATTCAAAATCCTAGCAAGTATCTCCTCTCCTGAATAAACCATAGCCCTAAGCAGGCCAGTTAGGCAACATTACCTTGTTTCATACCAAAAACCAAACATCTGGTTTAAATTCAGGCACAATGATATCATAGCATACTTGAATGAAAATGAAGTTCAACTTTATAATTATGAAACATCATTTAAGTAAGCGCCACAAGATGAATGCTCCATTGTAGTTCTTAAAAGATTACTAAGTAGATCCAGCTCAGTAGTTACTGTCCTCAAAGAGTTTTTTGAAATGTTGCACAAGTTGTGCTGATTAGGCAATTGTGGCCACAGATTCAAAGTGTTCACTGATTGCACAAGTGTAAGCTCTTGGCTAATCAATGAAGTTTTAAAATCCATTTATTACAGACGATAACATTATTATTGATGGGTATCTACCAACTTGGCAGTATTTTAAAACAGAGTCAGCACCATTTTGCAGGAACCTCAAATTTAAGTTCAAAAATAGTGGTGCAGTAACACCCTTTCTTATTAACATTGAAAACCACCATGGTCTCAGACAAAACATACATTATATACACATTCTACAAAGATACTCTGTTGTAAGACTAAACACCATTTCTATCTCTTCAATCCTCGATTATTGGAGCATGGTTCTGAATTTAAAGATTCACTTGTGCCACTGTTTTCCTGTAATTGTGTTTCTGCCCAACTTGCAGTATAATTGTTTTATGTGTCTCCCTCTTGCATAGCTGGAATTAAAAAGCAAAAATAAATAAAGTGAGTTTGAAGGAGAGGGGAAACAAGCATGAAAAAAGGGTAAAAAAAAACAAACTTAAAGGCACTTTGTCTAAATGCACATAGCATTTGTAACAAAATAGATGAGTTGAGGGCACAAATTGAGACAAATGGGTATGATCTGATAGCCATTAGAGATGTGGTTGCAAGGTGACCAGAACTGGGAATTAAATATTCAGGGATACTTGACAATCTGGAAGGACAGACAGAAAGGAAAAGGAGGTGGGTAGCTCTATTGATAAAAGGATGGAATTACTGCAATAATAAGAAACGATATTGGCTCAAATGATAAGGGTGTTGAAACAGTTTGGGTGGAGATAAGGAACAATAAGGGGAAAAAGTCACTGGTGGGCGTAGTCTATAGGCCCTCTAACAGTAGCAACTCTGTTGGTCGGAACATAAACCAGGAAATAGTGGGGGCTTGTAAAAAGGGAACAGCAATAATCATGGGCGATTTTAACCTCCATATTGATTGGACAAATCAAATTGGTCAGGGTAGCCTTGAGGAGGAGTTCATAGAGTGCATAAGGGACGGGTTCCTTGAGCAGTATGTAACGGAACCAACCGGGGGCAGGCTATCTTAGATCTGGTCCTGTGTAATGAGACAGGATTAATAAACAATCTCCTAGTAAAGGATCCCCTCGGAATGAGTGATCATAGCATGATTGAATTTCAAATTCAGATGGAGGGCGAGAAAGTTGGATCTCTAACCACCGTACTAAACTTAAATAAAGGAGACTGAAGGTATGAGGGCAGAGTTGGGTAAAGTGAACTGGGAAAATAGATTAAATTGTAGGACGGTTGATGAACAGTGGTGTACATTTAAGGAGATATTTCAGAACTCAAGAAAAATATATTCCAGTGAGGAGGAAAGAATGCAAGAGAAAAGATAGCCATCCGTGGCTAACTAAAGAAATAAACATAAGAACATAAGAATTAGGAACAGGAGTAGGCCATCTAGCCCCTTGAGCCTGCTCCGCCATTCAACAAGATCATGGCTGATCTGGCCGTGGACTCAGCTCCACTTACCCGCCCGCTCCCCATAACCCTTAATTCCCTTATTGGTTAAAAATCTATCTATCTGTGACTTGAATACATTCAATGAGCTAGCCTCAACTACTTCCTTGGGCAGAGAATTCCACAGACTCGCAACCCTCTGGGAGAAGAAATTCCTTCTCAACTCGGTTTTAAATTGGCTCCCCCGTATTTTGAGGCTGTGCCCCCTAGTTCTAGTCTCCCCCACCAGTGGAAACAACCTCTCTGCCTCTATCTCGTCTATCCCTTTCATTATTTTAAATGTTTCTATAAGATCACCCCTCATCCTTCTGAACTCCAATGAGTAAAGACCCAGTCTGCTCAATCTATCATCATAAGGTAACCCCCTCATCTCCGGAATCAGCCTCGTGAATCGTCTTTGTATCCACTCCAAGGCTAGTATATCCTTCCTTAAGTAAGGTGACCAAAACTGCACGCAGTACTCCAGGTGCGGCCTCACCAACACCCTGTACAGTTGCAGCAGGACCTCCCTGCTTTTGTACTCCATCCCTCTCGCAATGAAGGCCAACATTCCATTCGCCTTCCTGATTACCTGCTGCACCTGCAAACGAACTTTTTGGGATTCATGCACAAATGCACAAGGATCTAAAAGAGTTTCATGCACAAGGACCCCCAGGTCCCTCTGCATCTCAGCATGTTGTAATTTCTCCCCATTCAAAAAATATTCCCTTTTACTGTTTCCCTCCCCCCCCCCCCCCCCCCCCCAAAGGTGGATGACCTCACATTTTCCGACATTGTATTCCATCTGCCAAACCTTAGCCCATTCGATTAACCTATCTAAATCTCTTTGCAGCCTCTCGGTGTCCTCTACACAACCCGCTTTCCCACTAATCTTTGTGTCATCTGCAAATTTTGTTACACTACACTCTGTCCCCTCTTCCAGGTCATCTATGTATATTGTAAACAGCTGCGGTCCCAGCACCGATCCCTGTGGCACACCACTAACCACCGATTTCCAACCCAAAACGGACCCATTTATCCCGACTCTTTGCTTTCTGTTAGCCAGCCAATTCTCGATCCATGCTAATACATTTCCTCTGACTCTGCGTACCTTTATCTTCTTCAGTAACCTTTTGTGTGGCACCTTATCGAATGCCTTTTGGAAATCTAAACACACCACATCCATCGGTACACCTCTATCCACCATGCTCGTTATATCCTCAAGGACGGTGTATCCAACTAAAAACAAGGGCATACAAAGTAGCCAAAACTAGTGGGAGGACAGAAGACTGGGAAACTTTTAAAAGCCAGCAAAGAACGACTAAAAAAATTAAGAAAGGGAAGATGGACTATGAAAGTAAACTAGCACAAAATATAAAAACAGATAGCAGGAGTTTCTACAGGTATATAAAAGGAAGAGTGTGACTAAATTAAATGTTGATCCCTTAGAGGACAAGACCGGAGAATTAGTAATGGGAAACATGAGATGGCAGAAACTCTGAACAAATATTTTGTATCAGTCTTTATGGTAGAGGACACTAACAATATTCCAACAGTGGATAGTCAAGGGGCTATGAGGAGGATGAGGATGAGGATGAGGATGAGGAGGGCAGGCTGAACAGGGGGGGGGGGGGGGGGGGTCGGGACACGAATGTGGAGGGACGGAGGGAGGAAGAGGAGGGGGAATGGCTGAATGGGAGGGAGCAGGAGCTGAACAGGAGGGAGGGAGGCCAGAGTCCGATCTTCGCCGCCCTGGTGAGCCCATTTGGCCAGGGCTAGGGGCAGCGTGCTTCGGGCCCCTCCCACGCAGCCTCGGGGGCCTGGAGCTACCGCACATGCACGCACACTCTAGTGCGCATGTGTAGAGGTCCCGGCACTGTTTTCAGCGCCGGGACCTGGCTCCACCCCCCACGCGTTCTGCTGTGCTGCGTCGAGGGTCTGGGTCGACCAGACGGAGGGGAGAATACCAAGGTAAATAATAGGCGCCGTTTCTGTTCTAAAAAGTCGGCGCACCACACTGAGATGTGCCATTCTAACCCTGGGGGCAAACTTGGGCCCAGTGTGTGCAGTTTTGGTTTCCATATTTACAAAAGGATATATTTGTTTAGGAGGCAGTTCAGAGAAGGTTCACTAGGTTGATTCCGGGGATGAGGGGGTTGACATGAGGAAAAGTTGAGTAGATTGGGCCTCTACTCATTGGAGTTCAGAAGAATGAGACACGATCTTGTCGAAACATACAAAATAATGAGGGGGCTTGGCAAGGTGGAGAGAGGATGTTGCCACTGATGTGGGTGACTAGAACTAGAGGGTATGATCTTAGAATGGCCGCCCATTTAAAACAGAGATGAGGAGAAAGTTCTTCTTTGAGGGTTGTAGATCTGTGGAATTCGCTGCCTCAGAGAGCCGTGGAAGCTGGGACATGGAACAAATTTAAGACAGAAATCGACAGTTTCTTAAACGATAAGGGGTTGTGGGGAGCAGGCGGGGAAGTGGAGCTGAGTCAATGATCAGATCAGTCATGATCTTAATGAATGGCGGAGCAGGTTCAAGGGGCTTTATGGCCTACTCCTGTTCCTATTTCTTATGTTCTTATAGCTGACTTTTCCTTCCCGCCTGTGCAGACTTGTTTCATTGGGCTCCTAAAATTGGCCCACCCCTTTTTTCGGCACGCTTACCGGAGATGCAGCACTTTTCTCTCAAGTGCGGCGAAAAAAAATCACTCCCCACTTTGGCCTCTCCTCGGTCTTCGCGTAGCGTGGCCAGTCGAGTCGGGGGCAAAGCCAGCGTCCTGCGCTGAAAACAGTGCCGGGACGTCTGCGCATGTGCAGTAGCTCCTCACCCCCAGCCTCTGTGTGCGTGCTGCAGCCGCTGTGTGTGTGGGACCTGATGCCCGCCTCCAGCCCTGGCCGAGTGGCCTCCTTGTGCGATCGACCTCAGGTTTGAAATTTTATGCACTTTAGCTGTTTTTGAACTTTCTTAATGTTTCCTGGACTTCTGGATATTTTGAAAAAATTATGTAAATATGTTTTGTCTCTTGCGACTAGTGGTGACCATTTATCAAGCCTATTCACCTGGTGCTATTGTGAAAGATGAACATAAGTGACGGAGGAACACAGAATATTTTATTTATTGAAGTAGGCTTTCTTTAGATAATATGGCCTCAATTTTGGCCCAGTATAATCATTGCAAACAAATAGTTGTTTAAATTAGTTGCAAGATTAGGACAATTTAATTCAACTATCTTTTACTACTTTTATTTTTGTAGTTTAAGCTTCCATGAATGATTCTGTTGTATAGTACATTAACTTTGCGAAGTTTGTCATATGATGTCCTGTATAGCTGTTTGATCCTATTCACATTCTTTAGTCGTCATTAAGTTCTGCTGGCCTCCGATGTGTGATTTCTTAACTCTCCGCAAGGGTTTTCTGAAGTGGCCACATACGTTGGTCTAAGTAGATTTGGAGTAACTATTAGCTGGCCAAAGTGGTCTAAATGGCCAAAACTGGCGTAAGGTGGCTGGTAATGACCCCTTTTGAGAAAAACTAAACTAAACAAAATTGTAACTAACTCACTTACACTGGCGCAAACTGAATGTGCAAAATGGGGATTTTTTTTTAAAGATATTCCAGAAAAATCAAGTTACTCCAAAAACAAAACGGAGCAACTCCTGGCCAATTTTGAGCCCATTGTCTCTGCATATTTTACCCATCATTTCCTCACTCCTATTGGCTCTTTTGTCCAGATTTTGGACAGCAGTGTCCTGTCGACCAGAACACCTGCTCAAAACAGACAGGATCCTCATGCACAATAGCAAATGGACACCAATGTCATTTCTGTCTCTGCCCTCCTGACTGTTGCTAGTTCCTACTTCCATCTACCAATCATGGACAGTTCAAGTCAGGAGTCAGCCATGTGGAGCGATAGTTAAATGGATCCTCCTCTCCTGCAAGGTAAATCTGGATGTAACCTTGAGTCATCTTTCTGGCAGACGCTTATCGGTTCACCACCTTAATGGATCTGCAATTTATGTAGCTGTATATTCTGAAATGAGGTTACCTGTTTGCTCCAGATCCCTTCTTTCTGTTCCCAACACTAAATACACCTCCCTTTAAGCTCTGCTGCAGGCCTTTAACAAGCAGCTGCACCATCCTACCTCTAAATCAGCAAGATGCTTATGGGGAGCATAGAAACATAGAAAATAGGTGCAGGAGCAGACCATTCGGCCCTTCGAGCCTGCACCACCATTCAATATGATAATGGCTGATCATGCAACTTCAGTACCCCATTCCTGCTTTCTCTCCATACCCCTTGATCCCTTTAGCCGCAAGGGCCACATCTAACTCCCTTTTGAATATATCTAACGAACTGGCCTCAACAACTTTCTGTGGTAGACAATTCCACAGGTTCACAATTCTGAGTGAAGAAGTTTCCCCTCATCTCGGTCCTAAATGGCTTACCCCTTATCCTTATACTGTGATCCCTGGTTCAGCATATTGCACACTGGCAGTTCATCAATCACAAAATCAACTGAGTCTCATACCGACTCCTCCGGGCAGCCACCACGCACACCCAATCTGCCCACTGTATGCACATGTTTTGGCCCCTGTAAATGTTTTAAATTTTAAAGAGCTGACATTTCAATAAAATACTTCAATATTTGAGATTTTCTATAAAGCTTGGTGACAAACTGGAGACATAGTTCAAGGACATATTTTCATAGCAAACCAAGAAGTCATCAAGCTAGAACGGATAGCCAGCAATAGAGATGGAATAGTTCTTGGATCTACACCCATATTCAAGAATACTTTCTGCAATGTCTAGACAGGAGGAAGACCCAACTCCAAATTACCACACATCACTATGCAATTCCTCGGACTCGGCAAGCACACAAGGTAGGGCATCCCATTGTTCTTCCTGGAGAGCATTTTTCTTGAATACAGTTCACTCATGTTAGAAATAGACAATCACTAGATGAAAGCACAATAGATGTGGCTGCTTTAAAGTCACGAATTGAAATACTAGTTAAAAAAAGTCACATACCTGTAAAATGGTCAAGGTAGTACTGATAAAGTTTGCATTGAATTGGCATCATTCTCACAGCAAGAACATACTCGTATTTCGGAGGCAAGAATTTTGTAAGTGCAGTGTAATCTTTTCTCTGAGAAGAAAAAGGAAAAAAATGTGTTTAATTTTTACAAAAATCACCAAGCAATTTATACCTTGTTTTTTAAATTACCATTGGTCCTTGAATGGGCCAATTTGTGAAGGAGGAAAAGAGAGTGATAAGATAAGCGGCCAATCGCTGAGAGACACACATTTCTTCCATCTGCGAGGAGAATGCACCTTTACCTAACAAACACGAAAGCAGAGAGACACAGATGGCTAGAGAAAATTACCAAAAATGGATAGGGAGAGGGATCTGAAAACAAGAGCAAGGATCTTTAAGCTAATGCACTGGGACACAGGGTGGCAATGGAACAGAATGATGGAAGTGATGGGTATCTGGAACAGGGCTCGAGTTAAGGAGTCCTAAATTAGTTAAGGCTCGTAAAGGGAAGAGACAAAAAAAAATCTGAAAAATCCTCAGGTTGACGAAAGTGTAGATGAGGGCTTCAGCAGCAGAGAACTCAAGGCAAGGCAGTAGCAAGCGTTAGTTTAACTGCACAAAATAAAAAGAAACAGAACAGATTGCAGCCAATTTGCTTACACAACAGCAATAAAGGTTCTTTAATAACTATTGTACATACCTGCACACATCCTGCTAACATTTCATACAAGATATGGGCACGTTTCTTCATTACTCTCACATCCACCAAAGTGGAATCCGCACACTGCCCATTTTGAATGGGATTCATGAATCTGTTTCTGAATTCCTTTATTGAACCAAGAAGGTTCTCTTTGATGAAATTCACCATACAGTGATCTGGAGAAGAAATATTTCCAGCATTTAATCTCTTCAAAAGCTGTGTTAATGCAATTAAATAAAAGGCATATATGCAAACACATTCATACAAATAGCCTGATTTTTGCATGATTCAGTAGAGAATTTAAACATTATCATTGCATAGCAAGAATTTCCCCAACAACTTGCATTTATATAGTGACTTTTACAGGAGAAAAAAGGAATTCAAATATTGCATATTTTGCCTCAGTCAGATGTAGCTTCTGCTGTGTGGTAATTTTTAACATTTAAAAAATGTATTAATTTAAATAATAATTGAAGTGCAATTCTGGCCGAACCAGCATCAGCTTGGCAATTACTGTTTGATGCGAGACCACGTTTGCAGTGGTTCATCTTCAGCCTGGTTACAGCGCAACTGCAAGTGGCACAATTGAATCTTTGTAAACTTGAAACATACATTTAAGGGGAAACTAGATGAACACAAGGGAGAAAGGAATAGAAGGCTATGCCGATAAGGTGAGATGAAGAGGGGCGGGAGTAAGCTTGCGTGGAGTACAAACACCAGCAGGGCCGAATGGCCGGTTTCTCTGCTGTATATTCTATGTTAAAACAAAAAATAATTCTATTCCTGTTTTTAACATGCTACTGTAATCCATGAAAGTATTAATTTATTCAAGAAAATATTTACATGGGAGAATCATGATAAAACAGAATTATTACTTACATTCTACTAGATTATTCTGCAATGGTGTTCCAGTAAGAATAATTCTCCGTTTTGATCTAACAGAATTCATTGCCTTTGATATAGCTGAAGCTTCATTTTTAAGTATGTGACCTTCATCGCACACAACAAAGTCTGGACCTACAGGAGAAACCAAGCCATTTAAAATAATTAAGACTTTTTTTAAAAACCCAAAGCAATGCTTAGAACATAAAACAACTCAATATTCAAGGAAATTAATCACCAGCAGCTAATGTAACAACCCTGTTGGATTAATTTTATGCATCAAACATATGCAGTGTTTTATACACATTACAAATTCCTAGCATGTAATATACTGGTAGACAGGGAATCCTAAAGCTGCAACACAAATATCAAAACAATCCAAGGCATCTGTCACAGCAAATTTACTGTAACTGTACATAAATGTAGCACTTATATTAAATTTATAGAATTGCAGCTAGCAGTGCCAACCTGAATAGTAGGCCACCTGGTACATAAATTGAAATAGAGACACAGGTAATGTGAAGCAGCAAGAATATTTCAGCAATGAATAGGTTTTCCTCACCTCAACATTTTAACCATAAACTGAATAATTCAAAGCATTATATACTTTTTAAAGAAACAATAGTTATGAGCAGTTATTAAAGTCCATGAATAGCTCACAACATTCCATTGTAATATGCGTTGACGTGTCCTATCAATGGCAAAACTGAGAGCAAGTGTCAATAATTAACTGCGCTATATATTAAACTTCTAGGTAGTGCTGTGATAAGTTTTTGATTTTAAATATCATGTAGCATTAGTTCCTAAAACAGCAGCAGCTTAACAGTACATAGAATGAAGACCAAAAATAAATTGTCTGCATGTAATTGCAGGCTTTGGCCACCGAGTGTCATTGTACAGCACCCCATTTTGACTTAGCCAGCAACCATATTGATAGTTAATTGAACCAGATAAGTTCTGAAGTTTTTAAAATGAAAACTTTTCATAACTTTTCTTTGGCCCTAACAGATCCTCAAACTGCCTGCCACATCATCCACCCCACCATTTGCTGTGCTCCTAGTGAATTGCCCTATAATTCCTAAAGGCAATTTATAAGTATTGTTCTCTTAAGTCTCAATTGTAATTGTTGTGGTTTTGAGGCTTTACAACTACTTCTCAGCAACTTGCGACCAAGCGGCGTTTTGCACATCATCCATCGCCACCACCCTCAACACACCAGGAAATGGAATTCGAAGTTCCATTTTAATTACGTTAGAAGTTGAAAACAAAAGGTGTGAGAATGCTGGAAGACTACCATGTAATGCTTGTTCCCAAGCAGTCTTAAACAGCAATTCCAATGCACAGAACTACAGAATTACAGTCTACTCCTGATAGTCGTCATCATTTGCACCAGTAGTTGAATTATTCAATAAGTCAAATCAAGCAACAGACAAATAGGATTTTAGTGTCAAATCATATCATTTGAATTAAGAGTAGACAGTGTCTCAGTTGCAGGAACAGATTTCTCCAAAACATCTAGAATGTATTGGTCAACTCAGCATTTTATCTCTCCTTCAGATCTGATATCTTCAATCCTTTCACAGCTTTACAATATAACATCTCCATTCAAAATTTCAAAAGTAATCTAATTTCTTAAATAGAAAACAGCATTTTGTTCCTCTTAAGCTTCAAATATGATGTCCAAGATGCATTTGCGTCTCTCTGCACCTTCATTGCATTCAAAGGAAAACTCATTAAATCAACCATTTCTTTTCCAGAACTACTTCTCAATTATCCATGCTTTTTCTACCATTCTTGGGTGTCTCGCACTGGGTTTCTCAATTAAAATGATTAACGTTTTTATTGTCCCAACATATACTTTTTGAAGGTTAGTGGAAAACAAATCTACTACTGTTGAAAATAGACCAGCTAGTAGCTTTAAAAAGTTTCAAATTAGGCAGAGTAACACCAGTTTCTACCATATTTGTTTACACGCCAAACATCTTTCTCCTTAATCCCACAGCAACTTTCTTTCCATACTTCAGAATTCTCATGCAGATAAGTGAAGTTGTGAACCTTTTCCATTATCCTGCCATAAATTGATCCTTTGACTCTGGCCTTTTTGAATTCCTCCTGTCCTTTACCCCATACCTGACTGGACAGCCTTCAGCCATCTTTACCTTACATAGAAAACTCCTTCCGAAATCTTTCACATCTCCAATTCTTGCTCTTCCTTGAAAACCCTTCTTAAAATCACATTTTTGATGAGGTTGTCACCCCTGCTGAGTTCACCATCCAAGGTTTAGCATGCACACAGATTTTTGTTAACTTTCTAGACACGATATAAATGAGAGTTGTTTGCTGCCATCTACTGGCACGGCACACTTTTTCAGCAGTTACAATAATTACATAACATTATTTCAATGAACATTTACAAAGCCACCTTCTCCGGAATAAATTATGAGCAGGAAAAGTATATAAAACTATTACTTTTACATCACAGTGGTGAACCTTCAATACTAGTGTGATAGCTTCTAATGCTAATAAAGACTCCTGAAGTGTTCTTCAATTACTAACTTGGCTTTGTGTTGCTACCAATTAAAACGATTAAAAATAACTTGTAAAATCTATAGTATAGAATACAAATGCTTTATTCAAAATAAACCACACATATCAAAGTCACATCTGGTGACAGCCATTTATTTTACTCCCTACCACATCTCAATGGAACAATCATCGGCACACGCACAAAATGGTTCATTTTGTCAGCATGAAGAGCTGGTATTACGATGGCGAGCCTCCCCTCCCCTCCCCTCCCCTCCCCTCCCCCCCCTCCCCTCCCCTCCCGCTCAGCGGCAACGAACGGCTGCAGAATTCTCCCTGGCTGAAGCACTTTCACACAGGTAGGAAGATGGTTTATTTAATCTTTTCTTTGCTTATAAATGTTTATTCAGGTTGGATTTATTTGTATAATATTTGTAGAAGTATAAATAAGGATTTATTGTAGAATTTAATGAGTTCCCCTCCCCCCCCCCCCCCCCCACCCCCCCACCTCGTTCTGGAGTTCTGGACGCCTAATTTGTAACCTGCGCCTGATTTTTTAATGTGTAGAACAGGTTTTTTCAGTTCTACAAAAATCTTCACTTGCTCCATTCTACTTTAGTTTGGAGTACGTTTTCACTGTGGAAACTTTCAAATCAGGCGTCAGTGGCCGGACACGCCCCCTTTTGAAGAAAAAATTCTGTTCCAAAGTAGAATTGTTCTACCTGACTAGAACTGCAGAAAAAAAAATAATGTGGAGAATTGCGATTTCTAAGATAGTCCGTTCTCCACCAGTTGCTCCTAAAAATCAGGTGCAAATCATGTGGAAACTTGGGTCCATGGAGTCAGAAAGTCAGCTCGGGGTCATATAGGACACCGAGGTTGCAAACAGTCTGGTTCAGCCTGAGGCAATTTCAATGAGTGGCCAAGGGTATGGAGTTTGTGGTGGGGCTGAAGAGGATAGCTTCAGTTTTCTCAATATTTAGCTGAAGTGAATTATGGCTCATCCAAAACTGGATGTCAGACAACAATCTGCCAGAGTCAGTGGAGGGGTTGAGCACGCTGGAGAGTTGGAGCTGGGTGTTACCAGCATATATATGGAAGCTGATCCCATCTCTGCAGTCCAAGTCAGCATGGATTTATGAAAGGGAAATCATGCTTGACAAATCTTCTAGAATTTTTTGAGGGTGTAACTAGTAGAATGGACAAGGGAGAACCAGTGGATGTGGTGTATTTGGACTTTCAAAAAGACTTTTGACAAGGTCCCACAGAAGAGATTGGCGTGCAAAATTGAAGTACATGGTATTGGGGGTAATGTACTGACGTGGATCGAGAACTGGCTGGCAGACAGGAAGCAGAGAGTCGGGATAAATGGGTCCTTTTCAGAATGGCAGGCAGTGATTAGTGGGGTGCCGCAGGGTTCAGTGCTGGGACCCCAGCTATTTACAATATACATTAATGATTTAGAAGAAGGAATTGAATGTAATATCTCCAAGTTTGCAGATGACACTAAGCTGGGTGGCGGTGTGAGCTGTGAGGAGGATGCCAAGAGGCTGCAGGGTGACTTGGACAGGTTATGTGAGTGGGTAAATGCATGGCAGATGCGGTATGTGGATAAATGTGAGGTTATCCACTTTGGTGGCAAAAACAGGAAGGCAGAATATTATCTGAAAGGTGACAGATTAGGAAAAGGGGAGGTGCAACGAGACCTGAGTGCCATGGTACATCAGTCTTTGAAAGTTGGCAAGCAGGTACAGCAGGTGGTGAAGGCAGCAAATGGTCTTCATAGCTAGAGGATTTGAGTATAGGAGCAGGGAGGTCTTACTGCAGTTGTACAGGGCCTTAGTGAAGCCACACCTGGAATAGTGAGTTTAGTTTTGGTCTCCTAATCGAAGGAAGGATGTTCTTGCGATTGAGGGAATGCAACGAAGGAATCCAGACTGATTCACGGGCTGGCAAGACTGACATGAGGAGAGACTGGACCAACTGGGCCTGTATTCACTGGAGTTTAGAAGAATGAGAGGGGATCTCATAGAAACATGCAAAATTCTGACAGGATTGGACAGGTTAGAGGCACGAAGAATGTTCCCAATGCTCGGGAAGTCCAGAACCAGGGGTCACATTCTAAGGATAAGGGGTAAGCCATTTAGGACCGAGATGAGGAGAAATTTCTTAACTCAAGAGTTGTTAACCTGTGGAATTCTCTACCACAGAAAGTTGTTGAGGCCAGTTTGTTGGATATATTCAAAAGGGAGTTAGATATGGCCCTTACGGCTAAAGGGATCAAGGGGTATGGAGAGAAAGCAAGAAAGGAGTATTGAGCTTGAAAGATCAGCCATGATCTCACTGAATGGTGGTGCAGGCTCGAAGGGCCGAATGGCCTACTCCTGCACCTATTTTCTCTGTTTCTATGTTGTCAAGGGGCAGCATATAGATGAGGAAAAGGAGGGGGCCCAAGATTAAATCCATGGGAGTCTCCAAAGGTATTGGTCGAAGCATTGATTTTCTTCAGTACTACTGATGCCATTTTAGTTTGCTGAGATTAAATAACTTAGCACCGACTATCCATTGAATCAGGGACCTCTCTCATCTATAAAGCTCATCTACTCACTGAATAAACCTGCTGAGTAATCAGGGTAGTTACGAGTTTATTCAAAAATGGAGGCAGACAAAAAGCAGGAAGCTATTGATCAGTTAGCCTAACATCTGTAGTTGGGAAAATGTTGAAGTCCATTACTAAAGCAGTAACAGGACATTTGGAAAAGCAATATTTGGTCAGGCAGATTCAGCAAGGATTTATAAGAACATAAAAATTAGGAACAGGAGTAGGCCATCTAGCCCCTCGAGCCTGCTCCGCCATTCAACAAGATCATGGCTGATCTGGCCGTGGACTCAGCTCCACTTACCCGCCCGCTCCCCATAACCCTTAATTCCCTTATTGGTTAAAAATCTATCTATCTGTGACTTGAATACATTCAATGAGCTAGCCTCAACTGCTTCCTTGGGCAGAGAATTCCACAGATGCACAACCCTCTGGGAGAAGAAATTCCTTCTCAACTCCGTTTTAAATTGGCTCCCCCATATTTTGAGGTTGTGCCCTCTAGTTCTAGTCTCCCCGACCAGTGGAAACAACCTCTCTGCCTCTATCTTGTCTATACCTTTCATGATTTTAAATGTTTCTATAAGATCACCCCTCATCCTTCTGAACTCCGAGGAGTAAAGACCCAGTCTACTCAATCTATCATCATAAGGTAACCCCCTCATCGCCGGAATCAGCCTCGTGAATCGTCTCTGTACCCCCTCCAAAGCTAGTATATCCTTCCTTAAGTAAGGTGACCAAAACTGCACGCAGTACTCCAGGTGCGGCCTCACCAATACCCTATACAGTTGCAGAAGGACCTCCCTGCTTTTGTACTCCATCCCTCTCGCAATGAAGGCCAACATTCCATTCGCCTTCCCGATTACCTGCTGCACCTGCAAACTAACTTTTTGGGATTCATGCACAAGGACTCCCAGGTCCCTCTGCATCGCAGCATGTTGTAATTTCTCCACATTCAAATAATATTCCCTTTTACTGTTTTTCCCCCCCCCCAAGATGGATGACCTCACATTTTCCGACATTGTATTCCATCTGCCAAACTTTAGCCCATTCGCTTAACCTATCTAAATCTCTTTGCAGCCTCTGTGTCCTCTACACAACCCGCTTTCCCACTAATCTTCGTGTCATCTGCAAATGTTGTTACACTACACTCTGTCCCCTCTTCCAGATCATCTATGTATATTGTAAACAGTTGTGGTCCCAGCACCGATCTCTGTGGCACACCACTAACCACCGATTTCCAACCCGAAAAGGACCCATTTATCCCGACTCTCTGCTTTCTGTTAGCCAGTCAATTCTCTATCCATGCTAATACATTTCCTCTGACTCCGCGTACTTTTATCTTCTGCAGTAACCTTTTGTGTGGCACCTTATCGAATGCCTTATGAAGGGGAAGTCATGTTTGACAAATTTGCTGGAATTCTTTGAGGATATAACAAACAGGGTGGATAAAGGGGAACCAGTGGATGTGGTGTATTTGGACTTCCAGAAGGCATTGGACAAGGTGCCATACAAAAGGTTACTGCACAAGATAAAAGTTCCCAGGGTTGGGGGTAATATATTAGCATGGATAGAAGAATGGCTAACAAACAGAATCGGGATAAATGGTTCATTCTATGGTTGGCAATCAGTAACGAGTGGAGTGCCGCAGTGATCAGTGCTGGGACCCCACTATTTACAATCTATATTAACGACTTGGAAGAAGGGACTGAGTGTAACATAGCCAAGTTTGCTGACGATGCAAAGATGGGAGGAAAAGCAATGTGTGAGGAGGACATTAAAAAACTGCAAGAGGACAGACTGGCTAAGTGAGTGGGCAAAAATTTGGCAGATGCAGTATAATATTGGAAAGTGTGAGGTCATGCACTTTGGCAGAAAAAAATTAAAGAGCAAGTTATTATTTAAATGGAGAAAGATTGCAAAGTGCTGCAGTACAGCAGGATCTGGGGGTACTTGTGCACCAAACACAGAAGGATAGTATGCAGGTACAGCAAGTGATCAGGAAGGCCAATGGAATCTTGGGCTTTATTGCAAAGGGGATGGAGTATAAAAGCAGGGAAGTCTTGTTACAGCTGTACAGGGTAGTGGTGAGGCCACACCTGGAATACTGCGTGCAGTTTTGGTTTCCATATTTACGAAAAGATATGCTTGCTTTGGAGGCAGTTCAGAGAAGGTTCACTAAGTTGATTCCGGGGATGAGGGGGTTGACTTATGGAGGAAAGGCTGAGTAGCTTGGGCCTCTACTCATTGGAATTCAGAAGAATGAGAGGTGATCTTATCGAAATGTGTAAGATTATGAGGGGGCTTGACAAGGTGGATGCAGAGAGGATGTTTCCACTGGCGGGGGAGTCTAGAACTAGAGGGCATGATCTTAGAATAAGGGGCTGCCCATTTAGAACTGAGATGAGGAGAAATTTCTTCTGAGGGTTGTGAACCTGTGGAATTCGCTGCCTCAGAGAGCTGGGGCAGCTGGAACATTAAATAAATTTAAGACAGAAATAGACAGTTTCTTAAATGATAAAGGGATAAGGGGTTATGGGGAGCGGGCGTGGAAGTGGAGCTGAGTCCATGATCAGATCAGCCATGATCTTATTGAATGGTGGAGCAGGCTCGAGGGGCCGTATGGCCTACTCCTGCTCCTATTTCTTATGTTATGTTCTTATGTTTTATTTTATTCAAACACTAAACTAAACATTTACTAAAGGGAAAATGGTCAATTTTTGAAGTGGAGTGGCTCCATCCCATCAGATGAAATATAATTACATGGCTATTTTTCCTTACAAGGGGTGGTTAAGACAACACTTAACATGAGGGAAGGGGGGGGGGGGGGGGGGGTGTTCCTTTTTGCATTATGATAAAGTTCAGGCATAATGATCCACAGAGCAACTCTATTGTCCCAAACACAACCAGTTGCTTGCTCTGCGGGAAAATACAGCAGAAGGGAGAGGGAAAAAAGGCATATATAATACATTTTATTGGATGGCAAGGGCAGGAGGGGAGTGGGAGAAAGGAAAATAAAAAGTAACAAAATCAAAATCCAATGTGCAGTCAAAAAAATTAGCCGTCCTTTATCCAATAGCCAGCGGGTTTAGTATACAGAGGAAAGTAATCACAGCAATCAAGTTTAATTTCTTTTAAGAGTTCAAAGATTTGGAATAAACAGCCTTTTTTGCACAGTCAAAACTTCAAGATAAGAACCTGCTGAGTTTAACATTTTGGAGATGAAGAGATCATTAGAAAAAAACAGCTGCAGGCTGGCAATCATTTGCAATTATAAATTAATTGATGTTAACCTCCTTCCCCACTACAGCCACTGGCAAACTAAGTTAGATTACTTGTTCAATATTTTAAGCTTTCGAGCATCATGTTTTCCAGGCTCAGTTTGTTGTGCCAACTTTTTTCTTTTCATTTCCTATGAACTGTAACAAGATCAGATAGATAGCGCCCCTGATGTGTGGCTCAGAAAGGTAGTTACAGCCACATGGTAATTAAACAGATATATACTGTAATCTCTTAACCTGCTCCAGTGTTAAGGGAAAATACAATCATGCACATTATCAAAGTAATTCAGATTTTAATGTTCAAAGTAAACATTCAGAAACAAGACAACACACCATGACTGCAGAATTAGAACTCATTAGAAATGGGTATTTGATGTGAGGTACAAAGTAACATTGTATAGAATTAAATTTAGGTTATATTTTCTTTTCAGTTCTATGTGGAACTAGATGTTAATAACCATCTCTGAAAACCATTAGGTCACAAAACATGCACAAGAGCAGGGTCTGTAGAACTTGTTGGAACGAACACTTGATTTCAGGTAATTGTATGGTTGAGATGTGTAATTATGCAATCGAGGAAACCAAGTCATTGTAAAAAATTATGCTTCTTACTTATTTTGGTTGCAACTTTCATGCAAACATATTGAAATTGTGGTTACAATATTCAAAATGGCAGGAACAGCTTTCTTGAATACTGGTCAGGAATGTAGCTGCAAATATTCTGTCAGGTGTTACAACTACTCCTCACTGTTGTATAATGAAGGGCAACATTCAATCAATCTAAAGATGCCAATTTCACAAATAGGTTTATTTTAAAGGACGACAATCCTTAGTTGGACTAAGAGCAAGTGTGTATCAATATTCAAGTGGCACTTATGGTCCCAAACGCAGTGTCTTTAATGAACTCCTGACCTGGGGATGCACCAAAATGAAGGTGGAAACTTGAAAAGAGAAGGCCAGTCAACCAACACTTCTGTGCATCCTAGATGTACACAACAGTCGCCAATGCTTGCAACTGGATTCAGGATTGCCATCTAAAGAGCCAAATCAAATTTTAAGATCATTGTCCTATATGGAACTTCCCAGCACCAAGGAATCTGTATTAATGACTTGGGTGAAGGGACCGAGTGTACTGTAGCCAAATTTGCTGATGATACAAAGATGGGTGGGAAAGCATGTTGAGAGAAGGATGCAAAAAATCTGCAAAGGGATATAGACAGGTTAGGTGAGTGGCCAAAAATTTGGCAGATGGAGTATAATGTAGGAAAATGAGAGATTATCCACTTTGGTAGGAAAAATAAAAAAGCAAATTATTTAAATAGGGAGAGATTACAAAATGCTGCAGTACAAGGGGATCTGGGAGTCTTTGTACGTGAAACACAAAAAGTTAGCATGCAGGTACAACAAGTAATTAAGGAGGCAAATGGAATGTTGGCCTTTATTGCAAGGAGGATGGAGTATAAAAGCAGCTACAATTGAGACCACACCTGGAGTACTGCATACAGTTTTGGTCTCCTTAAATAAGGAGAGATATACTTCCATTGGAGGCAGTTCAGAAGGTTCGTGAGGTTGATTCCTGAAATGAAGGGGTTGTCAGATGAAGAAAGGTTGAACAGGTTTGGGCCTATACTCATTGGAGTTTAGAAGACAGAAATGATCTTATTGAAACTACAAGATTCTAAGGGGGCTTGACAGGGTAGATGCAGAGAGGATGTTTCCCCGCGTGGTGGAATCTAGAACTAGGGGTCATCGTTCAGAATAAGGGGCCGCCCATTTAAAACGGAAATGAGGAAGAATTTCTTCTCGCAGAAGGTCGTGAATCTTTGGAATTCTCTTGCCTAGAGAGCTGTGGAGGCTAGGTCATTGAATCTAATCAAGGTGGAGATAGAGATTTCTGAATGATGAGAGTCAAGGGTTATGGGGAGAAGGCAGGGAAGTGGAGTTGAGACCAAGATCAGTTCAGCCATGATCTTATTAAATGGCAGAGCAGGCTCGATGGCCTACTCCTGCTCCCATTTCTTATGTTATGTTCATGAATACCTGTGCTTAGAGTGGTGAAGTTGACTTTTGAATATGCAGTTGTTCCACTGTTACTAAAATTGCAATATAAAAAAAAGGTTACTGTCTAATGGAAATCAAACATGCTGTCAAGTGGTTCTGCAAAATAATTGCAAAATCAAGTGACTCGCTCTTCAAATCTCATCACTATCTAAATCAGGGGGAAAAGAGATAGAACAGTTAACGGCAACGCTCTCTCTAGGCTGCGCAGCTGTCTGCCGGGACCGACCTTTCAAATGCAAAGTTTCACATACGTGTAAAACTTTGAATGGGCCACGCAGCCCATTAAAGGGACTGTGCACCCTTCCCCCACAAAAAAGAATTAGGGGGAAACATTGGTTAATGGCCCCCAATTTTACGTGGCTGTGTGTTGGATCAAAAAGCCATACACATACAAAACAAAATTTAACTAATTGCAAGGAATGAACCTGTGAGTATTGCCGAATTTATCAACAACATGACAAACCTCCATGGTGGAGAGAACATCACTGCTGGGGACAATGTTGGAAAGTCGATGAGTAGCAAACCATTAAACTGTTCAGAAGGCACGAGAGTTACATTGGGAATAGACTGCCATAAGCAGCTTTCCTTGGATTATATCTGAACTTGTAATCTGGCACCAAAACTCAGACATGAAGTGGATCTGCTTTAGCTGGATTTTTTGTTAACATTTTGGAAATGAAAACAAAATTATATTTGCAGATGCAGTGAAAGTGTACATCATTTATGGTACATCTTATTTTGCTTCATTAGTAGCCCAAACCAAGAACACAAGTTAACATGTGCCAAGTGAGCTAGTTACAAGAAAATCAATGACGTGATTGGGTATAACATTCCATATTTTCACAATTTGTGGCTGTCTAAAAAGGATTACCTCTAAATTGCAAAAATAATGTATTAGCTGTATGTTTGCCAAGATTAATCTTATGGGTCCAAATTTCCCCAATGCCGTTTTTTGGCGTATTTGAAGAGTTACGCCATTTTTTTGGGGGGCCCGGTTGGTACCACTCCTAGCCCAAGCCGAAAGGGTGGACAGACCAGACCAAAAGTCCCACATTAAAGTTAATTCACGATTAAAGACAAAAAGGAGATTGTTACAGTGCTACAGAACCGTTGAGGTTATAATTACCCATTCTCTCTCCCTCTCTGCCACTGCCGTCCCTGCCGTGGAACTGGATCTTTTGCGCTGATTCCCTTATCTGCGCTGATTTTGTTAACTGCCCAGAAGGTTTTTCAGAGCAGACACGTCTTAAGAAAAATCGTAGTTGGCCAAACTTGCACGGGAGGTTAAAAAAAAATCGTAGCCTAAAAAAAAAACTAACCTAAGTGAATTACGCTGGCGTAGAAATTTTGGGGAAACTTGGAGATTTTAAACTTACTCCAAAAAAAAATGCAGATAACTGGGGAAATTTGAGCCCAAAATATGTACTCAAAGCTAAGCCTACTTGGTTACTTTTACCACCACTCAATCAACACAAATTTGGTTCTTGCTCAGATCGATAGGTTCTTCACTCTCAATTTATACAAGCATGAAACAGTGTAGAGATCTTAAAACTGCCGAGATAATAAAAAAACATCCAAAACTGGTTCTACAAAAAAAGCTTGCACTTACGCTTGGTCTCGAATACCATATTTTAATTCAATTTCCATTGCACTGTCATAATATCAGTAACTCTCAATAAAATATATTGTATACTGGATATAATTTGCATAACTTTGATAATCTTAAAAAAAACATTTTGAACTATGCTTTTAATCGCTAGGCGCTAATTTTGATCAACAGATGTAAAAATGTTTTTTTTACACTATGATATTCGTATGGTGATTGACAAATTGCAAATTTATCACATTTTCAAAGAGCACTGAATCAATAAAAAATGAAACATCTCACCAGGGTTTACTAAAGTCCTCTGGAATATTTCTTTCATCTTCCTGCTTTTCACATTCCTGCCTTGTGCAAGATTACGGTACATTTCATAACCTAGAATCATGACACCCCCATCTTCCATCCATCTTTCAAGCATGTAGGATCGCTCCTGAGGACGTTTAACTGTTGCTAATTCATTTACCTATAGAACAGAAAATAACACTCACTGAACTATACTTCTGAATACAAGTCACAACACAAAGGATTCGAGGGTTTAAAAATAATGAAATATGTAAAACAAATTTTCAAACATTTTATAACAGCAAAGTAGAAATTCCTAAATACATCTTTGATTGTATAATGCTGCTGCACAAAGACAAGTCACCATGGTAACGGTCTGTTCAATGAGCCTTGAACTTCCATGGTTTCCAAAATTGCAGCTTTTGTGGCATACTAACGTACATCTGTTGTGATCTGTGTTGAGAGGCAGACCTTCTGATTCAGGAATTACTGATAAACCACAATGAACAAATTGTTCAGGGCATTACCTAAACTCTAAGTAGGGAACATTATGGCAATATTTGCACACTTTTAGCCAAATTAGCAAGAAATGACAATAACCGAGGCTTTTTACCCACTAAACAAACATTGGCCTGTTTATTGACTAGAACATGCAAGAAACTGAACATGACACTCAAAAACTTCAAGGGCTGGATTTTCATCATTTAGCCCGACCATTGGTTTTCCGGTGGTATTTAAAAATTTACCACCGAGATACCATTCTCATTCAAAAGACTATTTTCATCAAATAAAACCGCTGGTAGGGCTAAACTGTATTTCATTCTTATTTTTCAACATGCAACATAAAGTAAAATGGGTGGTATTTTTGCGCATGCGTCATCAGTACTCGCTTGCTCCTCTCCACGACATGGCCTTACCTTGGGCCGGCTGCTCCTCTTCTCCCCACCATCTCTGGTGCTCTCTCCGAGGCCAGGGCGGCGTGCTCACCCCAAGTTCCCCCAATCTCCTTCTCCCCCCCCGCCCACACCAGGTGCTTACGAAGCCCACCTGCCAGGCACATTACACCCCTGTACCCTTGCTGACTCAGTCCCTTCGGCCAGCCGGCCCGGCCCGGCCCAGCAGCGTCCACGGCATCCCTTGGGGAATGGGGACATGGGACACTGTGGGGACATGAGACACTGCAGGGACATGCTCTTGAATTAACCTTCTTCCAGCTCGATTCTACATCATATAAGTAGTTAGCAATATTGGCAGAGATATTTTAGGCCCCATTCCTTTAAATGTCCTGCAAATGTTCTCAAATGTCCTCCAAATTTCTTAAATATCCATAAAATGTCCTCCAATTTATTTAAATAATGCACTAAAAGCCTCAAATAACCTTAAAATCTAACTCTGAACTCAAAGATGTCGGTAAAACGCAGCCTTCCCGCATATGGAATGGACTGCAGCTCCATTTTTCAAAATGGCGTCCGTAGCACTGGATTCGATCAGATAAGACTGCACTTTTCTCGGTGGTAATTTAGGCCAGTGGTAAAAATGGTGATATTTCGGTGTTGCACACTTGATGTCATAAAAACGGAACAAAAATAAGATCAGTGGGTTTTTTTGAACCACCAGTGGTAAATCACTGATGAATTTAACACCGGTGGTATTTCGGTGCTAAATTATGAAATTGGTAACCTGCGATGAATTTACCACCAGTGGTATTTTCGGTGGTCAGGTAAATGATTGAAAAAAATGATGAAAATCCAGCCCCAAGTCTTTTGAAGTTCAAACTTCAATTATATTTTGCTTTGGAACACGAAACAATCAAAAATAGCAAAATCCAAGGCTGCACAATTTTTGTAAACGGAAACAAGTGAGACAGTGAAACCAAATGGATCGAGTCGGTGCTGTAGTTAAGAACATAACATAAGAAATAGGAGCAGGAATAGTCCACCTGGCCCCTCGAACATCTCCACAATTTAGTAAGATCATGGCTGATCTGATCATGGACTCAGCTCCACTTTCCTGTCCGCTCCCCATAACCCTTTATTCCCTTATCGCTCAAAAATCTGTCTATCTCTGCCTTAAATATATTCAATGACCCAGCCTCCATAGCTCCCTGGGGCAGAGAATTCCATAGATTTACAACCCTCAGAAGAAATTCCTCCTCATCTCAGTTTTAAATGGGCGGCCCCTTATTCTGAGACTATGTCCCCTAGTTTTAGTTTCCCCTATGAGTGGAAATATCTTCTCTGCATTCACCTTGTTGAGTCGAGCCCCCTCATTATCTTATGTTTCAATATCACCTCTAATTCTTCAGAACGCCAATGTGTATAGGCCCAACCTGCCTTCATAAGTCAACCCCCTCATCTCCGGAATCAACCTAGTGAACCTTCTCTGAACAGCCTCCAATGCAAGTATATCCTTCCTTAAATATGGAGACCAAAACTGTATGCAGTACTGCATGTGTGGCCTCACCAATACCCTATACAGTTGTAGCAGGATTTATCTGCTTTTATTACTCTATCCCCCTTGCCAATATTCCATTTGCCTTCCTGATCACTTGCTGTACCTAAACACTAACTTTGTGTTTCACGCACAAGGCCCCCAGGTCCTTCTACACTGCAGCACTTTGCAATTTTTCTCCATTTAAATTATAAATTGCTTTTCTATTTTTTCTGCCAAAGTGAATAACCTCACATTTTCCAACATTATACACCATCTGCCAAATTTTTGCCCATTCACTTAGCCTGTCTATATCCCAATGCAGATTTTGTGTCCTCCTCACAATTTGCTTTCCTACCCATCAGCAAATTTGGCTACATTACACACGGTCCCTTCATCCAAGTAATTAATATAGATTGTAAATAGTTGAGAACCCAGCACCTATCCTTGCTGCACCCCACTAGTCACTGTTTGCCAACCGGAAAATGACCCATTTATCCAGACTCTCTGTTTTCTGTTAGTTAGCTAACCCTCTATCCATGCTATATCTTGTGCAGTAAACTTTTATGTGGCACCTTATCGAATGCCTTCTGGAAATCCAAATACACCACATCCACTGGGTCCCCCTTATCCACTACATAGTACTCGCTACATAGACATGACAAGCGACCAGTACCTATCCTAAACAACCTTCCTCATTTTTACTCAGAACAGATTAAACAAGAAATTAAAGTGGTCTACGGTAGTGTAACATGCTCACTAATATCAGGAGATCATGTCCAATAAACACTAGTTCAATTCATAATTGGTCAGTTATGAGAATATTCTGGGAGTTTTTTTTGCTACTCATATTTGCCTCAGGTTCATGAAGACATGCTCCAGATATGTTCATGAATATGATGTGGCAGTAACTGAGACCTGGCACAAAAAAGGGCAGGATTGGGTTTAAATATTCCTGGATACAAGGTGTTCAGGGAAGAAGGAAGATGGGGTGGCAGTATTGGTTAAGGAGAATGTTTTTTTTATTATTCGTTCATGGGATGTGGGCATTGCTCGCAAGGCCAGCATTTATTGCCCATCCCGAATTTCCCTCGAGAACATGGTAGTGAGTTGCCTTCTTGTACCACTGCAGTCAGTGTGGTGAAGGTACTCCCACAGTACTGTTACGGAGTCAGTTCCATGATTTTGACCCAGCGATGAAGGAACTGCGATGTACTTCCAAGTACAGTGTGGCATGGAGGGGAAATTGGAGGTGATGGTGTTCCCATGCGCCTGCTGCCTTTGTCCTTCTAGGTGGTAGAGGTCGCAGGTTTGAGGGGTGCTAGGCATGATTCCAGCCTGTGGAGAGTTTTCCCCGATTCCCATTGACTTCAGTTTTACCCGGGCTCCTTGATGCCACACTCGGTCAAATGCTGCCTTGATGTCAAGGGCAGTCACTCTCACCTCACCTCTGGAATTCAGTTATTTTGTCAACATTTGGACCAAGGCTGCAATGAGGTCTGGAGCCAAGTAGTCCTGGCGGAATCCAAACTGGGCATCGGAGAGCAGGTTATTGGTGAGCAAGTGCAGCTTGATAACACCTTCCACCACGCTGCTGATAATTGAGAATAGACTGATGGGTTGGTAATTGGCCAGATGATTTGTCCTGCTTTTTGTGGACAGGACATACCTGAGCAGTTTTCCACATTGTCGGCTAGATGCCCGTGTTGTAGCTGTACTGAAACAGCTTGGCTAGAGGCGCGGCTAGTTCTGGAGTACAAGTCTTCAGCACGGCAGCTGGGATGTTGTCGGGGCCTATTGCCTTTGCCGTATCCAGTGCGCTCAGCCGTTTCTTGACATCACGTGGAGAGAGTCGAATTGGCAGAAGACTGCGTTCTCTGATGGTGGTGACCTTAGGAGGCCAATATGGATCATCCACTCAGCACTTCTGGCTGAAGAGGTTTGCAAACACTCCAGCCTTGTCTTTTGCACTCACATGCTGGGCTACGCCATCATTGAGGATGGGGATATTCATGGAGCCTGCTCTTCCAGTTAGTTGTTTAATGGTCCACCGCCATTCATGACTGGATGTGGCAGGACTGCAGAGCTTTGATCTGATCTGTTGATTGTGGGATCGCTTAGCTCTGTCTATGGCATGCTGCTTCCGCTTTATAGCATGCATTTAGTCCTGTGTTGCAGCTTCCCCAGGTTGGCACCTTATTTATAGGTATGCCTGGTGCTGCACCTGGCATACCCACTGGCATAATGAGAGGGAGATCTCATAGAAACGTTTAAAATTCTGATGGGTTTAGACAGGTTAGATGCAGGAAGAATGTTCCCAATGTTGGGGAAGTCCAGAACCAGGGATCACAGTCTAAGGATAAGGGGTAAGCCATTTAGGACCGCGATGAGGAGAAACTTCTTCACCCAGAGAGTGGTGAACCTGTGGAATTCTCTACCACAGAAAGTTGTTGAGGCCAATTCACTAAATATATTCAAAAAGGAGTTAGATGTAGTCCTTACTACTAGGGGGATCAAGGGGTATGGCGAAAAAGCAGGAATGGGGTACTGAAGTTGCATGTTCAGCCATTAACTCATTGAATGGCAGTGCAGGCTCGAAGGGCCGAATAGCCTACTCCTGCACCTATTTTCTATGCTCCTCATTGAACCAGGATTGGTCCCCTAGCTTGATGATAATGGGTGAGGGATATGCCGTGCCATGCGGTTACATGATTGATGGAGAGGGATGCCCTGGAAGGTTCAAGGACAGGATCTATTTGGTTAGAGTTAAGAAATAAGAGAGGTGCCACTACTAGGTGTATTCTATAGGCCACCAGCTAGTGGGAAGGATATAGAAGTGCAAATTTACAGGGAAGTTAGAGAGGTGCAAGAGCTATAGAATAGTGATAACAGGGAGACTTCAACTATCCCAATATAGACAGGGTTAGTAATAGCGTGAAGGGCAGAGAAGGGGAAGATTTTCTGGTGTGTTCAGGAGAACTTTCTTGATCAATACAATTCTGGGCCATTGCTGGATCTGGTTCTGGGGACTGAGATGGGCAAATGGTGCAAGTGTCAGTAGCCCAACATTTAGGGAACAGTGATCATAGTATCATAAGGTTTAGATTAGCAATGGAAAAGGACAGGGAGAAAAATACTTAATTGGAGGAAGGCCAATTTCAGTGAGTTGAGAACTGATCTGGCCCGGGTAAACTGGAATCAAAAATTAGCAGGCAAAACTGTAATCGAACAGGCTGCCTTTAAAGAGGAGATGGTTCGGGTACATTCGAGGTATATTCCAACGAGGGGGAAAGGTAGGGTCACCAAATTCAGAACTCCCTGGATGATGAAAGAGAGAGTAAGATGAAGCAGAAAAAGAGTGCATATGACAGATGTCAGGTTGAGAATACAAGTGAGAATCAGGCTGAACATAAAAAGTTCAGAGGGGAAATGAAAAATAAAATAAGATGGGCAAAGAGTATGAGAATAGACTGGCAGCTAACATAAAAGGGATTACAAAAGTCTTTGCATCGGTCTTCACCAAAGTCAGTGAAAGAGGAGGCAGTGGAGATACTGGAAGGGATAAAAATTGAAAGTGGATAAGCCACCAGGATGCCGAGGGAAGTTAAGGTGCAAATCGCAGGAGGTACTGGCCATAATCTTTCAATCCTCATTAGGTACAGGAGTGGTGCCAGAAGCCTGGAGAATTACAAATGTTACACACTTGTTCAAAAAAAAGCGTGCAAGAATAAACCCTGCAACTACAGCCAGTCAATTTAACCTCGGTAGTGGGGAAGTTTTAAGAAACAATAATTAACAGTTACTTGAAGTGTGGATTAATTAAGAAAAGCCAGCACGGATTTTTAAAAAAAGGCAAATTGTGTTTAACTAACTTGATTTGAGTTTTTTTGATGAGGTGAGAGAGAGGGTTAATGAGGGCAAAGCGGTTGACGTGGCATACATGGACTTCCAAAAGGCGTTTGATAAAATGCCACAGCGAAGTGGAAGCCCATGGAATAAAAGGGATAGTGGCAGCATGAATACTAAATTGGCTAAGTGACAGGAAACATAGTGAGCAGTTGTTTTTCAGACCGGAGGAAAGTATACAGTGGTATTCCCCAGGGATCGGTATTAGGACCACTGCTTCTCTTGATATATATTAATGACTTGGACTTGGGTATTCAGGGCACAATTTCAAAATTTGCATATGACACAAAACTTGGATGTACAGGTTGTACCTCTTCAGTACAGGACTCTAGTCCGGAAACATCCCTAGTCCGGCACCAGTCCCGGCGTGGGTGGCGTCCACTGAGGCACCATATAATCAATCTAAAGACCTCCTCTCGGGAACACACACAGTGATCCAACACACGCTCTTCGCTGCGCCGCCCGACCCCCACCACCTCGACTGGCGGCGGGCACGCACGCTCCGAAGGCTGCCAGGCCAAGCCGACATCCGCCCCTCCCCCCTGATCTTGTGGGACTGCCATGTGCGCGTGTCTCGGCGCGAGGAGGCCGTCGCCCCCACCTGCCAGGCTCAGCCCGCGGCCCACACAGACCCGCGGCGGGAGTAGGATCGTGGGCAATAGTCGGCTTCTCTCCCCGACTCCACTCCATCCCTGATTCCCAGCAGCACCCATGCAGAACGCACCCGAGTCGCCGTCAGCAGCACCACCACCAATTGACCTCCCGTGGTTCGGAAAATTCTCTGGTCCGGCACCAGTCAGGTCCCAAGGGTGCAGGACCAGATAGGTCCAACTGTATAGTGAACATTTAGAAGGATAGTGATAGGCTTCAAGAGGGCATAGGCTGGTGAAATGGCAGACACATAGATGAAATTTAACGCAGAAAAATGTGACGTGATATATTTTGGTAGGAAGAACGAGAAGAAGCAATATAAACTAACGGGTACAATGCTTAAGCGGGTGCATATGTTCACAAATCGTTGAAGGTGGCAGGGCAGGTTGAGAAAGTGGTTAAAGCAACATACAGGATCCTGGGCTTCATAAATGAATAGAGGCAAGGAAGTTATGAACCACCTTTCTAAAACACTGGTTCAGCCTCAACTGGAGTATTGTGTCCAATTCTGGGCACCACACTTTAGGAAGAATGTGAAGGCCTTAGAGAAGGTGCAGAAAAGATTTACAAGAATGGTTCCAGGGATGAGGAACTTCAGTTACGTGGACAGACTGGAGAAGCTGGGGTTGTTCTCCTTAGAGCAGAGAAGGTTGAGCGGAGACTTGATAGAGGTGTTCAAAATCATGAGGGGTCTAGACAGAGTAGATAGAAACTGTTCCCATTGGCAGAAGGGTCAAGAACCAAAAGACAGATTTAAATTGATTGGAAGAATCAAAGGTGACATAAGGAAAAACGTCAATACGCAGCGAGTGGTTATGATTTGGAGCGCTCTGAAAGGGTGGTGGAGGTAGATTCAATCGTGGCTTTCAAAAGGGAATTGGATAAGTACCTGAAGGAAAAATTGTAGGGCTATGGGGAAAGGGCAGAGGAGTGGGACTAGCTGGTGTTCTTGCAGAGAGCCGGCATGGGATTTCTGTGCTGTAACCCTTCTATGAAATTGTTTCTTTAATGCCCTTTAAAATAGTACATGTCTTTGATCTGTAATATCCGCAATGGTGACTTGAGTTATAGGATTTCTGTCTATTATCTGGGACAATCTGATGCATATTTAAACATCTGTTATTTGCTCAATGAAACAAAGCAATTTAATAAGTAGCCAGAATTTCCCTGCAGTATAGTTAATTGCTTTTACTGTCTCTTGCAATATTCAGCTGCTAAAGTCTTTTGAAATGCTGAGATAAAAGGAAACGTGAAAGGTACGAGAATTTAAAGTTAACAATTTGAAGGAAAATTACCTTTTGTAAAAATAGCTGTACCAAACTTAGCACTTTACACTGCCCCAAAAATATCATCCAAAGGTAGCTTAAAAAAATCCATACAATTTATAAAAGTCAAGGGTTGTTTGTGCAGTTTGAAATTTATCATTACTAGTAAGCATTATGTATGGATTGGACAGGGTAGATGGGGAGCAAATGTTTTCACTTGAGAGAATCCCAAATTAGAGGCTACAAATACAAGATAGCTACTAATATATTCAAGAGCGAAATAACTCAGTGGTTAAGAGTGTAGAACTCGCTTCCACAGGAAGTGATTGAGTTAAATAGTTTAGGTGCTTTCAAAAAGGAAACTAGATGAGTACATGAGATAAAAAGTAATAGAAAGATATGCCAAGAGGCTGAGATGACACAAATTGAATGGGAGGAGATGAGTGAAGTGTAAACACCAGCAGATACTAGTTGGTCTGAATGGTCTGTTTCTGTGCTGTATATTCTATGTAATTCAATGTAATAAGCACCCAAATCATCAATCTAAATGGACAGCTCAAGTTTTCCAGCACAAGTACCCTAAATAAACTAGTCATCAAAAATATGAAATTGATTTGTAAGAGAACAAAAATACAATTTTAATCTGATTGAAATAGTCACTAAATGTTTGCTGTCCACCTTCAGAGTTGAGTATGGCTGACGAGATTGGTTGCACAAATAGTCAAGTTGTGCATGCAGAGTGGGAGGGAGGGGATTGGTGTGGAACTGGAGTACCTGGAGCAGGCCTGGGAGGTTGTGGAGCTGAGAGAAAGCCCAGTAGAAAGGAAAGGCTGGGTAGAGCGAGTAAAGTGGTAGGGAAGAGAAGAGAGTTGGAAAGAGAGAACACAAAACAGCCAAAGGGTTGAGAATTTGTTTTCCCTAACAATCTGACTAATCCACATCAGTAAGTAACCTTAGAGGTTCCTTATAATCAACGTTTAAAAAAATATATATATTTAGACTTGTACTTAGACGTAATCAACGTTTCCTTACTTCATGTTGGCTCAGAATTCGCTCTCATTTTGAGCCAGTCAATTTCAAACGCTTCATCCTGGCTATCACATTACCATAACCTCGCCCCATCCCAATTTAGTAACCTCCTGCTGCCTCAAGTCCCCACATCCTCAGTTTTTCCAAACACTGGACTTCTCCTCTCCCCCCCACCCCCCCCCCCCCATTTCATCAGCAGCAGTTAGCCATTAGGTCTCTATCCAGTTCTCTCAAATTTGCCACCACCGTTTTTTGTTTTCAAAAAACCTCCTCACAACTCTCGTTGGCTGTGCCTTCAATTCTCAATTCTAGTCTCTCCACTTCCTTTATCCCCGCCTCCCATTATGTTGAACAGTCTCAAGGGGCTGAATGGCCTACTGCTGTACCTATGTTTGGTGACAAAGTCAGGAGGAGATGATGATCAGGCATGTACAGTGTGGCATGGCTGTCAGTTAATAGATCACAGGGACCAAAAGAGGATCAAATTAAACCAGATTCTAGCAGGACTTTACACATTTTAAATCAATGTATTGATATCCAGTCGATAAAACACTACCAGAAAACTCAAAGCTCTTTTTAAAAAAAAAAAGGCATTTTCCCAAACAGGTATACAATACCTCTAAACTTTCATCATCATCCAGTCCAGCCTGCCATTTTGAAAATTCGTTGATCCAATTAAGAACGGTGTTAAGTGGGCAAACGATTAAGGCAGTACTGAAGTCGAGCTTCTCATTCAACAGCATGGTGTGCAAGAATGTCACCACCTGCAACCAAAACATGAAAAACTGCACCTTAGAAGTTCACTTTTATTCATAATTATTGTCCATTTTCCTTTTCAAACACTTCGTCTAAATGCCCAAAAAGGCAAAGCAGAACATAAAAGAAATTACACTCGTTTGCGCTACCCAAGCGGATAATGCTTTAAAATTATTTTTAACCTAACTGCAAACAGTTAGTTTTGAAGCTATTGGTAATAACGTGCAAGTAAAAGAGACAGTAAAAGAAAAAAAAACAGCAAAAAGGATGAATTTAAAAACCCACAAATAATCTAAAAATGAGGCATATTATATTTTCTCTTATTCTTGCAGCACTGTAGTGAAATCAAGGATTTACAAATGCCAAAATAAAATTAAAAGTTCAAAATCAATTTGACTGGTAGCATTTCTGAAAGCCCACTTAAGTACACATTAGTTCAATGAACAATTTAATTCAATACATTCTTCTGTAAAATCCAAAGTCCATTGCTATTAACTCCATGTAATATATTCAGATTAAATGTACACAAATTAAGTGCACAAATTTTCAATTTTGGTTGGAATGGACAGATTCGAGCTTCATCAGCCCAGATCCTGTACAGACAAACAACACTGTATTTCACACTTTCAATGCAAAGTGATCACAGGTACTAACCTACCCGTGGTGTTGAAGCGCCTGGATGGCAGCACATGGCAAGATGCATTGCAATGTTTCAGGACAATTGCTTGAGAAGTGGGTGCTGACATTGATGTTCTAGTTTAAACGTAGACCAGGTTACATTTTAGATCATACAAATCAGCAAAAAGGTTCTTTCCTGTAAATTGATTGAACTGATCAACTCCAACGTTGTATCAAGTTATGTGCATTTTACATCAACCACGCCCCCACCCCCCAACTTTTCATGTCACAAAGCTAACCTTATACAGATGGTCAGTTCCACATAACTAATGCTGTTCTCTTCCCCATCGATGATCTGTTGCTTCAGTACAACACTTCTGTCAGGTGACATGAGAGAAACCACCTTTTGAAAAGTGAACTGAGGGTTGTTCGAAATAAACTTGGCTGATTTGCCACAATCTGACAATGTCTTACCTGTATTTTTTTTTGGGGTGGGGGGGGGGGGGGGAATTATGCAGTCTTTTTGCCTCATCTCTGCTGCTCTACTAAGGAGTCTTTCTTCCTGCTCCCCTCTGGCTGATTCTGCTCCTAGTGCACTTACCAAAAAACAGCTCTCTGGTGTCTTGTTTGCCATTTAAAAAGAAATTTGGAATTTTGACCCAGATTTTTTCATCTGAAATTTATGTGCACTGTTTTGCAGTTATATACCCTTTATGAAAAGATGAAGCATTTTGTTTCATACCAGTCATGATTATAAACATCTACCCACTTAAGCAACGCATATGGATCTCAATACCAGATTGGCTGAATGTACAACATGGTTAAGTCCACATTTCCAGCATGCAAAAATGCTATGCAATAAGTAGGCTTAACTGAAGTATCATTTTGCTGAGCTGCGGAGTGATGTCCTCCTGCAGAAATGTCACAACAGAAAAGCTTCATGCAAAAGCCAGATTGTAAATCCTTGGACCCACAGCCAAAATTAAAAACCTGGATTGTATTAGGAATGTCATTCTTCCAAATGTTGTACTTTTATGAGGAATTGGAAAGAAAGCTTTCAACTTTAAAACAATCCTATCATACAAATATATGGGCTCTTTCTAAGTTTAAGATATTTGCAGGCTCGACACTCACCTGTAGTGTCTTTCCAAGTCCCATGCAGTGTGCCAAAATGCACCCAGAGCCCGTCTCTTTTAAGGCCTTGCTCACTGACTCACAGCAACAGTCCCACATGAATTGCACACCTGTATAAATGAACATTTATTTTTTAATTCAGAAAAATCTATAATCTGAAATGAAAATAGCAGTTATATTTTGACTTTGGAAAGAAGACACTTTAATAGGTTACTAAGCAGTTAGATTTGCAATTCTTATTTTTGATAGGTCACACACAGGAGCTCAGACAAAATTACTGTAGTTTAGATGTTATTAAAAGAAAACACGTCCACCTCCATTGTAACTTCACAGCTTGAAATATTTGTTTTTACATTAGTCTTCTTTGACACCTCCGGCGCAGACATGATGGGTTGAAATGGCCTCCTCCTGTGCTGTAAATTTCTATGATTCTATGACTACACATTCTAAAAGCTATAAAATTGTTATAAAAATGCAGCCAAAGGCAGAAAGGCAAGTATGCTGCCATGTCCATGTTGATCTCCTGCCTTCTTGGATACAGGTTTCCATTTTCACAGCTCTCTTGTACACAACACAAGCGGAGGCATTTATACATCTTTCACTTAAGTACTCCCACCATTAACACCACGCTATCCCCATTGCAAAATGAGCCCCAGGAGGAAGTCTTGTGCTCATAAGGGCACTGTCCAAGAGTTCCTCTGTTTTTTTAAATGTGCTCTATTGTGTATGAGCATCAGAGTGTACTGGGACAGACAGGAGCTCAGAAACCCTCAAAACTCAGTACAAGGACGTTTCCTGGTTTTGTCCTCACACAAGTCATGGGAGAGGTCAAATTTGGAAATGTGGTGCCCTCACCCACCGCACTTTGACATCTGTTCCAGACTCCCTATTTACATAACACAAAATTTGTATAATGTTCTTGCCCCTCAGAGCATTCTCTTGGTAATGCTTTCTAACAGGCTATCATTTTCCTTTGGTTGTCCCACAATGAGGCCCCAAAAAACACAGTGCAACCACTTGCATGCGCAGCACAGCATACATGCCAACACAGCAGAAGCAAAAGACAGAAAAGAGATGAGTAAAAGTGGAGGGCAGAGAAACCCAAGGCAAAAAACAAAAAGGGCCACTTTGCAGCAAAATTCTAAAGGGTCTAAGTGTGTTAAAAAGGCAAGCCTGAAGGCTCTGTGCCTCAATGCGAGGAGTATTCAGAATAAGATGGACGAATTAACTGTGCAGATAGCAGTTAACGGATACGATGTGGTTGGCATCACGGAGACATGGCTCGAGGGTGACCAAGGCTGGGAACTCAACATCCAAGGGTATTCAACATTTAGGAAGGATAGACAAAGGAAAAGGAGGTGGGGCGGCGTTGCTGGTTAAAGAGGAAATTAATGCAATTGTAAGGAAAGACATTAGCTTGGATGATGTGGAATTGGTATGGGTAGAGCTACGGAATACCAAGGGGCAGAAAACGCTAGTGGGAGTTGTGTACAGATCTCCAAACAGTAGTAGTGATGTTGGGGAGGGCATCAAACAGGAAATTAGGGGTGCATGCAATAAAGGTGCAGTAGTTATCATGGGTGACTAATATGCATATAGATTGGGCTAACCAAACCGGAAACAATACGGTGGAGGAGGATTTCCTGGAGTGCATAAGGGATGGTTTTCTAGACCAATATGTCGAGGAACCAACTAGGGGGGAGGCCATCTTAGACTGGGTGTTGTGTAATGAGGGAGGATTAATTAGCAATCGCGTTGTGCAAGGAGGCCCCTTGGGGAAGTGACCATAATATGGTGGAATTCTACATTAAGATGGAGAATGAAACAGTTAATTCAGAGACCATGGTCCAGAACTCAAAGAAGGGCGACTTTGAAGGTATAAGGCGTGAATTGGCTAGGATAGATTGGCGAATGATACTTAAGGGGTTGACAGTGGATGGGCAATGGCAGACATTTAGAGACCGCATGGATAAACTACAATTGCACATCCCTGTCTGGCGTAAAAATAAAAAAGGGAAGGTGGCTCAACCGTGGCTATCAAGGGAAATCAGGGATAGTATTAAAGCCAAGGAAGTGGCATACAAATTGGCCACAAATAGCGGCGAACCCAGGGACTGGGAGAAATTTAGAACTCAGTAAAGATTTGATTAGTGCAGGGAAAATAGAGTATGAGAGGAAGCTTGCAGGGAACATTAAAATGGACTGCAAAAGCTTCGATAGATATGTAAAGATAAAAAGGTTAGTAAAGACAAACATAGGTCCCCTGCAGTCAGAATCAGGGGAAGTCATAACTGGGAAACAAAGAAATGGCAGACCAATTGAACAAGTACTTTGGTTCGGTATTCACTAAGGAGGACACAAACAACCTTCCGGATATAAAAGGGGTCAGAGGGTCTAGTAAGAAGGAGGAACTGAGCGAAATCCTTATTAGTCGGGAAATTGTGTTGGGGAAATTGATGGGATTGAAGGCCGATAAATCCCCGGGGCCTGATGGTCTGCACCCCAGAGTACTTAAGGAGGTGGCCTTGGAAATAGCGGATGCATTGACAGTCATTTTCCAACATTCCATAGACTCTGGATCAGTTCCTATGGAGTGGAGGGTAGCCAATGTAACCCCACTTTTTAAAAAAAGGAGGGAGAGAGAAAACAGGGAATTATAGACCGGTCAGCCTGACATCAGTAATGGGTAAAATGATGGAATCAATTATTAAGGATGTCATAGCAGCGCATTTGGAAAGAGGTGACATGATAGGTCCAAGTCAGCATGGATTTGTGAAAGGGAAATCATGCTTGACAAATCTTCTGGAATTTTTTGAGGATGTTTCCAGTAGAGTGGATAAGGGAGAACCAGTTGATGTGGTGTATTTGGACTTTCAGAAGGCTTATGACAAGGTCCCACACAAGAGATTAGTGTGCAAAGTTAAAGCACATGGGATTGGGGGTAGTGTGCTGATGTGGATTGAGAACTAGTTGGCAGACAGGAAGCAAAAAGAGTAGGAGTAAATGGGTACTTTTCAGAATGGCAGGCAGTGGCTAGTGGGGTACCGCAAGGTTCTGTGCTGGGGCCCCAGCTGTTTACATTGTGCATTAATGATTCAGACGAGGGGATTAAATGTAGTATCTCCAAATTTGCAGATGACACTGTTGGGTGGCAGTGTGAGCTACGAGCAGGATGCTATGAGGCTGCAGAGTGACTTGGATAGGTTAGGTGAGTGGGCAAATGCATGGCAGATGAAGTATAATGTGGATAAATGTGAGGTTATTCACTTTGGTGGTAAAAACAGAGAGACAGACTATTATCTGAATGGTGACAGATTAGGAAAAGGGGAGGTGCAACAAGACCTGGGTGTCATGGTACTTCATGTCATTGAAGGTTGGCATGCAGGTACAGCAGATGGTTAAGAAAGCAAATGGCATGCTGGCCTTCATAGCGAGGGAATTTGAGTACAGGGGAAGGGAGGTGTTACTGCAGTTGTACAGGGCCTTGGTGAGGCCACAGCTGGAGTATTGTGTACAGTTTTGGTCTCCTAACTTGAGGAAGGATGTTCTTGCTATTGAGGGACTGCAGCGAAGATTCACCAGACTGATTCCCGGGATGACGGGACTGACTAAGAAAGACTGGATCAACTGGGCTTGTATTCACTGGAGTTCAGAAGAATGAGAGGGGATCTCATAGAAACATTTAAAATTCTTACGGGTTTAGACAGGTTAGATGCAGGAAGAATGTTCCCAATGTTGGGGAAGTCCAGAACCAGGGGGCACAGTCTAAGGATAAGGGGTAAGCCATTTAGGACCAAGGTGAGGAGAAACTTCTTCACCCAGAGTGGTGAACCTGTGGAATTCTCTACCACAGAAAGTTGTTGAGGCCAATTCACTAAATATATTCAAAAAGGAGTTAGATGTAGTCCTTACTACTAGGGGATCAAGGGGAATGGCGAGAAAGCAGGAATGGGGTACTGAAGATGCATGTTCAGCCATGAACCCATTGAATGGTGGTGCAAGCTCGAAGGGCCGAATGGCCTACTCCTGCACCTATTTTCAATGTTTCTATGTAACCTCCATCATCAATCTAGCTACTAAAGCACTATTTGTTAAGTGAGGGCCTATTGTCAAGTGAGGACCAACAAATGGAGGGGGTCAGGAGGAGGAGAAAGTAGTAAGCCCAATGAGCAAGTTCATGCCATGGCGCTAGTGCATGGCATGGAATTGGCATCCTGCTGTGCCTTCCTTTAGCCATGAGTTGATACAGAAGTGTTTAGGCAGCATGATGCAGTTGCCTAAGAATGTACAGCTGATCAAGTCTGACATTGTTGAGTACCAGAGCAAGTGGCATCTTCACAGCCATCTGCAGTGCAGGCCGAAAACAGTGAGGACCCACACTCAGAACAGCATAGTCTCTCAGACATCCAGACAAACGCCAAGATGACTCAGGGCACGCAGTTGCAAGTGTCAGTCAGATCAGAAAGACTGGGAGGTTGTTAAGAGCAGTGACAGTAGGCTTCACCACATCTTGGAATGCTCTAATGCAGTACACCAAGCTTCTAGCTATGGCGCCCAGCACCAATGGTGTGGCTGCAGAACAGTCCAATTGGGTGGCTTCTTCTAAAGATGGCTACACATCCTCCTACTATCCTCCAAAAACTGAGTAAGTGCCTCGAGACTAAGCAGGCACCAACAGCCGCAGTGTAATCACACATGGCTCTAACTGTTGCAGCAACATCCAACTCGAGACCCTGCACTCAGAGGATCATGGTCACAATTATCCTAGAACGCTCATAGCACCCAATCTTTCCCTTCCACCAGTTATCCCTCCCACTCAGGAGATACTTTGACACAGCTTCAGATCAAGATGATGATTGGCATACATAGTCACCAGGAGGTATCGGTGTAGGAATTAGATTGCTTGACTTTTCTTTATGCACACAAATACTGCTTGTGGGGAAGGAGAAGGCTCCAAGTGTAGAGAAGCTCGGACAACCCGACAGACTAGAAGTACAGAGAAAGTGCTGGTTTTGAAGATTTTGCTGTGTGGGATATCATAGTTTAACATAAAATGGTTGGTAAGAGTAGGGGTTGCCTACTGGCATTAATTTCAGACCTATCTCCTTGCCTGATCATGACCTCACCCCCCCTCTTGCTTCCCTGTCTTCATGCCCATTGCCCTCCTCATCCTGCTTTGAATGACAAAACTGTGCTGCTTGCAGCAGCCAATTTTGCATACCTTACTTAGACTGTACAGTAGTAACATGTCCAAGTGGTCTAAGCAAATGAATCATTACTTATGTATCTTAATGGTGTGTTCCCCATAGCAACTCAGATGGTACAATGGGCTTCCTTGTTCTTGCGCTCAGTCATTGTGCGGAGTTTGTTAATTGGGGTTCCCTTTAAGCTGCGTGGCCATGCAGCTTAGCCAGTCCCGCGCAGACGAGAACCGACTTTTCTAATGTTAAATTTTGCGCATGCGCAAAACTGTGAATGGGCCGCACATCCAAAAAATATTAGGGGGAATATTGGTCACGAGCTATGGATGCAAAGGGTAGCTCTGATCTCCCAAGAGTCAGCCATTCATTCTCTCAACACTAAACTATGCAGATATGAACTGTTGCAGAATAATTGTAGATGCTCTCTGGACATTGGGCACTAATGTGGAACACAATATTTTTACACCAAAACCATCTGCCACCCCTTCTATTCATGTATGCACGGGGGCAGGGGGTGGGGGAGGGAGGGTACTGTGAGTAGCTCTGATGGCCACGTGGGGTCTACCTAGTGCCTTGCACACTTAGCGCCTGGTAAAAGTTCCGTGCCTTGTCCATTTGATGAGTATTTTCCCCTGGACAACAGATAAGGGGGACCCCTCCAATGTCCCTCGAATTTTTGGGGGCTGCGCAGCCCATTCAAATTTCTGTGCATGCATGGCTTTTCCATGTAAAAGCCAGTGAGAGGCCTGTGCGGACCTCCAGACCGCTGTGCGGTCACAAAGCATAACGGGAACATTGCCCCCTCCCCTTCCTGAAAAACATCAGTCATTTTGTTTTATGCAGAAATGCGTATCAGACTGACTGTCTTGTTAATGTCCCCTGTGGTAGCCTAGAAGGATCCTGTAATATTTAAGGATAATGCCGCGATCATAGAAAAATTACGCCATGATGGGCCGAATGGCCTCATGTGTCCAGCAGAGCGAAAAAAGCTACCCAGCCTAATTCTGCCTTCCAGCACTAGGTCTGTAGCCCTGTCTATTACACCTCTAAGTGCACATCAAAGTACCCGTTAAATGTGATGAGGGTTTCTGTCTCTACTGCCCTTTCAGGCAGCAAGTTCCAGACACCCACCAGCCTCTGGGTGAAGAAATGTTTCCTCATCTCCCCTCTAATCCTGCTACCAACTACTTTAAATCTATGCCCCCTGGTTATTGACCCCACTGCTTAGGGAAATAGGTCCTTCCTATCCACTCTATCTAGACCCCACATAATTTTATACACCTCAATTAAATCTCCCCTCGGCCTTCTCTGTTCCAAGGAAAACAATCCCAGCCTATCCAATCTTTCCTCATAGCTAAAGTTTTCCAATTCTGGCGACATCCACATAAATCTCCTCTGCACTCACATCCTCCCTGTAATGCGGCGACCAGAACTGCATGCAGTACTCAAGCTGTGGCAGCATAACTTCCCTGCTCTTGTATTCTATGCCTCGACTAATAAGGAAAGCATTCCTTATGCCTTGTTAACTATCTTATTGACCTGTCCTGCTACCTTTAAGGATCTATGGACATATACGCCAAGGTCCTTCTGTTCCTCCACACCTCAGTATCCTCCCATTTATTGTTTATTCCCTTGTTGCCCTTCCCCAAGTGCATTACCTCGCACTTCTCTGGATTGAATTCCATTTGCCACTTTTCTCCCCAACTGACCAGTTCATCGATATCTTCCTATAGTCTACAGCTTTCCTCCTCATTGTCAACCACACAGCCAATTTTTGTATCAGCAAATTTCTTCATGCCCCCTACATTCAAGTCTAAGCCATTAATATATACTATAAAAAGGGAACAAATACTGAGCCCTGTAGAAACAGCCTTCCAGTCACAAAAACTCCCCATAACCATTACCCTTTGCTTCCTGCCACTGAGCCAATTTTGAATCCAATTTGCCACTCTCCTTTGGATCCCATGGGCTTTTACTTTTTTGATTAGCCCAATATGTGGGACCTCGTCAAAAGCCTTGCTAAAATCCATGTAAACTACATCAAATGCACTGGCCTCATCGACCCTCCTTGTTACCTCCTCAAAGAACTCAATCAAGTTAGTCAGACATGACCTTCCCTTAACAAATCCATGCTGACTATCCTTGATTATTCTGTGCCTTTCTAAAATGAAGATTTATACTGTCCCTCAGAATTGATTCCAGTAATTTGCCAACCACTGAGGTTAAACTAATTGGCCTGTAATTGTTCAGTTTATCCCTTCCTCCCTTTCTAAACAATGGTACAATGTTAGCAGTTCTCCAATTCTCTGGCACAACTGTAGCCAGGGAGGGTTGAAAAATGATGGTCAGAGCCTCCGCAATTTCCTCCCTTGCTTCTTCCAGTAGTCGTGGATAGATTTCATCCAGCCCTGGCGATTTATTTACTTTCAAGCATGCTAAACACTTCCTCTCTTACTGTGGTTATCCCGTCCAATATTTCACCATCTTCCTCCTGAACTTCAACATGGATATCGCCCCCGTCTTTTGTCAAGACAGCCACAAAGTATTAATTTAGTACCTTACCCACATCCTCCACCTCCATACATAGATCACCATTTTGGTCCCCAATAGGCCCAACTCTTTCCTTAGTTATCTTCTTGCTCTTTATGTAATTGTAAAACATCTGAGTTTTCTTTGATTCTACTTGCCAGTATTTTTTCATGCCCTCTTTTTGCTTTCCTAATTTCTTTTTTAAATTCACCCCTGCACTTTCTATACTCTTCTAGGCTTTCTGCAGTATTGCGCTCACGATATCAGATATAAGCTTCACTTTTTGCCTTATCTTGCCCTGTATGCACCTGGTCATCCAGGGGGCTCTAAATTTGGCAGTCCTACCCTTTTCCTTTGTGCGAACATACGATGACCGTGACAGCAACAGGAAGAGCTGGTCCAATCTTTTTAAGGTCATTTGAAAGTTCAGCTTGACAAAATTAGCTCTTGGATCTACATATAATGCACAGACTGAGTCCTTACTAAGTATGCTGACAAATTTTAAATAAAAACTTTACTCACCGTCTACTTGATGGGGTTTCAGTTTTCGCACCAAATTTCTATGGACCTGGACCATGCATTCGTTAGTCTCCTTATCTTCATCAAGGACCAGTTTGGTGGTTATTGGACATGCTATTGGGTTTGCAACTTCCAATGCTGGGACCTGCTGTGAATTCTAAATAAAATTTGGCCAATTCTTGAGATTGAGAATATATACTGATGAATTTTGTAACTGTTAATATTTCATCATGTGAAAGTTTCACAAACAAACAATCTTGGTAAAATCTATTAAACGGAGCAATTTACAGTAGCTGCAGACTTTGCTTCCTTGACAATTCTGCAGCTCCCCATTCATAGAAAAGTTTAATAGCAGATATTCAGCTAGTACTGACTTCCCTATTTGTTTAAGGGATGAAGGTAGTTGGGTTCCACAAATCAAGGAATCTTACCTCATTTATACAATTGGTTCAGTAATGAAACTTATTGGTCGTCAAGACCACACCACTGAACCTACTATTGTGTGATCTGTAGTGAAATGGGAGAACTTAAAATAAAAGCCCCAAATATTTATAATTAATGCAGCTGCTTTATGGCTATTATGAAAAAGATGGAATCCAATCACCAAAATAGTTTAAAAATTGTGCAATCCCTGGCAATAAAAATAAAGTTTTAATTATTCAGTCACCATTAACCTTGCTTGTGAAAATTTATCAATTTAATTTCTAGCATATCTGCTCCTTTAATACATTTTGACATGAACTACAGAATAACCAGAAACAAATGAAAATCATATCACCTCTTCAGCAACAGTCCCAGATGTAGACACAATTTGACTGGGGATTTCCTGGATTAAACACACCATATCAATTATAATCTAACCTATATTACCTCAATTTCTCTAAAATAACTATTATATATGCATTTATATAGCATAACTGTAAATATCTAAAGAAATTCTAAAAAATGATCATCTTGCACTATAAGGATTTTACAGCTGTTATAGCCAGTCAGAAGTCTCTGTACTTCATACTTGGGCATTCAAATGGGCTTTGAAGACTTTGTAGTCTTTAACTAAACTTAAAACCTCAAAAAGTGAACCAAATCCTCTGGCACTTGGTGAGGAGAAAACCAGTGAAATAAGTCAAATGCGTAGTCCTGATCTTTTATCATTGATAATTCATACTCTATTGCTGTACCAAATCATGAACAGATTTCCCAGCAGTATGTTTGGAAGTTCAATTTAACCTGAAGGCTCTTCATCTTCACTTTAAAAATAAACAATTTTGGCTCAATTTGCAATCAGCATTTAATTTTCATTTTTAGAGCAACCACACAATTATCTAACATCTTATGATTTTGGTTCTGGTTGTGTTCTTTTAACTGCACATAGAGCCAGACTTGTTGGGTCCTGTCTTTTATAGTACACAATAAAAAAAAACACATGTATAATCTAAACAGAATACCGGAAACTATGCAACCGTCAGAGACTAACTGAATGAGATTACAAGTTGGCACAATGCTGACTTCCACCCTCCCTTATTTTCATTTAGAAAATGTAACTTTTTTCCCTCACCAAAGTACAAATCAAAAATAATTCTGGAAATAGAATACTAAATAATAACTAGTGGAAGGATTCAATGGTGCATCAGGCCTTTTATCTCATCAATCGAAGTTCAAATTCAGGCCAGATTGATGAGTTGAAAAATTGTCCTGTCTTCTGGCTGCAATAATACTATATGAAGTGAGTTTTAACCTAGTTCTTAGTGGGCATGGGATTGCATCGCACAAAAATAGTTCCTAATTTGAAGTAAAATGCCAATTTGGGAGAGAAACCAGAGGACAGCTGGTGAGAAAAATCCTGGTGAGGGGTACTCGATTCTATAATTATTATGCTATACCTAACAGACACTGGATTAATGGTTAAATGGGAAAGTACTCATTTTCCAGCATGGACATTGTTCACCTTCAGCAGACTTCAACGAGAACAATGAAAATAAAGAACTCTGTTCAAGCTGTAGAAGCAGTGAAAAATTGTTGAATGTTCTTCTAAAATTAGAAAATTGAGCAGCAGCTTTTAAAACATTTGTTTTCATTCTTGTCCTCAAGTTGAAAGATGTTAGTGCTGAGAAAGGGAATACTTTCCTATTTCAGGTACCCAGTTCCAGGATTGAGCACTCCCAGGTTAGTGATGTAGATGAGACTGTCTCCACTCTCCCAAACAACTTGTTTCACTGCCAAACATTTTTTCAATGTTAAGCACAAACACTGCAGTTGCATAAATGATCTACTTTATTGCACTCAAGTTTCACCTATCCCGTGGTGCTCCAAAGGCTAAATCATCTTGCATTCTCCAAGAAGTCCTTGCTTATCTCAACACAGAAAACGTACATAAATTGTAAATTAAAGCATCCACTGCAAACTTTCAGTGGGAGAGAGTGTTATCATGCACCTCTCCATTGACAAACAGGAAATGTTACCATTTGGTTAAAACTCTTGCCCACTCTTTGTTCACCCAGTGTCTATTATTTGGGAGTTAATTATGGTTTGATAAATGTTTAGATTCTTGCCCAAATATCATGTCAAAAGATCTGACCTTGGATTAAAAAATATATATTTAACGGTTTTACACAATTACTGTCAAGTCTGACATATTGGGCAAGAATTTAAAAACATTTATAACATTTTGTTTACTCAGCAAGCGCTGAAAATTAATGGGAGGGGAAAAAGGTATTTTAACTAGATTGCAATATTTTCTGTATCATGCCTAAATCAATAGTCACTTAACTCTCGAGCTGAAAGCTTGGTGTTCTCTGATCAATAGTTCTGACCAGACAATCCAAAATTTCTAACCTTCTCAGATATGGAAACTGTATCAGAGAAAAAGCTCCCTGTATCAAAGACTGCATTTATAAAACAGCATCTCAAACTTCTATAATTAACTGTATGATGCTCGAGGTGGGAAGAAGTTCCTTGTGAACTTCTGAGTGCATCAACATTTCCAGGAAGTCTTTCACACAGATAAATTTAAAAGAACACTTTCCTATATCACTAATAGCAATCTAATCTTAACTGTAGACCTTTGCAACTACAGGTTGGACCTCCCTTGTCCCAGCACCACCTCTCGTCCGGCATGATTCCGGCGTCCGGGGGACAATACGCAGAACGCGGCCGACCTCCACCCCGACTTTGGAGCAGTGCCAACACCCGCTGGGGCCCCGCCGACACTTCCTTCACGGCACGCCAAGAGCCCACCGACACTTCAGGCCTGCCCGGGGCATCGACCTCCTTCCCCCCCGCCTCTCCTCTCCCCGACATTGGGCCGCTGTCCTCCCCTCATCTGGCAAAGTTCCTTACTCAGCACAAGCCTGGTTCAGAGGGTGCCAAATAAAGGAGGTTCAACCTGTATTGAAAGTTGGTCTATAATTACACACCGAGAGATTATTTCAAGCCAGGCCAACAGTGTCATTTGCCTCATTAATCAAAAGCCACTTTGCACGAGCAATTGGATAATGTGATTGATACTCACTTCACTATAATCTACTCTAATATGTTTAAAAACAAATGATACTTACTCTTATTTCAATATAGTTTCTCTCCTTAATTTAATTGAAAAATCCAGAACACAACATCTAGAGCCAGTCTGCTACTTCGCTACAGTATAGAGGATTAGTGTTTTTTTTAAAAACTGTAGCACATTACCAGTGGACTAAAACTGTAACTAATTTATTATGTCAGTCAAGAGCGGGTTGCAGCTCACTTCATTGTCTTCCACATTACAACAGTGATACTCTCCAAAAGTACTTCATTGGCTGTAAAGCGCTTTGAGACGTCTGGTGGTTGTGAAAGGCACTATATAAATGGAAGTCTTTCTTCTTTCTTTCATTCTCTCCCCCAAATAACTGAATTTTTAAAATAAAAAGTCTGAAAATACAATGCAGCATTATCCAAGTTAGGACCACATATTTCCAACTGGCAGCCTAATATGGCTGTGAAGTTACGCTGCATATCTTATATTCAGCGAACAACTGAAATATCCGCATCTGGTATTTTTCTGCGATTAGGTACTAAACCAAGACTGATGTTAATTATCCTTGGTGCTAAATGAATAAACACTTCCACATATGACAAAGTAACCATACTCGGTTCATAGGTTTTCAAACTATTCTTCCTTGATCCCACATGGTCAGATTTGCCAACCTATTAGCAGGTTATATTTATTGCTGTACTCGGACATAAATGATTTCTGTAATGATGGTGTTGTTTTCCTTTAGATAGTTGATATTATATTGTGCATGCATCAATAATTAGTTGGTCATCCACAGAAGAATTTGAAAACCTACGAATCGTTATACAGGATTAATAATGAACATAATGGGAGGATTAGGCTACCCGGTCTCTCGAGCCTGCTCCGCCATTCAATAAGATCATGGCTGATCTGACCATTGACTCAGCTCCACTTCCCTGCCCGCTCCCCATAACCCTTTATTCCCCTAATCGCTCAAAAATCTGTCTAAATAAAGAATTAAAGTATTTGTGACAACATATCTAGTCTAAAATAAAAGAAAAGATCAGCTCTTCCACCCAGTCTTGGCTCACTTGTGTTCTTAGAGGGAGGATGCATCGGTACAGTGCAAGAGGACCTTTTTATGCTCAAATCAAGATTATTTATCGCCATTACATGAAAAGCAAATTGACATTTTGAAATTCATAACCAAGGTAGGATAAAAACAGTCACAAACATTGGCAGGCTATGCTTTGGACTTCTTCAATTTAACAAGAATCTATTAAGCTATACCAAATGATTGAGTACATATACAACAAAAAATAATCCAATACCTCTCTTAACTTTTCTCTCTCTTTTTCTCTATCTGCAATGCGTTTCCTTCTATCTTCCTCTTCTTTTACAGCATTTTGAGTTTCTGTTCGTAAATTGCCATCTTTCAAAATCTTCCTAATCTTCTTCCGACCTTTTCCAGGGGATTTGGAGTCATCATCGTCATCACTATCACCATTACCCTCATCTTCAGAATTGCTCTGTTTAAACAAATTGAATGCGATCCTAGTTTGATACATTTTGACATTTTAACATATTATACTTTCCTAGTTTAAAATGTAATATACAAATCATTGGGTATCGGGAGTTACATTTTTGGTGTTCTCTTGCATTTTTTTTTTAAACTGTACATTTTTTGGCTCTAATCTTGTATCACTCTCATAGGTGAGTCACAGCTCACAAGCCTCATTATATCAGTGGTTCTCAAACTGGGGTCCATGGAGATGTTGCGGAGGTCCGCGACAAAAACAGTCATTCGGAAACCAGTAACTGTACACAGCCCTGCGCTGGCGAACTGAGCCGTGTACACAAGTACATAAGTTATAGGAGCAGGAGTAGGCCATTTGGCCACTCAAGCCTGATCCGCCATTCAATAAGATCATGGCTGATCTGATCATGGACTCAGCTCCACTCCCTACCTGCTCCCCATAACCTTTTATCCCCTTATCGCTCAAAAATCTGTCGATCTCCGCCTTAAATATATTCAATGACCCAGCCCCCATAGCTCTCTGCGGCAGAGAATTCCATAGATTTACAATCCTCAGAAGAAATTTCTCCTCATTTCAATTTTAAATGGGCGGCACCTTATTCTAAGATTATGTCTCCTAGTCTTAGTATCCCCCGAGTGGAAATATCCTCTCTGCATCCACCTTGTCGAGCCCCCTCATTATCTTATGTTTTGATAAGATCACCTCTCATTCTTCTGAACTCCAATGTGTATAGGCCCAACCTATCCTCATAAGTCAACCCCCTTATCTCAGGAATCAACCTAGTGAACCTTCTCTGAACAGCCTCCAATGCAAGTATATTCTTCCTTAAATATGGAGACCAAAACTGTACGCAGTACTCATAGATGTGGCCTCACCAATACCCTGTACAATTGTAGCAGGACTTTTCTGCTTTTATACGCTATCCCTCTTGCAATAAAGGCCAACAATTCACGTGCATTCCTGATTACTTGCTGTATCTGCATACTAACTTTTTGTGGTTCATGTACAAGGACCTCCAAGTCCCTCTGTACTGCAGCACTTAGCAATTTTTCTCCATTTAAATTATAATTTGCTTTTCTATTTTTTCTGCCAAAGTGGATAACCTCACATTTTCCCACATTATACTCCATCTGTCAAATTTTTGCCCACTCACATACCGTTGCAGATTTTTGTTTCCCTTCCTCACAATTTGCTTTCCCACCCATCTTTGTATCAGCAGCAAACTTGGCTTCATTACACTCGGTCCCTTCATCCAAGTCATTAATATAGTTGAGGACCCAGCACCGATCCCTGCGGCACCCCACTTGCCAACCGGGAAATGACCCATTTATCGCAATTCTCTGTTTTCTGTGAGTTAGCCAATCCTCCATCCATGCTAATATATTATCCCCAACCCCATGAGCTTTTATCTTGTGCAGTAACCTCTTATGTGGCACCTTATCGATGCCTTCTGGAAATCCAAATACACCACATCCACTGGTTCACCTTTATCCACCCTGCTCGTTACATCCTCAAAGAACTCGAGCAAATTTATCAAAAATGATTTCCCTTTCATAAAACCATGCTGACTCTGATTAAATTATGCTTTTCCAAATGTCCCGCTACTGCTTCCTTAATAATGGACTCCAGCATTTTCCCAACGACAGATGTTAGGCTAACTGGTCTATAGTTTCCTGCTTTTTGACTGCCTCCTTTTTTTAAAAAATAGGGGCATTACATTTGCAGTTTTCCAATCTGCCGGGACCACCCCAGAATCCAGGGAATTTTTATGGATGCATTGGTTGTAATCTACTATCTTTACAGCCACTTCTCTTAAGACGCTAGGATGCAAGGCATCAGCCACAGCCCCGTGCGGGCGAAGCGAACAGTGTACACACAGCCCCGTGCGGGCGAAGCGAACAGTGTATGCACAGCCCAATGCTGCTGCACTGAACTGTGTACACACAGCCCAATGCTGCCGTACTGAACCCGGCACTTTAACCGCCACCGCAAAAGCGTGTGAAAATTTATAATCCCACCAATGTGCAGCTAATAATTGACTTAATCAACATTCAATCACCGCACATCTTGTCCATGAACCATTGAGGAGTACTTTCTGGTTACATGGGGCCAATTTGAACACGGCCCCGCCTGCTCTGCTGTGTGCACGATCAGAGGGAAAATAAAATTAAAGATGTGGCTATGATGGCAGCTGAGACAGTGGGAAAACATCAGCTTCTAAATAAATATATTTTATATATATGTATGTTTGATATATAGCATAATTAAATTTTGAAGTATTATAATAAATTTTAGATGGGGGATCCTTGAATACTAATCCATTTGAAAAGGGGTCCTTCAACCAAAAAAGTTTGAGGATCACTGATCTAGATAACATTTCTGGTAATAGCAAGCAGCAAACCCTACTACTTTAAGCTACCGGAATTATCCTATATTTACACAGGTTTTCTCTCCAGTCCTTAATAAAAATGACTACAGCATCACATCAGACTTGGTTTAAAGGTTTAAACCAGTGTGTGATTATACTGTATTATTCACAGCTTTTTATATTTACATTCGGAAAAACTTCAGCAGAAAAAATATAAGGGTCTAAACTTTAACTTTTATTCAATCAGTTATTTTTTTGTATTTGATAACTGCAGCTGCTAACTATTCTGCAAAAGCAAAATACTGCGGATGCTGGAAATCAAATAAAAACAGAAAATGTTAGAAATACTCAGCAGGTCAGGCAGCATCGGTGGAGAGAGAAAGAGAGTTAACGTTTCAGGTTAATAATCTTATCAGAAATGGAAATGGAGACGCAACAGGTTTTAAGCAAGTACAGAGGAAGGGAAATGGAGGAGGGGAGGAAAGAACAAAAGGGAAGGTCTGTGATGGGGTGGAAAGGAGGAGCGATTAAATAACAGAAGGGATTTACAAGGTATGAGAGAATGGTAATAGGACAAGTAAAGAAACAAAACATGGATCTAGAGGAGCTGTAAATGGCAAAAGCAGAACCATTACCAGCAGCTGCTGGCCGAGAAAATGGGAGTGATGGTTACGATCTGAACTCAAAGCGATTAGCCAATCTGTATTTGGTCTCCTCAGTGCAAAGAAAACTGCATAGCAGCAAATACAATATACTAAATTGAAATTAGTACAAGTATATCGCTGTTTCACCTGGAAAGTGTGTTTGGGGCCCTGGACGGTAGGAAGGGAGGAGGTAAAGGCAGATGTAGCATCTCCTGCACTTGTGTCGGAAGTGCTGTGGGAGGGTGGGTGTGGGGAGGGGTTAGAGTTGTTCGGGTTGATTGGAGAGTGGACCAGGATATCACGGAGGCAACGGTTCCTTCGGACTGCTGAAAGGGGAGGGGAGGGAAAGATGTGTTAGTTTTGGGATCACACGAAGAAGTGGAAATGGCAGAGGATAATCCTTTAAATCTGGAGGGTGGTGGGTTGGCAGGTGAGAACAAGAGGAACCTTGTCCTCTTGGGAGGGAGGGAAGGGATGAGAGCAGAAGTGTGGGAAATGGGACGGACATGGTTGAAGGCTCCGTCAATCACTGGGATTCCTCAATGGAGGAAAAAGGAAGACATATTAGAAGCACTGGCATGGAAAGTGGCATAGTCAGAACAGATGAGCCGGTGTCAGAGAAACTGGGAAAATGGAAGAGTCCTTATCGGAGGCAGGGAGGGAGGAAGTGTGGTCAAGGTAGCTGTGGGAGAAGGTGGGCTTATAGTAGATATTGGTCAACAGCCTATCCCCAGAAATGGAGAGAAGTTGAGGAAGGGAAGGGAAGAGTTGAAAATGGACCATGTGAAGGCGAGGGAAGGGTGGAAATTGGAAGCAAAGTTGATGACATTTTCCAGTTTGGGGAGACAGCAGGAAATGGCAGTGATGCAGTCATAAATGCATTGGAAAAAGAGGTGACTGAGGGGACCCAAGTAGGACTGGAACAAAGGAGGTTTCACGCAACCCACAAAAAGGTAAACACAGCTACGACCCATACAGGTTCCAATAGCAAAAGCTTTTATTTGGAGGAAGTGAGTGGAGTCAAAGGAGAAGTTGTTCAAGGCAAGGTGGTGGATGGGAACTGGTTCAGCCTCTGTTCAAGGAAGAAACGTTGAGTCCTAAGGCCATCCTGGTTTTTGGGGGGGGGGGGAAATGGACATCCATAATGAAAAGGAGACAATTAGGGGCCAAAAAACTGGAAAGTGTTAAAAGTGGCGGAGAGCATCGGAAGAATCGTGGATGTAGGTGAGATGAGACTGGACAAGGAGAAAGAGTCAACATGGGAAGAAATTAGTTCTGTGGGGCAAGAACAGGCTGAAACGATGGGTCTATCAGGACAGTGCTGTTTGTGGATCTTGGGAAGGAGGTTGAAGCGGGACTGGGAGACTAGGAGGTTGGAGGCCATGGAGGGAAGATCTCCAGAGGAGAGGATGTCAGTGACAGTCTGGGTAACGATGGCTTGATGTTCGATAGTGGGGTCATGGTTCAAGGGGAGATAGGAGGTGTCCGAGCTGGCATTCAGCAAGTTAGAGGTCGGTTCACCAAACAACAGTGCCACTTGTCAGCAGGTTTAATAACAATGCTAGGGTTGGACCCGAGAGAACGGAGTGCTCTATTGACCCTGAAAAGATTTTGGTCTGTTCATTTCAGGGCTGCTCAAATGTGTCTACTCGGTTCACTCTTTTATACCCCTTGAATGGTAGGATTTCTGTAACAGCCAAATATTGTCATATCTACAAGTGAAGCAATCACTAATTTATCAAAACGTACATTAGCTCCTTTCCAAAGGTAACAAAACAATAATAAACCTTGTAATATATGCAATATATTACTGTGGGAAAAGTGAAGATGTTTTAATAAACTCTGAAATCTGCAAGTGTTTAAAGTAAACAGAGCCACCAGCTCAAAACAATACAGAACGGTTTTGTGTCACAATTAGCATCTTTGAAAATACCTTTTCACTTGATGAGTTTTCTTGAACTTTAATTCGCCTTCTTTTCTTTTTCTGTAGGTAGCTTCTTTGATTTTCCTCTGCCTCTTTCTTAGACGCTCTGCACACGAATGTAAATTTACACATTTATTTTTGTTCGAATCTTCAAACCTCAGCTGCCTTCACAATTGTAAATTTTGCTGCTAAATGACAGTCAAACTACAGCTTTCTCTAGTGGGGAAGCCTTATCGGAATTAGTCAGATCCACAGGAGACAGTAAAGAAAGCAGAGTTTGGGGGACATGGAACAGGTTCCTTCCAGTACTATGCAAGTACCATCTAGAATACCGCTTCCCATTTTGGACACCACTTCTCAGGAAGGATATATTGGCCTTGGAGGGGGTGCAGCGCAAATTCACCAGAAAGATACCAGGGCTTGATAGGTTAAATTATAAGGAGGGACTGAGTGTAACGTAGCCAAGTTTGCTGACGATACAAGGATGAGGGGACATAATCTTAAAATTAGAGCTAGGCCATTTGGGAAGGAAACCAGAAAGCATTTTTTCTACAGTGTAGTAGAAATCTGGAACGCTTTCTCTTCTCTTGCTTCTCCCTCGCTTCCCCCCCCCCCCCCCACCCCTTGTCCCCCCCCCCCCCCCCAACCCCTCGCCCCCCCCCCCCCCCCCAACCCCTCGCCCCCCCACCCCCCACCCCACCCGGCTGTGGATTCTGGGACAATTTGAGTTTTAAGACACAGATCTATATATTTTTGTTAGGTAAAGGTATCAAGGGATATGGTGTTTTGGCAGGTAAATGGAGTTAAGGTACAGAGCAGCCATGATCTAGTTGAATGGTGGGGCAGGCTCATTCTTATATTCCTAGGAATGAACTTTGGTGTTTAAAGAGCAACTGCGGTAGTACAGAGATGATTCTTATTTCAAAAAAATGTATCAGTACCAAAGCATGACCACCCATGAGGCAAAATAAACTACTTTACAATGAAACCAGTGTTCGTTTTCCTGTGGATTATGGAGAAGAGTTTTATTATGCTGCTGCCTTACACTTGCATCTGAGCACTGGAACAAGACAACTAAAACACACTCCACAACAATGGGCATTATTAGCCCTCCAGTATCTTTCTTCATTGGTGAACCTAGACAGTAAATGTTGGCAGATTATTTGTGGAGGGCATCGCAGCCAGGCCAGATCCTATGCTGCCCACTTTCCTGCAAGGATTACGGGATAGAAACAAGTGGAAATATTCCCTCTCCTAGTTCAGGAACAATGGCACCTGACTGCAATCAGCAAAAACTAAGAATCAAACCTGGGATCTTCTGGATTGTATTGTTGGTACCACACCACATGATGCAATCACCCATAAAGGCATCCACAGGAATATAATTTACTTTATTTTGAAACAGCAGACCAACACTGTTCTCATGTTCCGTAGTTCACTGAGAACATCGACAAGAAATATTTGCAGATGCTACACAATATTAAAAAAAAGTTGCATTTTGACAGTTTTAAAGAAAAGATCATTTACCTTGTTCTTGGACGCTTCCGTTTATCATCGGAATCACTTTCCTCTTCCTCACTTGACTCGGATTCTTGAAAATCAGAGTCACTCTCCTGCTCAGTAGTTTCTTCATTACTACTTGCTGAATATAAAATTAGAATATGATTTTAGTAGGCTGTTAATATTTACCTAGGAAATATGGAGGCAATACTGCAAATAGACTTGATGGTAAAATCAATTTTGAAGCAGTAAATCATACACATTAAAACTCCACTGTTTTTCAGGGCCCCAGCTAAAGCAGCACCACAACTTAGCCGACACTTTTAGTCTGAACAAAATGTAACAAGACATCCCATGTACCTTTTCTTCTGCTCTTTCGTGTGCCTTCTTTTGCTCCATCTTTGACTTTGGATCCCTTCTTTGCCTCTCCAGATTCACCGTCGCTCATTGTGAGTTTATGCCTCAAGAGTCGATGTCTATAGCGTGGTTTCTTAGCCATTTCGAAGTCAGAGTCCGAATCTGAATCGGCCTCAGCGTCGTCCTCTTCATCTAGTTAAATAATTAAGGACCACTTTATTAAACATTTAGTCTTTACTAGAAAGCAGAATTTTAAGTCTAAAGATATTAATTTCAGTTTGAGTCCCATTTATACATCTAAAGTTTCAAGTTTATTCTTATTTTATTCAGTTCAGTTTAATTAAATTTTAGTCATACATAGTTTGGTTGTAGTCCAGGGAACCAAAGATTAAAAATGTTTTTTGCTTTCCAAGTTTTCATTTTAGTCTAGTCAGCAATTTATATATACAAGAAGGAAAACAAGGGGGAGAGAGAAAAAACAAGGGAAGAAAGAAAGAGGGAGATCATTAAATTAAAAGTCAACCACATTGGTCTGGGACTGGGGTCACATACAAGTCAGACTTGGCAAGGACGTCAGCATAAGAATTAGGAGCAGGAATAGGCCATTCGGCACCTCAAGCCTGCTCCGCCATTCAATATCATGGCTGATCTTCTACCTCAACTCCACTTTCCTGCACTATCCCCATATCCCTTAATATCCAAAAATCTATTGATCTCTGTCTTGGAATATACTCAAAAGGCTGGGCCTCAAAAGCTCTCTGGGGTAGAGAATTCCAGAGATTCACCACCCTCTGAGTGAAGAAGTTTCTCCTCATCTCAGTCCTAAATGGCCGACCCCTAGTTCTCGACACCCCAGCCAGCGGAAACATCCTGCATCTACCCTGTAAGAATTTTGAATGTTTCAGTGAGATCACCTCTCATTTTTCTAAACTTTAAAGAATATAGGCCTAGTTTACTCAATCTTTCCTCATAGGACAATTCCCCATCCCAGGAATCAGTCTGGTGAACCTTTGTTGCACTCCCTTCTATGGCAAGTATATCCTTCCTTGGGTAAGGAGACTAAAACTGTACACAATGCTCCAGGTGCGGTCTATATAATTGCAGTAGGACACCTTTGCTCATGCTCAAATCCTCTTGTAATAAAGGCCAACATTTCATTTGCTTTCTTAATTGCTTGCTGCACCTGCATGTTAACTTTCAGTGACGTGTATATAAGGACACCCAGGTCCCTCTGAAATCCAACATTTCCCAATCTATCACCATTTAAAAAATACTCTGCTTTTCTATTTTTCCTACTAAAATGGATAACTTCACATTTCTCCACATTATGGGCCCAAGTTTCCACATGATTCGCGCCTGATTTTTAGGAGCAACTGGTGGAGAACGGACTATTTTAGAAATCACAATTCTCCACTTTTTTTTTCTGCAGTTCTAGTCAGGTAGAACAGTTCTAGTTTAGAACAGAATTTTTTCTTCAAAAGGGGGCGTGTCCGGCCACTGACGCCTGATTTGAAAGTTTCCACAGTGAAAACGTACTCCAAACTAAAGTGAAGATTTTTGTAGAACTGAAAAAACCTGTTCTACACATTAAAAAAATCAGGCGCAGGTTACAAATTAGGCGCCCAGAACGAGGTGGGGGGGAAGGGAACTCATTAAATTTGACAATAAATCCTTATTTATACTTCTACAAATATTATACAAATAAATCCAACCTGAATAAACATTTATAAGCCAAGAAAAGATTAAATAAACCATCTTCCTACCTGTGTGAAAGTGCTTCAGCCAGGGAGAATTCTGCAGCCGTTCGTGCCGCTGAGCGAGAGAGGGAGGGAGAGAGAGAAAGGGGAGAGGGAGAGAGGGAGGGGGGAAGGGAGAGGGGGTCGGGGAACAGGAGCGGGGTCGGGGGGGAGCGGGTGTCGGGTCGTGGGGGGGGGGGGGGGGGAGAAGAGAGAGCGGGTGTCGGGTCGGGGGGGGGGGGGGGGGGGAAGAGAGCGGGTGTCAGGTCGGGGGGGGGGGGGGGGGGGGGGATAAGAGCGGGTGTCGGGTCGGGTTGGGTCGGGGAGCGGGTCTCGGGGGGGGGGGGGGGGGGGGGGGGGGGGAGAGCGGGTGTCGGGGCGGGGCGGGGGGGAAGCGGGTGTCGGGTCTCGGTCGGGGGGGAAGCGGGTGTCGGGTCTGGTCGGGGGGGAGCGAGTGTCGGGTCTGGTCGGGCGGGGAGCAGGAGCTGGCCGTGGGAGGAGCCTCATTCACGCAGCCCCAGTGAGGCCATTGGGCCAGGGCTAGGGGCTGCGTGCTTCGGGCCCCTCCCACACAGTTCGGCGCCTGGAGCTACTGCACTTGCGTGCCGACTGTAGCGCGCATGTGCAGAGGTCCCGGCACTGTTTTCAGCGCAGGGACCTGACTCCGCCCCCCCCCCCCCACAGCTCGTGCCGGCTGCGCCGAGTGCCACAGGACCTGTAAGTCGGTGGAGAATACCGAGGATTTTTTTAGGCGCCGTTTTAGGCGCGAAAAACGGGCGCCCAGCTCGGAGGGGCGCCCGTTTTTTTTCTTGTGGAAACTTGGGCCCTATATTCCATATGCCATATTCTTGTCCGCTCACATAGCCTGTCTATATCCCCTTGAAGCCTCTTTGCATCCTCCTCACAACTTACATTCCCACCTAGCTTTGTATCATCAGCAAACTTGGATATATTACATTTGGTCCCCTCATCTAAATCATTGATATAAATTGTAAATAGCTGGGGCCCAAGCACTGATCCTTGCAGCACCCTACAAGTTACAGCCTGCCAACCCGAAAATGATCCGTTTATTCCTACTCTCGGTTTTCAATCCATCTTCAATCCATGCTAGTATATTACTCTCAATCCCAGGAGCCCTAATTTTGTTCAATACCTCTTGTGTGGCACACTGAATGGCTTCTGAAAATCAAAAGACACCACACCCACTGGTCCCCCTCATCTATTCTGTTAGTTACAACCTCAAAAAACTAACAGATTTGTCAAACATTATTTCTTTCATAAATCCATGTTGACTCTGCTCAATCCTATTATTATTTTCCAAGTGCCCCGTTACCACATCCTTAATAATATTCTAGCATTTTCCCTACCACTGATGTCAGGCTAACTGTTCTGTAGTGCCCCTTTTTCTCTCTCCCTCCTTTCTTAAATAGCAGGGTTACATTAGCTATAGCAGGGTTACATTCGCTAAGTGAAAAATTAAAAGGACACTAAGTGGCACGTGTGGAGCATGAACACCAGCATGGACCTGTTGGGTTGAATTGCCTGTTTCTGTGCTGCAAATACTAAGTGAACCATTTGGGTTTGTGACCCAATTTAACTGACAGTTTTAACTAAGATTTTCTTCATCCATTTCAATTTCCAGTTTTCGTTCCAAAAGTTATAGCCCAGTGGTATTTTAGTCTGAAAAATCCTAGTCTTAATCTGATCACTCTTACTAGTCATCTTTATTTCTACTTTTAAATTAGTTGATGAGAACACAATTTTAGTCAAACATAATTTTCCTTCTCATTTTAATCCACGAATACAATACCCATGGAACGTCAACATTTCTTTCCAGTCAAAATATTCAATTATTTTGATATATATTTTAGATAACCGGCATTGGTTCAGTGAACATAAGAACATAAAAATTAGGAACAGGAGTAGGCCATCTAGCCCCTCAAACCTGCTCCGCCATTCAACAAGATCATGGCTGATCTGGCCGTGGACTCGGCTCCACTTACCCGCCCGCTCCCCATAACCCTTAATTCCCTTATTGCTTAAAAATCTATCTATCTGTGACTTGAATACATTCAATGAGCTAGCCTCAACTGCTTCCTTGGGCAGAGAATTCCAGATTCACAACCCTCTGGGAGAAGAAATTCCTTCTCAACTCTGTTTTAAATTGGCTCCCCCGTATTTTGAGGCTGTGCCCCCTAGTTCTAGTCTCCCCGACCAGTGGAAACAACCTCTCTGCCTCTATCTTGTCTATACCTTTCATGATTTTAAATGTTTCTATAAGATCACCCCTCATCCTTCTGAACTCCAATGAGTAAAGACCCAGTCTACTCAATCTATCATCATAAGGTAACCCCCTCATCTCCAGAATCAGCCTCGTGAATCGTCTCTGTACCCCCTCCAAAGCTAGTATATCCTTCCTTAAGTAAGGTGACCAAAACTGTACACAGTACTCCAGGTGCGGCCTCACCAATACCCTGTACAGTTGCAGCAGGACCTCCCTGCTTTTGTACTCCATCCCTCTCGCAATGAAGGCCAACATTCCATTTGCCTTCCTGATTACCTGCTGCACCTGCAAACTAACTTTTTGGGATTCATGCACAAGGACCCCCAGGTCCCTCTGCACCGCAGCATGTTGTAATTTCTCCCCATTCAAATAATATTCCCTTTTACTGTTCCCCCCCCCCCCAAGGTGGATGACCTCACACTTTCCGACATTGTATTCCATCTGTCAAACGTTAGCTCATTCGCTGAACATATCTAAATCTCTTTGCAGCCTCTCTGTGTCCTCTACACAACCCACTTTCCCATTAATCTTTGTGTCATCTGCAAATTTTGTTACACTACACTCTGTCCCCTCTTCCAGGTCATCTATGTATATTGTAAACAGTTGTGGGCCCAGCACCGATCCCTGTGGCACACCACTAACCACCGATTTCCAACCCGAAAAGGACCCATTTATCCCGACTCTCTGCTTTCTGTTAGCCAGCAAATTCTCTATCCATGCAAATACATTTCCTCTGACTCTGCGTACCTTTATCTTCTGCAGTAACCTTTGTGTGGCACCTTATCGAATGCCTTTTGGAAATCTAAATACACCACATCCATCATGCTCGTTATATCCTCAAAGAATTCTAGTAAATTAGTTAAACATGATTTCCCCTTCATGAATCTATGCTGCGTCTGCTTGATTGCACTATTCCTATCTAGATGTCCCGCTATTTCTTCCTTAATGATAGTTTCAAGCATTTTCCACACTACAGATGTTAAACTAACCGGCCTATAGTTACCTGCCTTTTGTCTGCCCCTTTTTAAAAAAAAACAGAGGCGTTACATTAGCTGCTTTCCAATCCGCTGGTACCTCCCCAGAGTCCAGAGAATTTTGGTAGATTATAACGAATGCATCTGCTATAACTTCCACCATCTCGTTTAATACCCTGGGATGCATTTCATCAGGACCAGGGGACTTGTCTGCCTTGAGTCCCATTAGCCTGTCCAGCACTACCCCCTAGTGATGGTGATTGTCTCCAGGTCCTCCCTTCCCACATTCCTGTGACCAGCAATTTTTGGCATGGTTTTTGTGTCTTCCACTGTGAAGACCGAAGCAAAATAATTGTTTACGGTCTCAGCCATTTCCATATTTCCCATTATTAAATCCCCCTTCTCATCTTCTAAGGGACCAACATTTACTTTAGTCACTCTTTTTCGTTTTATGTAAATCGGTAAAAGGTTTTACTGTCTGTTTTTATGTTTTGCGCAAGTTTACCTTCGTAATCTATCTTTCCTTTCTTTATTGCTTTCGTAGTCATTCTTTGCTGTCGTTTAAAATTTTCCCAATCTTCTAGTTTCCCACTAACCTTGGCCACCTTATAATGCACTGGTCTTTAATTTGATACTCTCCTTTATTTCCTTGGTTATCCACGGCTGGTTATCCCTTCTCTTACCGCCCTTCTTTTTCACTGGAATATATTTTTGTTGAGCACTATGAAAGAGCTCCTTAAAAGTCCTCCACTGTGCCACCGTTTAGTCAGTGTTTTCAGTCCACTTTAGCCAACTCTGCCCTCATCCCACTGTAGTCCCCTTTGTTTAAGCATAGTACGCTCGTTTGAGACACTACTTCCTCACCCTCAATCTGTATTACAAATTCAACCATACTGTGATCACTCATTCCGAGACGATCTTTTACTAGGAGATCGTTTATTATTCCTGTCTCATTACACAGGACCAGATCTAAGATAGCTTGCTCCCTTGTAGGTTCTGTAACATACTGTTCTAAGAAACAATCCTGTATGCATTCTATGAATTCCTCCTCAAGGCTACCCCGTGCGATTTGATCAGACCAATCGACATGCAGGTTAAAATCCCCCATGATTACTGCTGTTCATATTTCACATGCCTCCATTATTCCCTTGATTATTGCCCGTCCCACCGTGAAGTTATTTGGGGGGCCTATAAACTACGCCCACTAGTGACTTTTTCCCCTTACTATCTCTAATTTCCACCCACAACGATTCAACATTTTGTTCATTAGAGCCAATATCGTCTCTCACAACTGCCCTGATATCATTTATTAACAGAGCGAGCCCACCTCCTTTCTCTTCTTGTCTATCTTTCCGAATAGTCAGATACCCCTGTATGTTTAATTCCCAGTCTTGGCCACCCTGTTTCTGTAATGGCCACCAAATCATACCCATTTGTAATGATTTGTGCCGTCAACTCATTTACTTTATTTCGATTGCTGCGAGCGTTTCGGTAGAGTGTTTTAATACTAGTTTATAAACCATGATTTTTAGTTTTGACCCCTCCTGCAGCCCTTTTATATTCAGTGGCCCTTTTTGTTTTTTGCCTTGGGTTTCTCTGCCCTCCACTTTTACTCATCTCCTTTACCACTCTGGCCCCCCGATTCAGCAGGTCGGGGTTCAAACCCACTTGAGACAAGCATATAATCTAGAATGATATTTCAAGGCAGCATTGAGGAATTGCTGCACTGCTGCTGTCTTTCAGATGTGACAAACTGAGGACCCGCCTGCCCCTCAAATGGATGTAAAAGATCTCATGGCACTATTCAAAGATGACAAGGAGTTCGCCCTGTAACCTGGACAACATTTATTCATTAATGAACATCTCGAGAACAGATTATCTCACCATTTATCTCATTGCTTTTTACTGAACCTTATAAATTGGATACCCTGCTTAGCTAACATTACAATAATGTCCAATATTCAAAAGCTGTGAAACACTTGGGACTTCCTGAAAGGTACTACATGGATGCAAGTTCTGTCTTTAACCTGCTACTAATGTTAGTGCGTCTGTCCTCCCAGAGGATTTGCAGGATCTTGCGGAGACATTGTTGGTAATATTTCTCCAGCAATTTGAGGTGTCTACTGTATATGGTCCATCAACCTTGAACAGGCCAACATCCCCAGCATGGTAGCACTGACCACACTACAAGCTCTGCTGGGCAGGCCACATTATTCGCATGCCTGACACATGACTCCCAAAACAAGCGCTCTACTTGGAACTCCTTCACGGCAAGCGAGCCCAAGGTGAGCAGAGGAAATGTTTCAAGGACATCCTCAAAGCCTCCTTGATAAAATTCAACATCCCCACTGACACCTGGGAGTCCCTGGCCAAAGACCACCCTACGTGGAGGAAGTGCATCTGGGAGGGCGCTGAGCACAGAGTCTCATTGCTGAGAGCATGCAGAAACCAAGCACAGGCAGTGGACAGAGCGTGCGGCAAACTAGTCCCACCCACCCTTTCCTTCAATGACTGTCTGTCCCACCTGTGACAGAGACTGTAATTCCCGTATTGGACTGTTCAGTCACCTAAGAACTCATTTTTAAAGTGGAAGTAAGTCCTCCTCGATTTCGAGGGACTGCCGATGATAACCTGCCACTAACAGCTAATCTTAGTACTGGCACTTTGCTCTCAAATTGTCTTTAGGATTCATCATTCCATTGAAGTATTTTGGTATTTCACTTCAAATATGCATCTAATATCCTTATTTTACAAACCCCAAATCCCTGAATACTTCAATGGTCTTCTGTAGATGAAATAAACTAATGCTATGTTTACACTGGAAAATCATTGGTTTGCTTAACTTTTGACATTGATCAATAACACAAACGTTGCAAGTCCTGCTCTGCAAAACAGCTGCAGCAGAAAGCAATCTCACCTCTGGAGTACATTTGCCTCAGAGAGCAAGTCATAGATAGCCCTCTGGAAAATCACTTAAGTAAGCTATACAACCACCCTGTTCAACACCACGTTTACTCTACATACATCACCATAGAATGAGTTGCACATGGTTTTCTGATGCATGCATGCACATAAATTTATATATTATATATTTTTAAGAAGAAGATTGTTGTGGCCACAAAGCAGTCCAACTGCATCATAACACAGATGCACAATTAAACAAATTTACCAGCTGAATGTGCTAATACCTTTGAGTTTGCAACTACAGGAAGGGCAATGAGACTGGATTTTTAAAAAAACTGAGGGGGTGGGGGGGGGGGGGGGAGATTTAAATTGCAAAATCCTATTTAAATTAGAAATAAGGACTTAACAGAAATTACTACTGTAAAATTTAACATCTGCAACTTCTTTTAGTTAAGGAGTTAAACATTTTGGCATATTAGCATTAGGAGGCAAGAACTTTGTCCTGGAAATGGGACAAATAAGTTTGCCTCCTACACATATTTATCAAGCTTCCTACAGCTTGTGAAGAACTTCATATCTAGCTTCTGCTTACCATTTTCTTCTCCTCCTTCATTTTTTTGGTCAGATTTCTTCTTTTCTTCTTCAGATTCGTCGTCTGAAGATTTATCATCATTCGATGATAAATTTGCATTTATTTCTGCTAACAGCATCTTCTTGGCAATTCTACCAAAAAAAGTTGAGAAAAATGATCAAATTTCACATTTGAATACATTGAAATTTAAGACAGTACCACTCAGTTCCTTGTAACCAGTTACTGTTTTCTAAGCAAAGATGATAACACAAATAAAGTTTCATTTTTACAAATTTTGCAGAAAATGTGTCTCATCCAAAAATAGTTTGGAAAAAGAATCAGCAATAATTTGTGCGAGAGGATATGGATTTGCTGAACTCGATTTTGAGGGACTGCCTATGAATGGATGAATATTATACAGAAATCCCATCAAAATAAATATCTTAATGTTAAGATTTGTACTTATCAGTAATAATTCATTGGTATTAGCCTTTCTTGAATTACCCATATGAACAGTGCTTGGCAGGAACAAGACCCCAAATCGAAAGGATGAAACATTCTGTAGAGTCGGTGCAAGTTTCCTGGCCTAGCAGTTTTCAAAATTTGTCCAAAACTACACTTACCCATCATTTTATATGTTACTATGAAACTGATAGCTTGAGAAATATACAGATGAAAGCAAAATCTACATTCACAAGCACCTTTAACAAGTTATTTTAGATAAAACTTTAATTTGTGTGTGAAGACTAAAGCTTTATTATAAATGTAAAACTATCCTTCTGCAAAACAGTGCAACCTCATTGCAGTGCCTGTTGATATGTTTATCCAGTTTACTAAAACTGTTGCATTCAAGATCCCTATATTACTACTGTCTGTTGTATGCATTACCTTACGAGTGGCTACAAGTGTACATTATACCGATGAGAATTTCAGTACAATATCAGTAATCTATTTATTCCTTTACTTGATCTTCTGCAAAAAATATTTAAAATGAATCGTTTAAGTTTCGACAAATCTAATTTAGAACACCAACGACAAAAAGAAGGAAAGGTGGGATGGTATGAGGGAGGAAATGCCTGGAGCGAGAAAAAAAGGAAGGCAAGCGAGGATGAATTAACTTACATTTATATAGCAATTTATCAGATCCTCAGGACATCCTGAAACATTTCATAACCAATTATTTACATGTTGTCACATATAGGAAAATAAGACAGCCAATTTGTGCATCGCAAGATCCCACAAACCGCAATTCAGATTACTGGCCAGTTAATTATTTTTAGCAGTGCCAGTTGAGGGAGGAATGCTGGCCAAGAAAACAGGAAAACACCCGGCTCTTTAAATAGCACGATGGGATCTTTTACACCCACCTGAATAGGCAGGACCTCTAAAACATTGAACCCATAATCTTCACTCAAAGGCAAGAGTGATCTCAACTGAGCTTACATATTTAACTGCAAGAATAGGACAGGAAAAGGACTAAAATTTTGAAGCATCAGGAATTTTTCATTGTATATAATTAAAAAAAATGCTACTTGCACTTAGATTTACATTCCAATGAACAAAATATCAAATAAAAAACAGTAGTGTTCAAAAAAGTTAAATGTAAAAACCAAAGAAGAAACTACTGGACTGATTAGCTACAGCAGTTAGGAAATATAATGTAGATTAAAATTGGTTAAAAAGAAAAATTGTTTAGATAAACTCATCTTATGCAGGATCTTTAAAGACCCTCAGGAGGGAGTCAAACCTCTAGTAAAGATGGTAACACTCCCACGCCCCTCAATATTTGTGCTATTAAACCAGGTCATTCTTCAATCTCTCTTCCTCACAGTCCACTCATCCTTCTGTGCAAATTTGCTCATTTTTAACCTAGTTATGGTGATCCCCCTCATACCCTTCTAACTACTATTCTATTGCCCACATATCAGTTATTTCTAAAGTTACAGAAACTGGTGTTAACTTTCAAATCACATTGAATAATTTGGCCTTATTCATTGGTTGATACAATGGTGATCTGGTCTATGTTACACATCTCTCAACTCAGTTCAGCACTTGTGAATCATCCGTTATTGCCTTGGACAGGATCGGAAACCATTCATTTCCAAACTAGTTAATGTGTGACCTCCCACCAAATTGTGCACTTGGCTACGTCCTTTCAAATTGCTCTGCTGCTGATGGCTTTTCCTTCAACTTCCCCCCCCCCTCCCATTAATTCAAGGTGTCTCCAAGTCTATCCTCTAATTTTTTCTAGCTACTCTCTTGATGATGCCACTCCACATTCAGCAACTTCCTTCAGATCGCATGCTATCACATATCACATTCCAGCCTCCCCAATGCATGAATCATATCTCAATCTCCCCATGCACTGAAGTGGGCAGTGAAAACCTTTTTTTTTAAACATTTCTTCAAATTGTTCCTTCATGTTTCTCGCAAGACTGATCAGCAGCTACCACCCTACCTTTGATAGCTACGCCCTTAGTATATCTAGTATCATTTTTAGCCCATCTCCTTTGACTTCAAAGGGACCACCACTGTTCAAGATTCCTCCAGGAAGATGGATTCTCACCTTTGTGCCAAATATTTCCCTTCTCCCCTCTGCCCCATCACCACATTAAAAACAAAATGACTGTTTATTTCCCCATGCAAATGTTCAAATGCAGCCACATTTCACTGCAGCTTCAGGCACTACATTAACACATTCTAACAGTTAAATTTCTCCAATGATGTGATGGTAAGCTGCTGAGTCACACTTCACATACAATGGAGGCCTGGTAAAACATCGCCCTAGACAACTGCTTTTATTCCACCTTCTCACCTCAGGCAATTCTACTTTGAGCCGCCCATCACAAGCTCAACATTTCTCTCTCACAACTCCCTTCCAGGGATGATCATATACTTTTCTACCACTTGAAAATTTCATATTCCACCCCCCCACCCTCCCCTTTGTCAACTCTTCTAACTTTTTAAACTATCTACTACTTCTGCTGCAATAAATTGATAATGCCCATGAATTCTCGCAGTACTAGAAATTCTGTATGTTCAGCCAATATATTCTGTGGTCACCGCCTAAACATAATTTCCATGGTCACCATAAACAATGGGGAGATGGAACGTCCAATTATGTAAAGTTTAAGCTTTTACTGCGGTCATTTATTTTTATGAGAATTTCCTCAAATTATTTAATTTATTCAACACCTGCATTGCAGCCTCTATTATCCAGAATAACCTCAATCCCAGTGAGTTTGCAGTCAGTCAATCATATTAGCAGCAATTCATTATTTGGAATAGGCACCAGAGGCTGAATGGCCTACTCCTGTTTCTACTACCGGGGGGGGGGGGGGGGGGGGGGAGGGGAAAGCAAACACTTAACCCAATATGCTATTTGTGCAATACTGTGAATTAGTCCCACCATGATCATTAGAGATAGACCAGAACCAGTGTCAAATTTTCTCTCCAGCCACTGGGTAGTTCTGAAAGTTCAAGTAGACAGATCACTATTTTGTTTTACTGAAATACTAGTGACAATATGAATTATACATATTTAGTTCCATTTTTAGTTCTGTATCATGATTCCAGTATCTCAAGCACTTTGCCATTAAAGCAAACTGAAGGAGGAAGTAAATCAGTTCAAAATCTTAATACTATTTACATGTTCTTAAAGTGAAGAAACCAACAAATGTAAATGTAAAATATTGCAATGCTGGCAAACAATAAAAAACAATGAAAACACCCAGATCAGGCAGAAGCTGTGGAGAATAGACAGTTGGCATTTCAGGCGAGGCCTTTCATCAGAACTTCTAACCAAGGGTCGACACTCAAAGTTAACTTGTCTGCCCTTTCTAGAGTGATCTGCTGAGTGTTTCCAGTATTTTCTATTTTTACCAGTAATGCACTAAATGTGACGCATCACACACTTTAGCAGAATTAGATATATAAATTAAGGATTTCATATCAAAATGGTTAGAGATGTGTGAAGATTCACTGTATAAAAATACAGAACTTAATTCTGATCACTGTGCCAATAATAGTTAAACCAAGAAATACAATTGCATGCAGCATTTTAAATCAAAAGATAGATCTGATTGTTTAACACAAGTTTTCACCTGAAGATAAATAGTTGAGTTTCCTTTGTCTTACACTTTCTATACTTACACTGTATTAAAGTGTGGTGATGTGTAGCGTCTTCTGATCTTTTGGAGCATACCGAATCTTGAGTTGGCCACCACACTGAAAGCTGGAACTTTCACTTCAGCAAGTCAACTAATCAGCTGCTTAGAACCCAATCCAAGGCACACACTGGGCAATAAACGTTAGCTGTCACTGTTCAGTCAGTTGAGCCAAGCGTCTTCCACCATTGGTTGCAGGTTCATTTAGTACTTCAGGTAGCGTACTGTGTTCAAGACCTGTGATTCTGTACAAATTCTTTTTCGTAGCTTGCCATAAAGGGTTTCCTTTTGTCAAGTTCATTACACAAAGGCCAAATGTGCATGATGCAATTGTTGCTCCCTCCCCCCTTTCAACTACATTATTTCAAATATACACACAACTTTAACCCATAGATGAAGCAGAGAACATTTCTTTCTACAAATTCTCAGGGGACATCGAAGTAGCTGAGTCTGATGCCAAAGTCTTGCATTCTCACACAGGCTGAACTGAAACCATTTTCCGTAGATTTGTAGAAGAAATTGGTTTAGGTCAGGCTCAATCATGTTCAACCACCCACCCTTCCTCAATACAATAATTTGGAAATAAAAAATGGATGCAATTTAAGCCTTAGAAATATAGTGCAATACACAAAAATATTTAAGTATCACTCAAGAGATTCACCGGCATTTCTTGACAATCATTATATATATACACAATTCAAATTTTCAACTGCCTCGTGGGAAAACTTGCATTCTGTAAAATATTTGCAATGAAAATTTAAGACTAACTTTTAATTTCATGCAGAGGTGGTGAGAAACTAAAGAACTTCAAGGTACTCAACCACTTTTCTGTATTTTAAAGTGTGCTGTAGCTCCGTGGTTACCATAGAACCATTTCACAAGACAATTGTTTTTTCATCTTAAATTTATACAAATACACAAATGATGATATATTTGGTCTAACAAATACAAGCATTCAATTCAATTCACAAGTTAACACATCTAATCTGCAAGTAACACCATGTAAGACAATAGGTCAGGAACACTCGAGCACAATAAGAGTCTGCACAAGGCAAGGCAAAAGGTTATGAACAAAACTATTTCCCCATTAATAAAAATAGGGAACCAAATCATGAGCTCACGATAAACTCTGGCAACAGCTGTAACAGAAAATATTTCCTCTACTGTGCAATAAGTCAAAGTACCAGGTTTTTGAGCGCTCGCAACACTAAAGATATTATGAACTGAAATCAAGTATTTTCAGTTTGTTTCAAATAGCTAATTAAAAGAATATTCATCTCATTAAAAAACCATGATAAATGGCATGTTTTCAGCAATGTATCTGACCTCAAAATAGAGCTTCAAACGTCAACATTAATTGGATTTTCCAAAGAATTGTCAATACTTCATGATATTCCATGTATGAATATTGGTGTTTTTTCTTAAAATAAAGTTGTCAGACCAATTAAAGTAAAACAGCTCTGCCCTATTTCAATAGTTAACTTGCAAATATAATTTTTGGTAAATTGGTGATGCATTATTGCAAATCCAAGTGTGCAACATTTTGATTAACTGTTTAAATTCTACAGCTCTATTTAGAAACTTACATTGAATTACACCAAAACAAAATTTTTGGATTAAGTTTTAGGCATATCGCAAACATACACCTCTAAAACAATGAAAATAACAGGAAAAGGTAAACTGTGTTGAAATCCAAAATGAACATGCAATCATATGCTAGATGAGGAAAAGTTGCTCGCTCAAGGATGAGTTATTCTGTTCTAAAGACTTTTGCCAAAATATGAGTTTTATTCTGAAATGCTTGACTTTGTTATATTTTCTTCAATTTTAAAAACACAGAGCAAATGAAGCACACAGGAGTAGCAAACCAAAATGTAGTTTGCCTACCTTTCAACCACCACATAAAATAGGATATAGTCCCCATTACAACATGGGACAATCATGTGGAAGCATTTTCCTTTTAGAAGTTCCCCAAGTTCTTGTGACAGCTCAGTGGATAAATGCATCAACTGATGTAATACTAAGCCATATAAGCTAATATGGTCGGTCGCCTTTTTAATCACCAGTCTTTTCTGATCTCAACTGTAGTGCCAATGAATCATAGAATGTTACAGCACAGAAACAAGCCATTCAGCTCAAGTCCATGCTGGAAATTTTCTCCACATAGGCCCCATGTCTAATCTCTTTTTTATTCCTAAACCCTTTAATATTCCAGCAACAAATTCCTTTCTCAAATAATTTTCATATTCTATTTCACCAATGGTTTGTAGCAGGGAATTCTGCATTCCAACCACTGGAAAATGTGTGTGTTTTTTATTTGTGTGTGTGATTATCTTGAGTGTTTGCTCTCTTACTGACCAATGAAAACAATTTCAGTGTTTGCATCATAATCTTGGAAGCCTGGTTAACATCTCAATTCTTCAGCAAATAAAGCCTCAATTTCATAAGTCTTTTTTTATAATTATATGTTTTTCTTAATCTTGCATCCATGGCATGACTGACATTTTAAATCCATTGAGTGATCCAGATTAACTCATCGTTCTCCAAATCATGAGCTCACGATAAACTCTGGCAACAGCTGTAACAATGTCTATACCTTCCTGGCTTATCCCATCTCAATTTTTAAAGGAGGATAATTACATTTGGCATCCTTCAATCCTCTGGCAAATTTACCCTTATAGAATTTTGGAAAATTAGTCAGAGCATCTACTTCTTTCCTAGTGACCCTCAGAATCCTTGGATTAAAAAAAACAATTAGGTCCAAGTGATTCAATGACCTTAAGTCTGACTAACTTAGAGCATAATTTCAAGACTCATATTTATGTAACACATTTAACAAAGTAAAACATCCCAAGGTGCTTCACAGGAGCAATACCAAACCAAATAGTGACATCCATTAACTGCTGTACGCCTCTGGTAATTCCAATATGTATCTTTTGTAGAAATGGAGGAAAGGTATTTATTTCCACCATTCCCTCACTCCCTGCCACAAACTTACTTTCATCTCTTAGCAGGCCTGCCTTTACTTTCACTATCCCTTTATTACAGTTGGGTCACTACAATTAATCCCTGTACCCTTGGATTTTGCAATGGGTTGGAAGATGCCAAAAATCAACCGGCATTCCAGCTTCTATTTGCTAATACATGGCCCTTGCTGGAAAGTGAGTGTGTTGATGCCCAAGGATAGGATTGTACTTGGCTGTAATGCTCAAGATCCATTGTATATGCATACCAATAATGGCCAATGGACTGTCATCTCATCCATTGAATGGTGTGAGGGGAAGTGCTAATGCCAAAGTCTCCCTTTCCAAGGACTAGGCAATCTGCCCAGAGACATGGCTCTGCTTTGGAAATATTGAACAAAACTGCTATAACCTTAAGGGCTACAGACCAAGAGCAAGACGGTGGGATTAGATTGAATAGCTCTTGGTCGGCTGGCGCGGACACAATGGGCCGAAATGGCCTCCTTCTGTGCTGTAAATTTTGATGATTTGATGAATTTGAAAAGATGCCTTGAGGGTTCTCTTTGGTTGGCTTCAATAATTACATGAAACACATCCACATGGATGGTCAACTAATGCAGATGGACTTTGCTTATACTCTAGGTCTCAGTTACTTCATTCTGCTAGTATATGGTCCAGAGTTGAGAATTCTATAGTATTTGAACTGTGTTAATACCATACCAGCACTCTGTTGAAGCAAAGGGTGCCCTACCTCAAGATAGCAGACCAAAGTTATGCAATTATTCCTCATTTTGCTCTGAACTTATATTTAATAATAATTTAATATTAAAGTCAACAATACTGCTCATAATTCTACCCTGTTTAAGTTTCAGGTTTCATATATACTTCTTGCACTAGGATCCCCAAGCAAGAGGATCATCATCTCAATCCTGTAAGAGGGCTAAGATGATGGCTTTGACCTAAGACCATTGAATGTGTGTGTGTTTTTCAACCATCACAATGCAAATTGCCTTGAGCACTGTGGATAAGAAGGTTCAGTTGCAGGAGCCCTATAAACAATATTGCACAAGGAGCTACAAAAATGTCCACTGCCATCAAGTCCAAATACGTATGCAATGCTGTGCCTATTTTTGTTAAAAGTCTAAAACCTGCAATGAATGAAGACAAAACAAAAGCAAAATACTGCAGATGCTGGAAATCTGAATCAAAAACAAAAAATCCTTGAAATCGGAAATAAAAACAGAAAATGCTGGAAATACTCAGATCAGGCAGCAACTGAGCGCGAGTTAATGTTTCAGGTCAATGACATTTCATCAGAACTTTTGAAAGGCCATCGACCTGAAACATTAATATTGGCCCTGAAATTTCGATTTGGCCTTCCCGTGGGCATTTTAGAGAAAAAATCCACACTTACCTTAAGCTGCTGCCCACGTCTGCACTTCCAAGCCTGTGGCCTGCCCTGACTGCCAGTCGCAGCGCGTGCACGTGGGAGATGTGCGCAGTGCTGGAGCTGGCGTCACATGGCTCTGGGCAGCCAATCAGGTAAGGTATCAAAGTAATAGGAGTTCTGCAGGGTCCTAAACTCCTATTGCTATGATTGTGATAGACCCAAAACACAGCCCCAAACACCAAAACAGTAATAAATAGAAAATAATTACACTACATTCATTTAAATTAAAGTTATTAATGTCTTTAAAAAAAAAAAATTATTCCCCAATTTTTAAAAGTTTAAAAATAAACTTACCGTTGTGGGGAGGGTTTTTAATAATATGTTTTACTAACTTTATTTTTAGATGTTAGTGTGTTTTTTTTAAAAAAACACTTGCGCCTGTAAAAGTAGGCTATGCGCCTGCTTTTTCAGGCGCAAGATTTTTGAGGACATTTGTAAGCGTGAATATCGGAAATTTACACTTACAGGTGTCCTCGCTCCCGATCTGGCTACGATCTGTCAAGCCAGAAACTTGACAGATTGGAAATGCCGGTTTCCAGCGCATGCGCACTAGAAACCGGCATTTCTGATGCCTTCCCGGGTCCGCAGGAACACCATACAGACCCGGGGTTGGGGGGGCAATATTTCTCTCTCCACAGATGCTGCCTGATCTGCTGAGTGTTTCCAATGATTGAAGACAATTGCTTTGGCCCAAGTCTAAGACTGCATTCATGGAAACCAAAAGACTTTTCAGTGTCATTGACACATGTTCTCATCACATGCTAAGGGAGAAAAAAACACAAGGATTTCTGCTAATGTCAGGACAAACAAACCTAATGAGACATTTTAATTATCGCTCTCTATCTATACACATACCCTATTAAAAGTAGAACATCTTTTAAAAGGCAGTCGATTCTCTTCCCTCCTCCCTAAAAATGAACTGCAACACTACTGTACATAGAGGCTGAATGAATGAGGAAGACTTGGCATCTACAATAAGGCACCAGCTGGCCAAATAAGTGTACCCCGAACATTTCACAGGGTCTGCATTGGTATCAAACCAATTTTCACTTTAAATGGCAACAGGACAGGAACTTTACTAATTTTTCAAAAAACTAATCATCTCGGTCTTGCTTCTTTTCAATTTTGAAAAAAAAATATCTTTCACTGCCTATGTACAAGTTAGAACAATGGTGATAATAAATCTGTCATATATTCAAGCAGTCCCAGAATCTGATCAATTGCAATGTGAGCTGTAGATTGAAAGTGTAGGATGCTTATAACACAGAAGAGGAGGCACTTTGGGCCCAAATTTGGCCCACCCGTTTCTTTCGGCACACTCACGTAAGATGCAAACGGCACCAAAAAGATGTCCCCAGATTCTGGCCCTTCTGCCGACTCTCCCGGGACTTGGCGTGGCGGAGCTAGGGCCCTGCGCCGAAGAGTGCGGCAGCTGTCCGCATGCGCAGTAGAGCGTTCGCACACACGCAGTAGCTCCTCCCATGATTATGATGATGCGTGCTTGCAGCGTTGGACCCAACGCGTCCCGCCCCGATCCCGGGCCGAGTGGCCTGCAGTCATCCTGCACTGAGAGCTACAAGAAACAGGTTGGTGCAGGGAGACGAGTTTTGATCCGGTGGCGTTGGGGTGGGGGGGAGGAGGAGGAAGGGAAAGGAGAGGAGAGTTTTGATACGGGTTTTGGGGGGGGGGGGGGGGGGAGGAAGGGAAAGGAGAGGAGAGTTTTGATACGGGTTTTGGGGGGGGGGGGGGGGGGGGGGGGGAAGAAGAAGAAGGAGGGAGGGAGAGGAAAAGGAGGAGAGTTTTGATGGGAGGCGGTGTGATAACTGTGTAGCCAGTAATTTTATTGAGCTTAAAGACTTCCTGTTGATGAAAATACTTTCCTACGAGCAGGAGGTACTTATATTTTTTACTTGGATATTTTTAAAACATTATGTGAATATGTTTTGTCTCTTTACTTTTATTTTTGTAGTTTAAGGTTCTGTTGTATAGTAAATTAACTTTACGAAGTTTGTCAGTCCTGTATAGGTGTTTGATCCTATTCACATTCTTTAGTCAAGTCATTAAGTACCTACCTGCACTGATTTCTTAACTCTTCCGCAAGGGTTTTCTGTGCAGTCACAAGTGGCCACATACACTGGCCTAAGTTAGTTTGGAGCAACTATTAGCTGTCCAAACTGGCTTAAATGGCCAAAACAGGCATAGGTGGCTGGTAACACCCCCTTTTTGAACAAAACGAAACAAATCCTAACTAACTCACTTACACTGGCGCATATTGAATGTGCAAAATGGGGATTTTTAAAGATACTCCAGAAAAATCAAGTTGCTCCGAAAAAGAAGCGTGCAACTCCTGGGCAATTTTGGGCCCTTTAATACATATTTTGAAAATAACCATGAGCTTGCCTAATTCCCCAAATTGTACCCTGGTGGTACACGTCAAAAGTTATTTTGAATTTACAAATGATCTATCTTGTGTTAAAACTTATTGGAACATTATCAAGAAAAATAACTCAAAAATGGAACACAAGATACCTTTGATCTAGACTGTAGCACAGCAAAAAGCTGCAGTAAACTAAGGCAATTAGAGTGGAGAAGAAAATGATTTAAACCTCCTTTTCCAGCTTCAAGTTAGAAAGCAGCCTTCTCCAAATTGTTGGGCAAGTTTATGTAGAAACATTAATGATCGGCTCTGAAAGATTTTTTATTAATTAGATATGCTGAAGAAGATTGGGAATTATTGTAAGCTTGAATTTTAAAGAAATGAATTGATAGTCCATACTGTTTCATGTGAGTGGCACAGGTGTGGTTCAGCTGACTACTGGAAAATCTCTACCGTAAGATAACCAGAAACCATAGAATCATAGAAATTTAGAGTGCGGAAGGAGGCCATTAGGCCCATCGTGTCCACGCCGGCCGACCAAGAGCTAGCCAGCCTAATCCCACTTTCCAGCTCTTGATCCGTACATCGAAGTTTTTTTTTTAAGTGCTGAGGGTTTCTGCCGCTACCACCCTTTCTGAAGAAATTTCCCCACATATCTCCTCTAAACATCCCTCAATTATTTTAAATATATGTCCCCTGGTTGTTGACCACTCTGCCAAGAGAAACAGGTCCTTCCTATCCACTCTATCCAGGCCCCTCATTATTTTATACACCTCAATCAGGTCTCCCCTCAGCCTCCTCTGTTCCAAAGAACACAGACCCAGCATCTCCAATCTTTCCTCATAGCCAAAATTCTCCAGTCCAGGCAACATTCTTGTAAATCTCCTCTGTATCCTTCCCAGTGCAATCACATCTTTCCTGTAATGTGGTGACCAGAACAGCACATAGTACTCCAGCTGCATCCCAACCAGTGTTTTATACAGTTCAAGTATAATCTCCTTGCAATTATATTCCATAAAGGCAAGTATTCCAAATGCCTTCTTAACCACCTTATCTATCTGGCCTGCTACCTTCAGGGATCTGTGGACCTGCACTCCAAGGTCCTTTTGTTCCTCTACACTTTTCAGTGTCGTACCATTTAAAGTGTATTCCCTCTTCTTGTTAGAACTCCCCAAAATGCATTACCTCACACGTATCCGGATTAAATTCCATTTACCACTATTCCGCCCACCTGACCAGTACATTGATATCTTCCTGCAGTCCGCAGCTTTCTTCATTATCAACCACACAGCCTATTTTAGTGTCACCTGAAAACTACTTAATCATACCAAGTCAAGTCCAAGTCATTGATATATACCACAAAAAGCAAGGGACCCAGCACTGAGCCCTGTGGAACCCCACTGGATACAACCTTCCAATCATAAAAAAACACCCAACCATTACCTTTTGCTCCCTGCCTCTGAGGCAATTTTGGATCCAACTTGTCACTTTGCCCTGGATCCCATGCGCTTTTACTTTCGTGATCAGTCTGCCATGTGGGACTTTGTCAAAAACTTTGCTAAAATCCATATATACTACATCATACGCACTGCTCTCATTGACCCTCCTGGTTACCTCCTTGAAAAATTCAAATCATGTTAGTCATTAGATAAGACATTCCCTTAACAAATCCATGCTGACTGTCCTTGATTAATCCATGTCTTTCCAAATGAAGATTTATCCAGTCCCTCAGGATTTTTTCCAATAATTTCCCCACCACTGAGGTTAGGCTGACTGGCCTGTAATTACTTGGTCTATCCCTTTCTCCTTTTTTAAACAAGGGTACAACATTAGCAGTCCTCCAGTGCTCTGGGAGAGGACTGGAAAATGATGGTCATAGCCTCTGCCAGTTCTTTTGCTTCTCTTAGCCTGGGATATATTTCATCCAGTTCTGGGGATTTATCTACTTTTAAAGCTGCTAACCTCTTAATACTTCCCCTCTCACTATGTTTATCTCATCTAATATTTCACACTCCTCCTCCCTCATTGCAAAGTCTGCCTCGCCCCTCTTGTGAAAGCAGATGCAAAGTATTTATTAAGAATCATACCCGCGTTTTCTGCCTCCACACACCGATTTCCTTTATGGTCTCTAATAGGCCCCACTCTTTCTCTAGTTATCCTCTTGTTCTTAATGTATTTATAAAACATCTTTGGGTTGTCCCTGATTTTACTTGCTAGCATTCTTTCATGCTCTCTCATTGCTTTCCCGATATTTTTTTTTTTAAATGCTGCCCTGCACTTCTTATACTCCTCTAGAGTTTGTGCAGTGTTGAGTTCTCGGTATCCATCATAAAGCTTATCTTTTTTTTCTTTATCTTACCCTGTATGTCCCTTGACATCCAGGGGGTTCTAGATTGCTTAGCCCCACCTTTTTTTGTTTAAGGGAACATACTTGCCCTATGCCCTCAGAATCTCCTCCTTGAATGCCTCCCACTGCTCGGACACTGATTTACCATCAAGTAGCCGTTTCCAGTTCACCTTGGCCAAATCCCATCTCAGCTCAGCAAAATTGGCTTTACCCCAATTGAGAACTTTTTTTCCTGGTCCACATTTGTCTTTTCCATAACTACCCTAAATCTTACTGAATTATGATCACTAGTACTAAAATGCTCTCCCCCACTGATACCTCTTCCACCTGCCCCTCTTCATTCCCCAAAACCAAATCCAGAACCACCCCCTCCCTTGTTGGGCTTGTTACATACTGGCTAAAGAAGTTCTCCTGAATGCATTTTAGGAATTCTGCACACTGTACCATTCACACTGCTTTTTTTTTTTGAGTTATTAGGGTAGTTGAAATCCCCCACTATTACAGCTCTATAGTTTTTGCACTTCACAGCAATTTGCCCACATTTGTGTTCTTTTATTCCCCTCTGATGGAGGGTCTATAATAAGACTCCCAGTCGTGTGATCGCCCCTTTTTTGTTCTTCAATTCAGCCCATATGGCCTTATTTGATGAGCCCTCTAGCATATCATCCCTTCTCACAGCTGTAATTATTTCTTTATTTAATACTGTGACCCCTCCCCTCTATCCCGTCTGAAAACCCTGTAACCAGGAATGTTGAGCTGCCATACCTACCCTTCTTTCGGCCATGTCTCAGTAATAACTATATCATACTCTCAAGTGTCTTTGTGCTCTCAGCTCATCTGCCTTATTCCCTATACTCCTTGCATTGAAGTAGATACCATATAGTGGTGGCAAACTCCCTTATTGTCCATTTGCCAGCCCTTGTTTCCTCTGTCTTCCAAATTCACTTTCTACTTTTTTTGCTGCTCTCCCCACCGAATCTATTCTCCGGTTCCCATCCCCCTGCCAAGCTAGTTTAAACCCTCCCCAACAGCACTAACAAACCCTCCCGCGACGATACTGGTCCAGCTCTGTTGAGATGCAACCCGTCCGGCTTCTACAGGTCCCACCTCCCCCAGAAATGGTCCCAACGCCTCAGGAATCTAAAGACCCCCCCCCCCCCCCGCCTGCACCACCTCTCCAGCCACAAATTCATCTTGTTCATCCTCCTATTTCTGTACTCACTAGCACGTGGCAACGGCAGTAACCCAGAGATTACTATCTTTGAGGTCCTGCTTTTTAATCTTTTAAATATAGGTTTTTTTGAACCTTGCAGAGCAGGGCAGATGTTTTAATCGTTGAGCCCACAGGTACTGTGCACAACCAATTCTACATTAAAGTTACTGCTCTAGTGGAGTTGCCAATTCACTTCTGTAAACAAGAATCCCAACAGCATCTTTGCACCCTACACAGTGATAGAGCTTTAATAAGGACTGTAGTGCTGGGCAATTTTTTTTAAAATCTGCCTTGTTAAAGGCAACCATCTCTACGCTTTTCCACTGCAAGTGTTTTATGCATAGTTAAAAAAAAATCCAAGGTACTAAGATATCTGGCAATACATAGTTAACAGAAAAATTACATCAACGCTACATATTACATTATGGAAAATATGATCCAGCAACAATGCCATGTTAACATATACTGAAATAGTAACAACAATTTGTAATTATATAGTAAACATAGCAAAATGTCCCAAAGCACCTTACAGGAGTGTTGCAATCTTCAATGTCTAAAATCCCAAAATAGACATTTAAAAATGAGTTATTGTCAATTAGGTTTGGCACAGCTGCTTGTGGCTGCATGAAATATTTAATAAGAGTTGCTGATTGAACATTAATTTTTAATTATAAAAATTGGTCTATCCCATTTGACTGCAGAACTATATTCATGTTTTACAGCTCGACAAAATCCTCCCTTGAACTCCTTCTAGGTGCTCCAAATGTGGCCAATCTCATCCCTCTGCCTGAAATAGCTTTAATTTTCACACATCCACTGAAAGAAGACGGCTTAATTTTGAACTGATGACCCTAAACTTCATTTTGCTACTGTGATTTCCAAATCACAAAAATTGTAATGCTTAATGCATTACACATGTATACAGTAGCATACAATGAAACACCAATAACCATTGGATTCAAATCTGCGTATTTCAGGATTAAAAATAGTAAAGATTGTAAAGCGTTCCACATTTTATTCTAATGTGAATGTCTGCATCATCTGTAATATAATTGCACATCTCAATTTACATATGAATTTGCAGGCCCACATTTGCTGACAGCAACATTAAAGGTGGTATCTGGATAAACCACAAATGAGGTTAATAGAATGGGAACACTGGATTCCCTCAATCTTTTCCAACAGCATTTAACCTTTTCCAGAAATTTCAGAATTGTTCAGATTTTAATTTTCCTATTGGCTTTATTGAATTTTTAAAATTCTGGTTAAAAATCAGTACTTAGTCTTCTGGTTACACGCAGTTGAGTTTACAACAGTATGGTGGGTTTGCATGCAATTGATACAAGTATTCGTTCAGCACTTCGTACTATACTGGTTACTTTTGTTCCTAACTATTTCCTGTTAGTTAGTTACACACGTTACCAGATTTATTGGAATTCAGTTTCACAACTTGCCTTGTTGGGATGTGAAAGATCTCCAAGTTGTTAGTCCATTACCACAATAGGCTACCATACCTCACACAGCATAATCAATTCTGCTACTTCCAGGACTCCGTAATTCTCTCAAACTCTGAGCCAACGCACACCATCCCCCCATCCCACCTCCAACGATACCCATGCTCCCACAAATTCCCGCATGCATATCTCCACCATACAAGATTCCATATCAAAGACAACATAGGAAGTTATGGAGCCTGCAAACAAGACCTAGGCAGGTCAATAGCATTAACAGAAATGGGGAGCATTATGGAAGCAGACAGACAGCTACTACCTGCAGCAGAATATACAAACGCCATTAAACTTAAACTTCTATAATCTAAAAATTAGCAATACTGCATCCTGCAGACCAGCAGCCCAAATCCTCTGTTACCCATCAACATATGTTGTAGTTTGGCAATAAAGTGGAGATCAAATGTAAAGTCAATTGTTCCAGATTTAAATTGATCAGTGAATTACTGAAATATGAAAGAATAATTAAGATTGTAGAACCCACCCACCTCACAAATTTACGCCCATCTGTGGGGTGCTGGATGACAATGAATGATGGAGGGATGGCTATTGAGGAACATTCTGCTGCTCACGTTCTGATCTTGCCCCTTCATTTATCGATTCTGTGTAGCAATCCAGAAAGCCAGGGAGAGCAGGACAAGCTTCAAAATCCAAGCCCATGCCTATCCAATATGGATCAATTTTCCCCCTCCCTGGCCAACATTTAAGCTAGCGCAAATGACACCAAATGCAAAATGATTTATCTCTCACCAGCCCCGCCCCACCCCATCTTAGCGAGGCACAATCCTATCCATAAAATGTGGGTGAAACATCTGTGGGGCATATAAGCAGAGGATGCTGTGACTTCAAATGAAATTTAGGAAACACCATTTTTGGAAATCATAGGATGTAGACACCACCACAACGTTTTTCCCCCCCCCCCACCCCCTCAAAACCACCATTCCTTAAGAGTACATGTGCATTATTCCTGGGGTTGACAGCAACCGAAAAGGTGGAGAGTTTGTTGGCCAAAATTACTTTATCCTAAAATTATGTTCCAAGAATAAATGACTAGAAATGTAGTTTTAATAGATTGCGTTAAGTCCCACGCATCTCCCTAAAAACTTCAACCCAATTAGCAACTGACATCTTGATTTTCAATCTAACTTCCCTTATAGAAAGTTCACTTAACATTCCAACATTTTTAAATGTATACAAAATTGTTTAAGCTTAAACACAGGTTTACCAGACAAAAATTAGTGTCTACACATCTCCCGAGTCCCATCCTTTCCATATCTAAATTACTCCATAAAAAATATCTTTAAGAAAAAAAATCCCAACCCACAATTGAAACGCTTGTCGTGAGCCACTCTTCCAGTAATTAGTCAATTCTGGCCAAAAGTTGGCCAATTCTGCAGGCATGGTTATCTTTTGATTTGCAAGAACCTCTAATCACGAGCTCGAAAGCACCATGAAACAAACTGAATGCAGAAGTGTTCTATGTGGTCTGCTCAAATTTTGAACCACAAAACTTCCCCAGATACTTCCAAAGAATGTGGTGACATTATGGATAACATTCCATTTAACATGACCAACTAACACTAGATATTTGACAACCTCTGATGTCTAGTTTGGAATATTAAAATTCCACTTAACATTTTGAACCAAGTATAGTTTCAAACAAAAATATGGGACCAACTATTTTCGCAAAATTGTGTTTATTGCATAAATTGCAAAAATGAAAATTCTTGAAACGATTTAAAATGTTTTACAAATAGAATTCAAGGCTTAGATTACAAGAAAATCTAAATAAAGCAGCAAATGTTAGCACCAATGGATTTAACTGTTCAAAGAAATGTTTGTGACTAACAATGCATTTCTCGTAAGCAATTCTTTGTAAAGTCCACACTGTAGAATTTATTACCTATTCTCAGGATCATCATCATAGTCATCACTGGCACACTGGGGGACATTTTTTGAATTGCCCTCTGCTTCATCACCTGTAAAAATGCAAAACTAAATTTTAGTTAAGAGTCCCAACAAAACTATAGTTCATTAGTGCTTTCATTAACCTTTACAATATTTCTGAGCAATTATATAACCAAGTAACGCAAGGCCTCCTTTTTATCAGCGCAAGAGTCTAAAAAAATAGAAAATTAAAATGTTCTCATTTACATATTAAAAATCCTGTCCATTAAGGCAAGTTTAGTTTTAGCCGTGTGAAACAAAAAATTTTAATTCAAAAGAATACATTTTTGTATAAAATATTTAATTATAATGCATTTTAATTAATTATAAACATGTAATTTAAAAAAAAAATTATTTTCTGTGTTTTGGGGGTATTTCCATTCATAATTATGAGATTCGTACATACAGAACTCTCAAAATATGAATGGGGATCCCTCAACTGATAGGTTGGGCCAGCCCACGTGATCCCAGAGATCCATACGATCCTTGGATACGTGCGCCCCCATGCTGGCCTTCGCACAGAGCCTCAGGACCACAAGTCACCAAACCTCCGGGTTCACCAGGTACTTTCATAGAAATTATTGGGCCATTGTCCACATAAGACTTTCAAAAAGCTTTTGACAAGGTACCGCAGAAAAGGCTTCTTTACAAGATCAAAGCCTCTAGTATTAGTGGCAATATATTGGGCTGGATTGAGAACTGTCTGGAAAGCTGTAGAAAGGAAGTAGGTATATATGGATTTGGATCTGTTTGCAGACCAGTCACTGGTGGTGTTCCACAGGGATCGGCAATCTTTACTATTTTTATAAAGGGCACGGTTATTTGTACTGCCAAAATGGCCAACATGCTCCACTTTTTGTTTCTGATTGGTCCCCTTGGAGGATAAGCCACACCATGAAGTTTCACAGGAATCAGTCACTGGAACCGCCATCCCAAGGATTCACTGACATTTCAAATTCTAACTTGATCCACTTTGACTTCCTGAAGTGACAGAGGACAGAGCTCCCCAGTTTCTGGTTGGGGTGGAGATCACCTCTTACAAAAGGGTACAGGTTGAACCTCCCTTATCCAGAACCACCCCTCGTCCAGAACCATTCCCGGCCACCAGGGTGGCGCATGCGCAGAGCTCCGACATGCCGACTCCTGCAATTGCTGGCCTGACCCTGCGGTCCACCCCCCACCACCAATGATCTCTCTGCCGCACTCCCAGCCCCAATATCCCCTTGCTCAGTACCTGTACCGTCCAATTTAACATGACCACCCCTCATCTGGAAAAATCCCTTATCCAGAACAGGCCAGATCCCGAGGCTTACGGATAAGGGAGGTTCAACCTGTACTGCATAGAATTACCAGGTTGATCTCCTAGATTAAATTTTGATTGTCAGAGAAATTTCCCAGATTTCTGTCTCTCTCTCCCCCCCACTCCCAACTTGGCCTGGATTTTTACCTGGTTCTTTTGGCTCTCTCAGATCATGAGTTTTGAGTGGGTTGGAGAGTGAATATATGGTGATATAATCGTGTGGGACAGACTGGCTGGACCACAGGATCGTTTCCTGTTTGTCAATATTCTTATGTTTGTAAAAAGATGACATTGTAGTATTTTCCTGGTATTACTACAACACCCACCACACCATTTAAATGCCTTGAAATGAAGAAAAATGCCTACCCCGAACTGCTGGAATATGTAGACATTTCGCAGAGCAAATGAAGCTCCACTGTAAACTGTGTTTCAGGGTTGGTGCTACTGTCAAGCCAATGCAGCAATCATAGAATAGAATCATAGAAATTTTCAGCCAACAAGAGGCTATCCAGCCTAATCCCACTTTCCAGCTCTAGGTCCGTAACCCTGCAGGTTACAGCACTTCAAGCGCCCATCCAAGTACTTTTTAAATGTGGTGAGGGTTTCTGCCTCTACCACCCTTTCAGGCAGTGAGTTCCAGATTCCCACAACCCTCTGCACGAAGAAATTTCCCCTCAAACCCTTCTACCATTTACTTTAAATTTATGCCCCCGATTGTTGACCCGTCTGCTCAGGAAAATAGACCCTTTCTAGCCACTATATCTTGGCCCCTCAATTTTATACACCTCAATCAGGTCTCCCCTAAGTCTCCTCTGTGCCATGGAAACAAACCCACCCTATCCAATCTTTCCTCATAGCTAAGATTCTCCACTCCCGGCAACATCCTCGTAAATCTCCTCTGTACCCTCTTCAGTGCAATCACATCATTCCTGTAATGCGGTGACCAGAACTGCACGCAGTACGCTAGCTGTGGCGTAACTCGTGTTTTACAGTTCAAGCATAACTCCTTTGCTCTTGTATTCTATGCCTCGGCTAATAAAGGCAAGCATTCCGTACGCCGCCTTAACCACCTTATCTACCTGGCCTGCTACCTTCAGGGATCTGTGGACATACACTCCAAGGTCCCTTTGTTCCTCTACACTTCTCTGTGTCCTATCATTTAATGTGTTTTCACTTTCCTTGTTAGCCCATAACAAATGCATTACCTCACACTTCTCCGGATTAAATTCCATTTGCCACTGTTCTGCCCATCTGACCAGTTCATTAATATTTTCCTGCAGTCTACAGCTTTCTTCTTCATCAACCACACAGCCGATTTGAGCAAACTTCTTAATCATACCCCCTAAAGTCAAGTTTAGATCATTGATGTATACCACAAAAAGCAAAGGACCTAGTACTGAGCTCTGCAGAACCCCACTGGAAACAAGCCTTCCAGTCACAAAAACACCATCACCCTCTGCTTCCTGCCTTTGAGCTAATTTTTGATCCAACTTGCCACTTTACCCTGGATCCCATGGGCTTTTACTTTTGTGACCAGTCTGCCATGTGGGACCTCATCAAAAGCCTTGCTGAAATCCATATACACTGCATCAAACTCACTACCCTCATCAACCCTCCTTGTTACTTCCTCAAAAAAATTCAATCAAGTTGGTCAGACACTACCTTTTCCTTAACAAATCCATGCTGACTCTCCTTGATTAATCCTTGCCTTTCTAAATGAAGATTTATCCTGTCCTTAAGAATTGTTTCCAATAATTTTCCCACCACTGAGGTTAGGCTGACTGGCCTGTAATTAATCAGTCTATCCCTTTCTCCCTTCTTAAACAAAGGAACCACATTACCAGTCCTCCAGCACCACACCTGAAGCCAGAGAAGATTGGAAAATGGTCAAAGCCTCCGCTATTTCCACTTTTGCTTTGCTTAACAGCCTGTGATGCATTTCATCCAGGCCTGGGGACTTATCCACTTTCAAAGCTGCTAAACCCCTCAATACCTCCTCTCTCACTATTTATTTCATCTAATATTTCACTCCTTTCCGATAGCAGTATCTGCATCGCCCCTCTCATTTGTGAAAACAGATGCAAAGTATTCATTAAGAACTATACCCACATCTTCCATCTCCACACATAGATTACCCTCATGCTCTAATAGGCCCTACCCTTTCTTGTTATCCTCTTGCTCTTAATATATTTATAAAGTATCTTTGGGCTTTCCTTGATTTTACTTGCCAAGAATTTTTCATGCTCTCCTTGCTTTCCCAATATCCTTTTTAATTTCACCCCTACACTTTCTATATTCGAGAGATTTAGCCCTTGGTATCGGTCATAAGCCTCCCTTTTTTTCTTTAGTCTACCCTGTATGTTCCTAGACATCCGGGGATCTAGAATTGTTAGTCCCCCCCTTTTTCTTTAAGGGCACATATTTGCTCTGGATCTCCTCCTTGAATGCCGTTCACTGCTCTGATACTGATTCACCTTCAAGTAGTTGTTTCCAGTCCACTATGGCTAAATCACACCCCAGCTTAGCAAAGTTGGCTTTTCCCTAATTTAGAACTTTTATTCCTAGTCTATCCAAGACTTTTTCCGTAACTAACTTAAATCTAACTGAATTATGGTCACTAGCACCTAAATGCTCTCCCAGTGATACCCCTTCCACCTGCCCAGCTTCATTCCCCAAAACTAAATCCAGCGCCTCCCCCTCCAGTGTTGGGCTTGCTACATACTGGCTAAGAAACTTCTGAATGCATTTTAGGAATTCCGCACCCTCTATACCCTTCATACTAATTTTATCCCAGTTAATATTTGATAGTTGAAATCCCCCATTACTGCCTATAGTTTTTGCACTTCAGAAATTTGCCAACATATTCGTTCTTCTATCTCCCTCTCATTATTTGAGGCGTCTAGAATACACTACCAGCAGTGAGTACGGCCCTTTTTTGTTTCAGTTTGAGCCATATGGTCTCGTTTGATGATCCCTCCAACATATCATCCCTCCTCACAGCTGTAATAGTTTATTTAATCAATACCGCGACCCCTCTCCCTTTCCCATCTGAAAATCCTGTAACCAGGAACGTTGAGCTGCCATACCTGCCCCTCTTTTAGCCTTGTCTCTGCAATAGCTTTAATATCGTACTCCCAAGTGTCTACCTGTCCTCTCAGCTCATCTGCCTTATTCATATACACTATGATATTCAATGTAATCAAAATTTAGAGAGGATACCATCTTCAAAGAAACTACTTAAAACTTCCACGGGGAAAGATCCTTAAAATTCTAGAATATGCCAGCATTTAGCAGTTTTGTTAATTTGTACAACATTGGTTTCAGGTGACAGTATTCCACAGAGATTACATATTTACCAACAAAGGCCATTTTTGTTAATAAAAAAAGTTTGCAGAGAGGAGTTGGAAGAAAGATACATTCATCTCAGCTGTACGTATTGCAAATTATCAAATGAGGCACGTTTCTGCCAGGGTGAACCATTATATTTGTAAATAAATCTTTGATCTAGCTTTCTGAATATTTTCCACTTTCCAATTGACAGGAAATGTAATAGCATTCTACAGGTTTTTCAGTCAGCAATTTAGTACAATTGAGGCCAATTGATAGGCCTGGGCTATGTCAACAAAAAGACAATTTCAGTTTGTAAGAGTCATGATCTGCTTATGGAGAAAGGTGTTTGAAAAGGTTCAATCAGCAAAATATACCATGCTTTGAAAACAGAAAACTACACAAATGCAAGAATAATCACCACAATAAAAGTACACCGACCTGATGACTGGCAAAATCCTGATCCTGCAGCAAGCCCAATGTTTTCCGTGATAGGCTGTATCTTTTGTTCATCACTGCTTCCTTCTCCGGGCAAATCCCGCTTGTCCACTTGCTCAGCTTCTTCATTTCCATCTGACGAAGATGAAGAGCTTTGCTTTTTCTCCACAGCTCGTTTCTTCAGTTTTAATTTTACTGCTTTTTCCTTAGCAGATTTTTTGGTAACTTTCTCGTCATCTTTGGATGAAGCACCCCCATCCTCCTCGGTTCCGTGTTTTCTTGCTTTCTTTGAAGATGATTTTTTAGCTGTACTGATTTTACTCAAGTTCTTTATTTCCTTTTCTAGGTCAGAGTCATAGTTGGAAGAGTCTGAACGATGGTGTCTTTTTTTATTAGCCACACTAATCCTTTTACTGGTTCTTTTTCTCCCCTTTCCCCCAAAATCTGAGCTTGAGGATGAACACTTCCTTTTCCGTTTAATACTATCAGTTTTATTGGCCTGTGGCATTCGCTTTCGCAGACCAAACAGACTTGTCCTTTTAATAATTTTTTGGGATGAATCACTATCTTTGTTATCTGCATCTGATGAGCTTTCATGCTTCACTGCTGCCTTTTTCAGTACCTCAGGGATCTCATCAGAGTCAGAGGTAGATTGCACACCAGCTTTAAGTGGTGTATCCGACTTATCAGGATCAGATTCTTGCATTTCAGACTTGAGATTTTTATTGGATGCTTTTGATCGGCCTGTCTTGACTTTTCCCGGAGAGTCTACTTTCTCTTTAGTTTCCTTTTTCGATCTCCTACGTCTTTTACCACCACCACCAGCACTATCAGCATCATCTTCAGATCTGGAGTTCACAATTCCTGCCCCACCTGGCCGTCTCAGAGGTGTTGTTTTTATGCGAGGTGACCGTCTGGTATCAATGTCCTCCGACAGAACTGATGCATCATTTGCGGGATCATTTCCAAGGTCATCTTCAATTACTTTATCAGATTTTTTCTTCCTCTTTTTTGAAATTTTTACATTACCCTTTTGAGATTTTTCCACAATCTTTTTGCCTTTAATCGAAACCTCTGCAGCACTGATGCCTTCTCCATCCCCTGCATCATCAAGGCTACCATCTCCAGATCCTGCATCATTACAATCGTCTACAACCCCCGCATCATTGTTGTCGTCGTCATTCTCTGCATCACACTCCGCTGCATGACCTTTGTTTTCGTCACTCGCATTATCTGCTGAGTCATCACCATCACTCGCATCATCACTCGCATTATCCACTGCGTCATCACCATCACTCCCATTATCCACTGCAGCATCACCATCACTCCCATTATCAACTGCAGCATCACCATCACTCCCATTATCCACTGCAGCATCACCATCACTCCCATTATCCACTGCAGCATCACCATCACTCCCATTATCCACTGCAGCATCACCATCACTCCCATTATCCACTGCAGCATCACCATCACTCCCATTATCCACTGCAGCATCACCATCACTCCCATTATCCACTGCAGCATCACCATCACTCCCATTATCCACTGCAGCATCACCATCACTCCCATTATCCACTGCAGCATCACCATCACTCCCATTATCCACTGCAGCATCACCATCACTCCCATTATCCACTGCAGCATCACCATCACTCCCATTATCCACTGCAGCATCACCATCACTCCCATTATCAACTGCAGCATCACCATCACTCGCACTATCCATTGATGCTTCAGCATCTCCTCCAGCCATCACTTCATCATCAGCCACCGCTTCAGCATCATCTTCAGCATCTCCTCCAGCCACCGCTTCAGCATCACCTCGTTTACCCTTCTTGACCAATTTTTTCTTACATGCACCTTGTGCAGTCTTCTTGGACTTAAGTGAAATTGGGCGCAATTTTATAAAAAGTTCACGCTTCACTGAAGATTTTACACTGGAATCAGAGTCCAGCTCGGAGGATTTTCTAGAATTTGGACCTGCAGTAGGTGCCTTAGCTGACGCATTATCGAGCACTGTGCTGTTACTTGCAGAATTATCCACTGCATCCAGATCTGGTAGCAACGAGTCAGTTGCTTCAAACAGACCTTCAGTCAGTGAAGGAACAGGTCCCATATCCAGAGCATCATCTAGACTGTTAAACAATGTTGCTTCTGCCAGCTCAGATTCTAGTTCAATGCCTGTACTTTCACAAGTGGCATCAACTTCATTTTTGACCAATAGATCATCATTTGATGCACAGTCAGTTTCAGCGCTGACCAATTTTGAATCCAGCATTAATCTATCAGTTTGCTCTACTGACATGATTTGTTGTTCTTCAGCAGCCTTGTCTGGTTCACTTGAAACATTTGACACTTCCATTCGATCAGATTCATCTTCAGCTGAAACAGAGCTTTCTGCAATTGTCTCATCGGGTAATAAATAATTCTCATGGTTAGTGGAATCCTGTACCTCAACTTTGTTAACACACTCTTGTAATGATTCAGTAGGTTTCTTATTTTGTTCTATTTCCAAGTCTCTAGTCTCTTTATCTAAAATTTCTTCCACTGCAAGATGGACTTTCTTCAGATCTCCGAGCACAGACTTAAAAGCTTTCAACTGTCTCATGTTTATATTAGGCTCAGACTCATTTAAGTCTTTTTGCTTTAAAAAATTAATAAAACTAATGTTAAAGTTGGCCGTTGTATCAATAAGTTTGCGAGCCTTCTTCAGAAGTTCTTTTGGTACTTTTAATGCCTTATAAGAATATGTAAAATTTCCAGAGCCTGGAGAAAGAGCTTTTAATGAACATGCATCTTTTTCCTGTCCATTACAATCTTTAATGGAAATTTTTCTTGAAGTACTTTTATACTCATGGTCTACAGACTTGTCACTGTCATGAGGACCTGGAGATTTGCATTTATCACAGTCCAATTTAAATTTATCAAAGTCTTTCTTCTTTCTGTTTTGTTGCCACAGCTGATCAAGACATTCAAATACACTGTCACAAGCAGTGACCAAATCCAGTAAAGGCTCTGGATTACACACATAGCAATACCACTTTTTGTTTTCATCCATGATATTGGATAGTTCCTTCCTGCCCAGGTTTCGCAAGATGCAGCTTTTGCAAAATGCATTGTGACAAAAATCACAACAAATCAGATTTCCACCTTCAGCACACCATCTGCAATATAGAACAAATGAAGAGTAGAATTTTTTAAAAAGCTGCACATCAGGAAAGTAATAATCTTGACTCATTGAGCAAAGCGTTTTCAGTAAAGGACCAAAACCACAATTGCAACAGGGACTGCAGTGTGCCTGGGGATCATACTCATGTCATCAACATGCACACTCAGTACTTAGCACCCTTCTTCTTGAAACTATTTAGCAACATTCTATCTCCTTACTTAAACTGCTGGTGAGGTGCCGAGATACAGTTGCGTCAGCCCCCAGCTCGTTGTAGGTCACTGTTATCATATAAGAAATAGGAGCAGGAGTAGGCCACTTGGCCCCTCGAGCCTGCTCCACCATTCAATAAGATCATGGCTGATCTGATCATGGACTCCGCTCCACTTCCCTGCCCGCTCCCCATAACCCTTGACTCCCTTATCATTGAGATAACTCAGCCATGCAGCCTTAAACATATTGGGATAGAGTTCTGTTCCGGGAGCAATTGCTAAATCCAGTGCAAATTGCACCAATTTGAAAAGCTGTAACTTGTTAGCTTCAGACATACAGCCCTGTTTAAATTTATTTAGGTCTCAAGCTTTAGTACACTTGATTGGTATAGCATTGTGAAAAGTCAGTGTATAATCAATTTTTTTAATTTAACTAAAATTCAGCTAACAATACCATGGATCTGGAACTATGCACCCCTGAACACATCATCTCTTACCAAACCTGTTTAATTTTAGATTATACATCTGTGCCACCATTTGATTTTTGCCCCCATTAAGGGGTCCTCAAGGCTTTGCCCTCACCCCATTTTTTGTTCATATTAACAACCTGCTCTACTGATTATTGGATCCTCACCAGTCTTTTCATAGAATCATAGAAAAATTGTGACACGCCATTCGGTCCATCGTGTCCGTGTGATCGAAAAAGAGCTACCCAGTCTAATCCCAGCCCTGTAGGTTACAGCTCTAAGTGCACATTCAAGTACTTTTTAAATATGATGACGGTTTCTGCCTCTACCACCCTTTCAGGCACTGAGTTCCAGGCTCCCACCATCCTCTGGGTGAAGAGTACCATGATTTTGCACCATATTCAACATTTAAGCCGACATTGCCTCAGCGCACACATCCATTCGCTCTTACTTGCCACAACTGAAATTAAACGCTTAACTGCTAATGATCTTTGAATGGACAATGAAAACTTGGTTTCTTTCCATTTTTAAAAACAGGTATTTCTTCACTTTATAGCTAATGTCTTGCTTTTGATGACTCAAAACGTAAACCAGTATTTTTCACAATCCTGGTCTATCGCTTCTGACGCCCCCCCCCCCCCCCCAAGTAAATTCCCATTAGTTCGCCATTTCTAAAGCTTCTTCCAAGTTAAACAACTTCTTTCCTTTTTAACCTAAAAGCTAAAACCTAAAACAACTCAAGATTTGAAAATTGCTCCCATATCTTAATACAAACAATGTTTGATAAGCAATCCATCGGCTCCAAGCTTTATCTTTTGCAAGCATTCTGCCTCCCCTCATTTTTCAAATACAACTGCATCAGGGACTTTCACTGTAAACCGCGAGGGACTATGGAGCGTCCTCCTCCGTTTTGGCTGCCCCCAAAAGTTTGTCGCCATCCTCCGCCTGCTCCACGACGACATGCAAGCCGTGATCCTGACCAACGGATCCACCACAGACCCAATCCACATCCGGACTGGGGTCAATCAGGGCGAAAACATCATGTCAACCTCTTCTCGATCTTCCTCGCTGAAATGTTCCGTCTCACTCTCAACAAACTCCCCGCTGGAGTGGAATTAAATTATAGAACCAGTGGGAACCTGTTCAACCATCGTAGCCTCCAGGCTAAATCCAAGACCGTCCCCATCCTCTGTCATTGAACTACAATATGCAGATGACGCTTGCGTCTGCGCACAGAGGCTGAACTCCAAGCCATCCTCAACATCTTCATCGAGGCGTACGAAAGCATGGGCCTTACACTAAACATCCGTAAGACAAAGGCCCTCCACCAACCTGACCCCGCCACATAGCACTGCCCTCGGTCATCAAAATCCACAGCACGGCCTTGGACAACATAGACCACTTTTCATACCTCAGGAGTCTACACTATTAGCAAGGGCAGACATAGAAGACGAGGTCCAACACCACCTCCAGTGCACCAGCACAGCCTTCGGTCGCCTGAGGAAGAGTGTGTTCGAAGACCAGGCCCTCAAATCAGGCACCAAGCTTATGGTCTACAGGGCTGTAGTGATATCCGCCCTCCTGTGACTCAAACGTGGACCACATACAATAGACACCTCAAATCACTAGAGAAATACCACCAACGATGTCTCCGCAAGTTCCTGCAAATCCCTTGGGAGGATAGACGCACCGTCAGTGTTCTCGATTAGGCGAACACCCCCAACATCAAAGCACTGACCACACTCGACCAGCTCCGTTGGGTGGGCCACACTGTCCGCATGCCTGACACAAGACTCCCAAAACAAGCGCTCTACTCGGAACTCCCGACACAGCAAGCGTTCCCAGGTGGGCAGAGGAAACGTTTCAAGGATACCCTTAAAGCCTCCTTGATAAAGTGCAATATATGCCCATCGACATTGGGAATCCCTGGCCAAAGACGTACTATAGAGGAAGAGCATCTGGGCCCCAGCCTCCGCGTCGTCCCCCCCCCCCCAACCCCCCTCCTCTTCTTCCCCCCCCC